>NW_027531285.1:2360718-2587230 GCF_008692635.1 Crocuta crocuta | reverse complement strand
GGCAAAAAGGCTCCAAGCTCTCCGCGCGGGTGGCGGCGGCGGCGGCGGCTCCCGGGCTCCGGGGTGGGACTACGCGCACCCCATCCCCCTCCTGGGCGCGGAGTCTGGCGGCCCTGCCGACTGCTCGGGACCCGGGCCCCTGGTGCCTTTCATCCCCTGTCCCCATTGTGATCGCATCCCTGGCCTCAGAGCGCTCCCTCCCCGCCCCATCGGCTCCGTGCGCTCCGGGGTCTTCAGCCCGGAGGGCTTACACCGCGACGTTCCCGGCTCTAGACTAGCAAGCGAGGTTGGGAGCTATGACCTTGGGGCAAATAGGGATACGGTCCTTGAGGCGCTGGGGAGCCAGCAGCTTCGGGTGCTGAGAGCCACGCGCCCCCTACTGGACGACCCCGGAATAAAGTAAGAAAGATAAGCAAGAGTCTCTTCCGCCCTTAGTCCACACTGAGGCGAGCCTGGGAGATTGCGTTTCCTTGCAACTTGTCAGGGTGTCATATGAAGTGCTCATCTCCTTCTACCTTCCTCCTCCTCCTCTTTAAACAATTATCTTTGGGGGACAGACTTCCTAGTGAATACATATTAGTTGAAAACATTCTCCCCAAAACTTTTTAAACAACTCACTTTTCTCAGAGAAATAAGGTAAAACAAAGTATTCCCTGCAAAGAGGTGAGAAATTTCCCTGGTTGAAAAAGGAGACTTGGCATCTGGGATGCCTAAGAAATAATTCAAATGTATTTTTGAGAATACATTTTTGAGGCAAGGCAGCATTATGACTTGGTGGGCCCCCTTCTTCTTAAACATACATAGACGCATATATATTTATGGTTGTATTGATATAAAGAGTAATATCTTAACATTATGTATTTCCACATTTTCTTCCACCTCAGTGTTCCTTTTTTCCCTTCTGACTTGAGAAGAAAACATTTTTGTGGACATCTAAAGGTGTTGTGCACTTGAAGCACTGTCCTTAGTGTACCGAATAGGTAAGGAACTGTTTTTAGGTGGGGACAAAATTCATTTCCTTCAGGGCACTTGGCCACAAATTGGGAGGAGGATTTTCTGTCTTGTGGATCTCTGGGATCTTTGAGAGATCATATTAAAGTTAAAACTGAAGAAGCAGGAAGAGTTTTACACAATTATATCAGCCCTGACATATTACCTTTACAGATAAAAGAATAAATTATAATATCAGCATACATTTTTACAATGTCGATCTCAAAATCTTTATTTACTATAGGGGTGCCTGGGTGGCTCAATCAGTTAAGCATCAGAATCTTGATTTCAGCTCATGTCATGATCTCACACTTCCTGAGATTGAGTCCTGCACTGGGCTGTGCACTGATAGCAAGGAGCCTGCTTGGGATTCTCTCTCTCCCTTTCTCTCTCCGCCTCTCTCTCAAAATAAATAAACTTTTAAAAAGTCTTTATTTCCTGTATATTTCAGTTAATTTCACACAAACAAATATGATTCCTGTTGTGTTTATTTGTTCTTGTCTTAAGAATCTAGAAAAGTGTGTACGTATGGTTTGGGGGGAGGGAGACATTTTGGTTGCTGTTACATAGAATTCTTGGGCAAAACATAATAAGCCCCCTGAGGTTGGGAACTGTATCACATAATTCACCCCTGTATCCTAGGTAGCTGCCACATTTTGTAACCTACCTGAGCCCTAGGACACAAGAAGCAACTACCCAAGAATTCTCTTTAAAATTATACAGTTACTAATCCAAATGTAGGTAACTTCAGTTTCTCTTTACAGAAATCAATCACTTAAAAAATAACATTGTGCTGAAATTAGGCTTGCTTTTGAGTCTGGGCTAATTCACCAGCCCTCTGACCTTGGGCAAGTTGCTTGGACTTGCAAAGGTTCCGTTTCTTCATCTGTAAAGCTAGGATGTTAATAATTCTACCTCATAGGCAAGTAGGGAAGACTAAAGGAGATAATTCATATAAAGGATTTAGCATAGTGCCAAAAATTAGAGCTTAATAAACGTTAGTTATCATTATTACTATTATACATACGTTTTTGAATTCCTATTACATGCTTCATGTTTTTAAGTGCTGTGTAGGCTGTAAAAGCTTTAGTCATCTATCCATTCATTCATTCACTCATTCATTCATCAAATCTATCAAGTACTGTTATGTGCCAGGGATCAGTACAGGGCGTACAGTCATGAGCCACATCAACAGGATCCCTGACCTCCTGGAGCTTACATGGGGATGGATAGGGATAGTATACAATAAATAAATAAGCAACAAAAAAAGTGAATTTCCAACAGTGGTAATGACCATGAAGAAAATAAAATAGGAATGAGGTAGAAAATTACATGGGAGGAGATGTTACTGTAGATGCAAGTCAGTGATTGTGGAAAACCTGTAGAAGAAAGTACCATTTCAGGAACCATTAAGGAAAGAACTAGGGAAGTATATTTCAGAAAGAGCCAACAGTAAGTGTAAAGGCCCTGACTGAGGACATTTCTAGAACAGAAAAGCTTGTGCCTGGAGCACTGTGGATGAGGAAAAGACAAGTAGGTGAAGTCAGAGGTGGGCCAGGGCTACAGCTTGAAAAGCCTTGCAGACGATGGCTCCAGAGAAGGATTTATACCCATTGCATGGGGAAGCCACTAGGCAGTTGTAAGAAAGGGAGTGATACAAACTGCAGCAATATAGTGTTTCAGAAGGAAAAGGAGTTCAGAGCTCATGGGAACCAATTCTTTATAAATGAGGAAATTGGCAGAAGTTCCAGAAAGCTTCTTGCTGTCCCCCCAATTTCCTTGCCTTTGACCCTTTGACAATGGCTTTTCACAAAAAGATCCACACTTACTAAAGTGAGTCACTTTATTTTAATCCAGGCTCTGGCTTGCCTCTTGGCCTCTGAGTTTCTTGACATTCTTCTGCAGTAGGATGGGAGGTAGTATCACATGGTAGCCAAGAGCCCAGGTTTTGCGAGTTTGGATTTGGCTTCTAGGATTTACCCTCTCCATAACCTTGGACGATTTATTTCACCTCCCCCAAGGCTCAGTTTCCACATCGGAAATGTAAAAAGAGTACCCTGGGCTGTTGAAATGGTAAATGGACTAATTCGTGTGATTTATTTATTTTTTTTAATGTTTTATCTGTTTCTGAGAGAGAGACAGGGTGAGCAGGGGAGGGTCAGGGAGAGAGGGAGACACAGAATCCGAAACAGGCTCCAAGCTCTGAGCTAGCTGTCAGCACAGAGCCTGACGCGGGGCTCGAACCTACGAACCATGAGATCATGACCTGAGCCAAAGTCGGATGCTTAACCAACTGAGCCACCCAGGTGCCCTTTGTGTGATTTAGTCATGCAAATTAGCATGATGCCTGGTTTGCCACTAGCTGCTGCATTAAGGATTCTTCTTGCAGCAGAGGCATAGAATGGTGCAATGGGAATCAACTTTGTAAGAAGACAGACCTGAGTTCAGATTCCAGCTTTGACACTTAATATATCACTTTTAGCAAGCTAAGTAATTCCTCTGAACTTCATTTACTTATTTGTAAATTCGGGGGACAATACTAGCTCTGGAGCTTTACACTGAGAACTGATATTGGAAGATATGATTTATGGTTCTGGCACTTTTAAAAAATTGAATAAGTAATATAATTATCAATATAGTAAAGTAATAGATTGGCTTTTCTGTTTCTCTAACTTACATGGAAAAATCACATTCATTTAGTGAACATTTATAGAGTTTCCTACTCTTATAAGAATAACACTTACTGAAAACTGATTACACTTCAAGCATGGTTCTAAATGTCTCACATAATCTTACTTTAAAGCAAGGGAAACTGAGGCATAGATGTAAGTTGGTTTGCCCCAGGCATCCATCAGGAAGTGACGGAGCCAGGTGTGAAACTAAGAAGTCCTACTGCAGAATTTGAGCTCTTAGCCACCTGCTATGAGACCTCACTGAGGACCTGCGAAGCTCCTTTTCAGAGTGTATAAAGGCTCCTTCATGGTGTTGTAGTAAAAATGCATTCGGATAATGTCTGCAATACTACTGTGTAAAACAAAGTTGTATCAACATACTGATCATTTCTAAGATTTCCTACCCCTCTAACCATCACAGTTGCAGGAAAGAGCACTAACTCTACATCTCATAAACAGATGCATTCACTTCCCTTAGCAAACTGCTTCTCAGACTTAAAAATTTAGTCCCTCAATGTGTCTTTGTTTTTTTCATGACAACTAGTAGCATTTAAACTTTTCTCTAAGTAATTAAAGTTTTTAAGGGTAGTTGGGGAAATTCAAACATTGCTACCAAGTTTCAATTTCAACCAGAATTGGGAGGGAAATAGTAAGTGTGGCAATTACACTAAAAAATGCAAATTAAAATATTTTAAACATTTTATGTTCTGTGATAGCTACCACGTGCAGCACTAAGAAATATTCAATTTAATAAGAACAAAAGTCTGTCTCATCTTAAAGCACTAGTTCTCAGCTGAGGGCAATTTTGCCCCACAGAGGATCTGGACAATGTCTGGAAACATTGATTGTCGTAATTGGGGTGGGGGCTGCTGCCGGCATCCAGGAATGCTACTAAACATCTCACTCTGCACCGGATAGCCCCTTATAACAAACAACTATTCAATCTAAAATGTTAATAGTACCAACATCATGAAACTCTGCCTTAAGAGGATCGCTAAGGTTATGCTTTGGTGGAAGGTCTGAAAAGGGGTTATACATGTGTTTAGCAACACGTGAGCCCTAGCAGTGCTTTGCCCATAATGAGCCCTCACAGATTTTGTGCTGGTTAGACTAGGTAGACAAGAATAAAGTCCCACCTCCGCACCTTAAGATTATTGTTTATTCACTTTGCTTCAGCAAAGTTCCAGTGATGGCTTTCCTACCACAATTATGATAGCTTGATTTTGTTCATTGTAGCTTTGTCACATGGTTGAACTTCTCTTTTGCTTATAAATCACCATCTTGTATGGGGAATTTTCTACTTCCTTTTAGAAACAAGCACAGTTGACCATTTTCCATGCAAAGGGAATGGTAGGCGTTACAAGTAAGTTTTTCCTCCTGATAAAGGGCAAGAGTCAGGATTCACCAGTGTCATGACCTAGAGGCAAAACATACTTCCCTTCCCCAAATTCTCCTCTTCCACCTCCACCCTCAGCTAATCCCCACTTAGTGAAACAGTGGACGAAACGGTGGCCCAGCTCAGTGTGGAGCCATAGAACAGAACAAAGCTGACCAGCTGTCCAGACACTGCATAGCCCTATCTCATTAGCAGAAGGTTTCAAACCATCTGTCTCCACAGTGCAATACATGCACCCCGGGACGCACATGATAGCCAACTCCATGGCAGGAAGACAATGTGGGCACTACTATCTGTAGTTCTTTTTTCACCTTCTAAAAATATCCGTTTTGTTGTATTTTATAATATGTATACTAGTGTATATAATTTACTTTAAAAAATCCTGTGTTGACAGTTCATGCTCTAAAACTATGCCTCAGTGGCCTGTATCATCCAAAAAGAGCATGAAGTCCATTGCTGGCCTAGAGGCCCAGGTGACCCAGAGCCTTGTTTTGTGGGCTGCCTGTACCCGTGGTTCTGTTATCTGTCCCTTCTCTCGAATGGCACTGATATCACTATTGAACACGTATTTCGTGCCCAGGGTACTGGGTACTGTGGTCATGCCTGATAAGCCCTTCCCTTCCGTGGTCACAGCCATGCTTAGCACAATTTCTTTTCAATAACGTTTAGACATTGCTCTTTTCTTTTTTCTTTTTGATTTTTTTAATGTTTATTTATTTATTTATTTTTTTTGAGAGAGAGAGAGAGACAGAGTGAGAATCGGGGACGGGCAGAGAGAGGGAGACACAGAATCCAAAGCCGGCTCCAGGCTCTGAGCTGTCAGCACCAAGCCCGACGCAGGGCTTGAACCCATGAACCATGAGATCATGACCTGAGCTGAAGTCTGGCGCTTAACCGACTGAGCCACCCAGGTGCCTCTAGACACTGCCTTTTTCTATTTTTTTTTTCTTCTCCTTGATGCTTCTAGGTAGTTCCTTGACTTACTTTTCATTCTTTCTTACTTGACACACCTTTGAAAAGCATGAAATCCTTTCAAAATGAAGGTTTCTTTAGACACTTGTATATACTTTTGAAATTATGTATCAGGCACTGAGTGTTTTTGCCCAGCTAACAGCACCATCCTCTTAGCAAGTTGCAAACTTTGTTCTTCACTCCTTGTGGTAATTTTATAATTCCTCTGAAATCCCCTGCTCCTGTCAGGGCCTAATCAGCCTTTCATAAGCAATGAAGCTGCTAAGAACAAGAGGCTTAGTACACTTCACCATCTTGACAAGAGGCTCCTTTTAAGAGAAACCAAATTAAAAGGAAGAGATGAGAACTTCTCTGATGAAATATCATTTAAAAATTCCTTTCAATAAAAAATATTTATAATAGGCATCGGAGATTTACATATCAAGTTCTGAGTTGAGCCACAAAATACCCCTTCCCCACCAACCTCCACCAACAAACAAAATAGAACCCTGAGTCTGAGTTCTGGTAAATTTCCTGTCTGAATAAAAGGTTTTTCTCAAAGAACTCTCATCTATGTTATAAAGTAAGCTCTGGGAAGTAATTATAAGTACATGAGTGTGTATGTGGTATGGATATCTGTGTGTTTGTATAGGGCAGGATATTTACTTACATTGACAACTTAAGTTACTTAAGTTGGGGTGGGGTAGAATGTGTCGATTGAAAATGTCTATTGAATTTTCAAAAGCATCCCACTTTGCTTATGTCTGGCCATGCCACAAGGATTTGAGTTAGGAAAAGTTAACTTAATGTATGAGCATCTTCACACAAAGCTGAACAGAATGGGGAACTAAAGTCACTGATGAGAAAATTAAGGCAAACTCATGAAGAGTTTAAGCATGAACTCATGAAAGTATGAATTATGCAATCAGTATCACCAGCGACCAATGCCACAGGCTCACTGCCAACCTCCAACTCTTCAATTTGCACATTAGAAACACGAGTGCTAAAAGAGATAAATATCTGGGTGGAGGGTCTCCTTTTATATCTCTTAAAACATGTCTCCTCTACTTCTACATTAAGTTTACTTTTAAAATTTAAATTTTCAAATGATAAGTTTCTAGTATATGTGATGTGAAACTGCTTCTCCTCTCCCATCAATAGTCTCTCTTTGAGAAGCCTGAGTTACACAGAAACCCCTGCATTCCTCCAAGAACTCTTTGAGATGCCAGTCTCTGACATTCCCAGGATGAGATCATAGGTCCCATCAACTCAAGGTCTTAAACCGGCATTCAGTGTTTTCAGACTCTTATTCCTATCCAACCATCCTTCCATCCTTCTGTCCATCCTTCTATCCATTCCTCCCTCCATCAATAAATACTTTCTGAGTACTGACTAGGTCCCAGGTACTGTGTTAATACTGTGGCTTCAGTAGTATAACAAGACAGACAAAGTCCTTACCCTCTCAAAATCTCCCTACCCCGATTGCTTATCTCTGTTCATCTCTGTCTCTCTCACTTTCTCCATGTCTCCCTGTCCCCCATATGCACGTGTGATGCTATACATGTACCTACATTACAGATGAATATAAAGGTATTCACCTCTATACCTTTATATATACAGGTGCTCCTAAGATGGTTCCCGATGTGAGAACCTGACCCCTAAATCGTCACTGCCTGCCCCTTTTCCCACTTAGTTCTCAGTTCTTCCTGGGACTGGACCCTGCCTTATGCCTGCTCTGCTTGGCTTGTATAATCTTCCTACCCTTGCCAGGCCCTCTCTTCAAGGTCTCCAGAGACTGCCTTCGGTCCTCCATTAAACCAAGCATACGCAGGAGCAGAAGTGTGAAGTCTACAAGCTGAAGTTGCATAGTATTTTCAAATACTTCCATTTGTAATATACTTCCATGGGAGTCAAGTGCCCTTGGGGGAATGACTTCCCTTGAACAAATGTGGTTGGGACCATCCAAATTTCAAATGAGTTGAGTGAGTATTACAGAAATTTGTGGACATGTCGAAGCAAAGAATGTGTGCATTTAATGGCCAAAATATTTTCCCTGAGTTTCCAGGCTTCTCTCTCTGGAAGTGATTTAAATACAAGGGAGAATTTGATTTTCTGTTTACTGCACATAGTTGATTCTCACCAGGCTAAAAGTAGCTTTTAAATCACTGAGTTGTATGCCTCTGAAGTGCACTTGGTCCCTTGTGACTGTACAGTTAGACTCACATTTATTCCTGCCGAGTACCTACCTACCCTGTCAAGTTGTCAGGTGGCTGCTATTAAATACCTTCAAATCTAAAGTAGTTCATTAGCTCTCTAGTCATTCATTCCCTTGATCCTAGATTTTATGCCTCCATTGTTTTATTTCCTTTTGTGTAATTGGAGTTGATCACCCCCAAATGGATAAATTCTTCTCCCAGGTTAACTTATGCATCTCGATCGGGAGTTTGAGTTTATGACATGCCCCGACAAGACCCAAATTAATTTCATGGCAGGAGACTTTCTGCATTTGCAATTAGGATAGATTTTCCACTTCATGCAGCACTCCAAGGGACTCTATCCTGCCAACATTTGAAAGTCAATAAAACAGAACAAATGCTATAGTTTTCCCACCTCTCCTCTTTGTTTTTTTTTTCCAGATGTCTTGCCAATCATATACTTCCTCGGGTAAAGTACAGAGCTTCTGGAACAGAACCTTCCTGGGGAAAAATTCACTGATGCTCCTCCAAATCACCCCTTCTAGCATCGTGCCGGTTTTTTAACGTGGCCACATCTTGTTTTCCTGCTACTTGGTATGAGACAAGAGTCTTTATCGTTGTCAATGCCAAGCACAGAGAGGAATCCGTTAGGGGATCCTTGTATAATAACTCCTCTACTGTTATCTGAATTAAGATGTGGGTTCATGATGTTATTAATCATGACATATTATATCATAGCTACATAAAGAAAAACATTATTTTAGGTATTGAATAAGCCATTAGAGATTTTCCTGGTTGAAGTAAAATTAATTTATAGAAGAGATTAAATAACCCCTATTGAGAGTCTTATTACATGCTACAATTATTATTCTAAGAAGTTATATGTACTAACTCATTTAATTCCTTAAAAACCTCTCTGAATAAGTAGCATTATCATCCCTACTCACAAATGAGGAGACTGAGACCAGAGAAATGAACTTGCCTGAGGGCACATATCCAGCAAGTGTTGTATGATGTGCACCGAGGCCTCCAGAAGACTGAACAGGGCTGTAAAATGTTGGCTTCTTATTTATTTAAGTTTTGATTCCACAACTACTAGGCTTTAATCTCTTAGGCCTCAGTTTTGACTATTCAAATTCTCAAAAATAAGAACCCTTCACCATCTTTTTTTTGTAGATAGATACTAATGGTTCATATTAAACATTTGAGAAAAGGAAAAGGAGTGTTCAGGGTTTAAAACAAAACAAAACAAAGTAAAAACATGCAAACAACCAAAACCCCTCATTGCTCTGCAACTAACTCAAGGCTTCTCATTGCACAGACGTTTGCTCATTGCTTTGCTGCCATCTAGTGACCAAATGAAAATTAAATATAAACATGATTTTGCTTTCTCATTTGCATTTTAAATCTGTAAGTGCTACCTTAGGGGTCATTTTTAAAAATCATTAAAGTTTTAGGGAAGCCTGGGTGATTTTGGTTCAGGTCATGATCTCACAGTTTGTGAGATTGAACCCCACGCTGGGCTCTGCACTGACAGACAGCACCAAGCCTTCTTGGGATTCTCTCTCCCTCTCTCTCTGTCATCCTTTCTCTCTCAAAAACAAATAAACTTAAAAAAAAATAAAATAAAAAAATAAAAATTATTAAATCAGTGTATATTAAATCTCAAAAATGTTACAGTTTTCATTTTATTCTTACCTCTTTTCACTTGTTCTTCCTCTACTGAAATACTATTTCAGCTCATGTCCAGAGTTCCTCTTTAATATCAAATAAGAAGATGTGAGAAGAGAAACTAAAATCTAATTTTGTTTATGTGTTGTCTCTGATGTGGTTTGAGACTATATGTATTCTTTTAGAATAATTTTATTTGTGGGCTGCCTGGGTAACAGTTGGCTAAATGTATGACTCTTGATTTCAACTCAGGTCATGATCATACAGTTCCCTGTGTGGGGCTCTGCCCTGACAGTGTGGAGTCTGGTTGGGATTTTCTCTCTTTCCATCTTCTCTCCTTCCATCTTCTCCTCTCTCTCTCAAAAGTAAATAAATAAACATTAAAAGAAATAATTTTATTTATGCCATTTCTAAGGAATAACTGGCTCTAATTTTTCACATGTATCCAAGTAGGTTTATAGTTGATCAATTTCACTCATATTTATTTAATTACATAAACGAAGATGTTAGACACCGAAACCTGAAGTTCTACACGTTCTAGGTAGAATACTTCCTATTCATCTACATAAATATTCACTGATTGCACATAAATAGATTTGCATCAGTGGTCATGAGTAGTTATTTACCTCTTCTTAAGTATATTGTCTCCCAATTAAAGGGGTAGGATAATAATATATTTCCTCTCTCAAATCTAGCAGTACACTATACTTACTAAATTCTTGTTGATTACACACCATTCACAGGCTTCTAAGGATATAACTCTCTGAATATTATGACACACTTAATTCAAATTAGTTTCTGTTCCATGTTGAAGTTTAAAAATATCTACGATTGCACACTAAGGAACAAAAGTTGGCGGATGTTGAGACATGTTCACCACAGTTCTTTCCACGTCCCCTCTGTACGTTGTGTGTGCCTGGAATGCAATTGTTTGGAAGCCTATGCATGACCATGAAAATGATCCATCCACTGTATAAGGATATAAGTGTGGTTTCAATAATCTAATGAGCATGTAAAATAATTCAGCATTTTGAACACAGGGAGAAAGTTGAAGTTTTAAGTTGGGTGATAATTGTGAGCATTGACAACGACTCGGATTGGGGGCGGAGGCGGAATATGTTCCAACTAGGAAGCTGTCACCTGAAGCTAAAGAGATCATTTTCCAAGGAGGTCTCAACTAAATAAGATGAGCAAAAGCCTGTATTAGCCTTACTTATGTATAGTGATTGGTTGTTCCAGAAGATGAGTGTTCGCCCTGGGGTCATCTAGGTTCCTCACATCATTTATTCACCAAATATTTATTGAGTGCTTATGAATTGCCAGGCACACTACTAGGCAATAAAGGGAATATCAGTTTGTAAGACTCACATCTGTACCTTCATCGAACTCATGATCTAGGGAGATAGCCTCTCTCGATTGGACATTTTCCCTTAGAACAGTTCCAGCCTCGTTTAGCCTGTGCTCTTGAGTAAGGACCACTGTAGCTGGTATGAAGTTATATGTTCCACCCCTCCATAGAAGTGTGTTTTGGATACATTTTTACAGTGCTTTAAGCATTACTAAGTAAGTACCCTGAGAGAATCAGCTTGCATATTACCACTAATTGATGGAAACTCCACACCTCCTAATTCCAAGGGATTTAATTAACACATCCAGTTTGCACTGACCAACCTGGTTTTACTTCACCCAAGTGGTAATCTATTAAATAACTTTAGTCTCCTAGGACTTTGCCACATGACTTGACTTCCAGGATCACAGGACTCTCCTGACCCAATACTATTTTCATTCCTTATGGTTATTAAATTATAGCTAATTTTCTAACATAAGTTAACATATTAGCCAGTGATGTGAAGGAAGATATATCAAAGCCACTAACTGCAAAAGTCAACTTTCTGTCTAAATATATTAAATGTTTTGAAGGTCTCAATGTATGGACTTCTGTAGTGTTAGATTAGTGTCATCCCATTGTACATTAAAAGAAATAAGGACATAGGGGCGCCTGGGTGGTTCAGTCGATTAAGCATCCAGCTTCAACTCAGGTCATGATCTCACGGTTCGTGGGTTCGAGCCCCGCATTGGGCTCTGTGCTGACAGCTCAGAGCCTGGAGCCTGCTTCAGATTCTGTGTCCCTCTCTCTCTGCCCTCCCCTGCTTGTACTCTGCCTTGCTCTCTCTCAAAAAATAAAAAAATATTTAAAAAAATAAGGACATAAAGCTACTGTCTGACCTGATCTAGCCTTTAAGTAGCAACCATGGTACTGGTAGGGACCCCAGAATCCTAAACCAACTCCGAGGCTTCTGGAAACTACTCCACTGCCGGGAGCTGCACCGGCCTCTCTGGATGGCAGTCACAGCAAGGAAATGGCAGTGTTTGCACAGCTCCTGCCATGAGAAACGAAAACTGGTATCTCCTTCTGCTACTACTGGCTCATGTTGGAAATAAGCCTGCTGGTATTGACCAGGCCTCACAATAGTCCATATCAGACCAATATTCTGAACACAGATACCTCATTAGGAAAAGCATATTCCTGCCTTTTCGAAAGAGATTTTAGATGAAAGCACTGTGGATGATTGTCAAAAGGCTCTTCCTATGGGCCTTGCAGACCCAAGACTTAGATAATAAAGGGGGTTAAGAACACAAGAGTTACAATTGAGCCTGGCCCGGAGACAAAGAGCCTATTTTGGGGTTAAGGGCAGAAAATAGTTACTACATAGATCTTTGCTAATTGGTGAAGCATAGCAGTCCCTTCCTCAAGGCCTGCTTTCCACAAACACCCTCCCTCACTCTGGCAGCTGGGATGAGGATAGATAAGAGTCGCTAAAACATAAACCCAGGTGCAAAGACTGGCCCATTCAGGGCCCCCATGATAGTTTCCACAAACAAACCAATTCAGAAACATTCATCCTCTTGAGAGCCAGACAGAATGACTCTTAGCTTATCTATGTACAATTTAACTTGTATGTTATCCTGTTGTTCACTAAGAACATTCTGTTATTTCCTTGGTCAGAATAATTCTGCAATTGATACCACAAAAGGCCTTCCATTGTAAGAAATTCTTTTCTCTGACCTCATGTTGTTGCTGAACTTTTAAATAAAGACACCAAAACCAACAGGACGGAGATCCTGCCTGGTGATCAGAAAGAATCTCGGGGCTCTCTCACTCTCTCTCTCGCTGACACCGTCCATCCTTCAGGGATCCCTGGACCTGCCGGAGCCGGCCTCCAACACTCCACATTCTCAAATATATGGCCACACATTCCTCTTCTTGCCTGCCATTTTCTCCAAAGGCCCTCACTGATTCTTAGCAACTCTGTGAGGAATGTAACATCCAACTAAAATCAGAACCTGAGTCTGCTATCATCACCCTTCCATTATAAAAACAGACGTACAAAGCTTGCCATTCTTAGTTTTACTCCATTTCTATCATTTATGACCCCCTTCTTTATCAAAAAACATAACGCAAGTTTTTCCATTCACATCTTTATTAGTTTTGATGATCAGTACAACTGCTTTTACTGCAAGTGCTGTCATTCGCTCCTTCGTGTTCTGGGAATTCTTGTTCCACCCTCAAATTAGAAAGATATCAGAGGCAATTTTTATTTTAGTAAGCATGCAAAGAGAAAATAGTAAAATTAAAAATAAATGGCCCTCTTTCAGGTAAAGAAAAATATTAGGATAAAGTCAACCACCTTTAAGAAGAAGAAATTCAAACACTGGATCAAACTTTTTAAGACTCCCAGTTGAATGTGTTTTCCTTTCATTGATAATCAAAACCAGATAATCTTCACAGTAGCTAAAACTGTAATAAATGATGGACCTCTTTCTGGTTGTAGTTAAGGGTTAAAAGGCATCATTTCAATTGTTGGTGTCCATAGTAGTTTTAATTACTGGCTTATGTTTAATTGCTATATGATCCTCATTCACATCTACCCCTACATATAGACTTACTCCTTCCTTCTTTAAGATGGACAGCTCACACTATGAAAATTGTAAAACTGAAGTCCTGTGAAATTTACGATGACAGAAAAATAGTGCCAAATACCCATTTTTCTAGATCTTTACTCTTCCCTCTCTCTCTTCTTCTTTGAAACCTTACTAGAAATGCTACTTTCATAGGAAAGATGACTATTACAAAGGCCAAGTGCTTTCATATTACATCTTGTCAAAAGTAACTGGTGTCTTGGTTATTATACTCTTGTATTCATTGCTTCGTGTGGAAAACTGAAATATACTCGGAGTCAGGAGCACCAAAAGGGGACAAGGAACCAAGCTCTCCAATGGCAGCTTTCCTTTCCTGAAGAGGGCAAGCTCCAGCGGCCTCATTTGAAGGAGGCTCTCACCACCCTGTTCTTGATAGGCTGCGGAGGGCGCCAGTTCCCCACCAGGGGCACGGGGGGCTCGTTCTCAGCGCTGGAGAAGAGGCTCCTCAGTTTTGCCATCTGCAAGGGGCGAGGGGAGACTGTCAGCACGACATTCTGGCCAAGTGCACGCATTCTGCATGTGCCAGTCAGAAATGTCCGGCTTTTCAAACAAGACAAGCAAACCACAAACCCGTTGGTCCAGAGTAATTGGGTTACCAGTTCCTGAGCAATATGAACCCTTTTTTTATTTGTAAAAATACTTTTCTTCATTTTATATAGATCACCATGCGCTCTGGTCAACGTGTTTTCCTCCCAAATCCTGAGACAATTGTTTTAATTTGAGGAGTCAGTATGAAGCATATACCTGATGTAGGAGGGGATGACAATATCAGCACAAATAATAAGTTAACTGGCCTTCATTGTAGAAGTTTATGACGTCCATTTTTTAAAACAGAAAGAAATTAGTCACATTATATTTAAAATTAATTTTTTTCTTACAAGAGGGAGAAGAATTCAGGACATTTTCATCACAGGCTATATTTCTGCACAAAAATGTTTTTAGCTTTCTCCTTAAGAAAATGTCATTCCTCTTTCCAAAATATGTACGTGAGTGAATCCGACCATCAAATCTAATCTTTTGATTAAAAAATGATCATATACACCTGAGTCTGTAAATGGCAGAAATATGAAACTGTTTTATGTAAGGGAGACACGCTGGTAAGCTGACTTTATCATTAGACTTCATGATCTAGAGTGTGTTTCTGTGTTGCCCCTTTGCTTTAATCTGTTCTTCTCCATATCCCTGGTTTCATACTTTTTTCCTAAACAATCTTTCCTTGAAAGTCTCTCTGATAAATGTTGCAAAGATATTCATCAGATGAATCCTAAGAAGAAAGGCCTACGAAAAGGGGTCAAGAGGTATTGGAAGCAAGCAGACCAGAGTTGACTCTCAGCTCCTACGCTTGGCTGTGTGATGCTGGGCAAACTATTTAACCTCTCGGAGCCACAACTTACTTGTCTGTAGAACTGGAAAAATGATACACACTTCACAAGGAGGTTAAATTCCTTCCATTAGTGTCATTTTCCCTAAGCCTGTATTTATAATCTCCTAATCGGTGCTTAGTATTTGAGGGGCGTGCAAATTAACAAAGGGTAACTCATATTGATAATCTAAACTCTAAAGAGTTTCGAGAGCATAAATCGCGTCATTGTTCAGTATTACAACCACCTTTAAATGATTGGCATTTATCCTGGTACTTTTGGAAGCCAAGTTTTAGAAAGCTGAACAAGATGAGTGCAGTTACCCAGGGCAAACTATGACGTCTCTGGGCATAGAGCTGTTTTGTAAGCACCCATTTAGCAGCTGTACATTTTCCATGTAGCATCTCTACCTTCTACAGCCACAGTAAGTGGCTCTGGAAGTCCGTGTGTCAAGGTTCCACCCATGGCTGGCGCTTACCTGGTCGGAGCTCACGGTCATGGGCTCCTTCAGCAGGAGCCACACGATGCACTCCTCGCAGGGCGGCGTGGTGAAAGAGCCGTGGTAGGTCCAGTAGTCCCGGCAAGTGGGGAACAGGCAAGACGGGTCGAAATTGGTGAAGGGCGCCTCCTTGCCCTGGGAGAGAGGAGGGCGCAGGCACGCTGAGCGAGTGCACCCACACCGCCCACCCCAAGGGTTTCACCGTTTTGTGAGAATGGGTTTCGAATGGAATAGAGGAAACAGTATTTTTAAGCAAAGTTCATGCCTTTCAGAAATAAAGGTCAGAGGGTGGAAGCTGGTTTATGTTATGACTTTGGCATAGTCATTATAACATTTCATTCCCTAGTGACTGTCAATAGAACTATAATTCTGTCACCTCTCAAGAAAAGGAAGAAAATTCATATCTAACGGTAGTAGAAGTATTTCATATAAGTTGTTCATGTTTAGGTTCACAATGCTAAAAAAGAAACAGGCTCGCCTGACTATTTTCTGCGGTGATAAAACTTTAAAGCATTGTATTAGAACCATTCCATAGGCGATTCAAATGAATCTGTTAATTAGAAGAGTCCACTGTTAAGATTTCCTTAAGGTAAGAAATATATAGGTGTTGCCCAAGAGAGAAGGGCCAACACCAGGACCTAAATATTTAGTACTTCTCCAAGCGTGTGTGTGTGTGTGTGTGTGTATGTCTGTGTGTGTGTGTGTGTGTGTGTGTCTGTTGAGGGCAGGGGCTGACCATTCAACTTCTCTTACATTTACTTCATTAAAAAATGTCATCTGACAGACTATGAAAACTAAATAGGCTGATACGTGTAAAATTGCTCTAAAAATTATAAATTGTACAAATACAATAGCATTGCTTGTATACGTGTATTTAGCATATTCATCAAACTTAGTAAAAAATTTTAAGTGAAACAAATACACCTAAAATGTAAAAATAGGGGTGTCTGGGTGGCTCAGTCAGGGTGAGGTCTGGGTGACTTCAGCTCAGGTCCGATCTCACTGTTCGTGAGTTCAAGCCCTGCGTCGGGCTCTGTGCTGGCAGCCTGGAGCCTGCTTCAGATTCTGTGTAGCCTTCTCTCTCAGAGCCTCTGTGTATCACACTCTGTGTCTCTCTCTCTCAAAAATAAATAAACATTTAAAAAAATTTTAAGGAAAATGTAAAAATAAAAAATGCATTATGGTGTAGGAGGGAAAATGATTTATTTTCACCTTTGTCTTAACTTTGTCCAATGCATCAAGGAACAGCTGGAATTCGGCTTTCTCACGTCCTATCTGTAATAAAATAAAAAAAACAATGATGATATTTTTCCCTTTTCCGTAATTTATGATTGTCTTGAACACTGACTTTGATCTATCCATCTGTAACTAGCGTTTATAAGTCTGCCAGAATATCATGTACTAAGCAAAAACATAAGTTTCTTTCTCCCCCAAGATTTTAGGGTATATATTTTTTGAACTAAACTTAGACAACAGGCCTCTGTAGTACAAAACCACAAAATCACATGTTGATGTTCTTGACCTTTTCTGCTGTCATTCTCCTTTATTTGTTTTTATAGAATTACAGCTAGGATGGACTTGACCTATGTAAAACTAAACTTATTGTCTCAATTCAGACCTACTCCACTTCCTGTTGTGTTGCATTCAATCACTGAAAATGACCCAATGAGTTCAGGACATAAAACAAATTAGGTCATTCAAAAAGAAAGAAGCTAGATTTTCACCTGTGGCTTAAAATCCAGATTACGTTACTACTAAATTCATGTGTTAATGACACTAAGTCCACTTTAAACCAAAGCTGGCCCAACAACACACACATTCCGTGTGCTATCTTAGCCTGGGATCATGTGAGTGGTGGCCTCCCTAAGCCGAGGGGATGTCCAGCCAGGGACTTGGCATCACAGTGGTTCCCAACATTGGCTTTTCTGGTTTCCAGTGCGATTGAAATAGAGTAACGGGAAAGGACAATGAACAATGCCGTTTGGCCCCTCCCACCACCATAAAGCTCCTTTCAAGCCTCTGTCTCCATTACACACACACACACACACATACACACACATTCTNATGCCGTTTTGGCCCCTCCCACCACCATAAAGCTCCTTGCAAGCCTCTGTCTCCATTACACACACACACACACATACACACACATTCCTGAAAGAATTTTAAAGTGTTAGGGTTACTAAAGAATGGCAGAAGAAACACTTTTAAGGGAGAGCTAAATAATTTGAGCTGATCTTAGCAGAAATATCTTGATTAGTTGAATGAATAATGATATTCATTCTTCTTTCCCCTTTAAATTAAAGGAAGGCGTGGAACTCATGCTACCTTAAACATTGGTAAGGAACTAAATTTTGAAAGAAAAAGGTGACCAATTTTTACCTTACCTTCAGAAAAATGCCAACCACAGCTATTCCATCAGGTTGCTTGAGAGCTCCTCCAAAAGTGTTATACTTTGGATTCCAGTGAACTAAATGAAGCTGCAACCATACAATACAGGTTAGGAGGTAAATTTCTGGAGTAAAGAAATATGTATAAAATAATTCAAAATAAACCCAATTGTATACTCTAAAGTTGTTGAACACTCTTATAGAAGTTGACAGAATTCTAAATATTGATATGCAATATTTTGGTGAAGTTTTTAATAGTTCAAAGAAGAAGTATATAAAATGGTTATAAGTAGATCCAGAACTTTGTAATAAGCTATCAGTAAAAGTTGAACTTTTTTGTTAAACTAATTCAAAATACTTATTTTAGTTTTGTATTTGTGTATTTATTTATTGTATATGTGTATATACATATACATATACATTGTATAGTTATTTATTGTATGTGTATTTATTGTACATTTTTTGCATTTGTATATTTATTTTACTTTAGTTTTTCTAACCAAATCAAACAGTGAAATGCACAGCTATAAGCAAGAAGCTGCTAACGTTCTAAAGTTAGAATTAATTGGGAAGTAGCGGGGGACAAACAATAGGAAAATTCTTGGGCATTTTCGTATCTACCTCCTTTTAGCAGCCAGTGCTCAACAACCCAGTGGTAACCTTATCTTAATTTAGAACACAGGCACCAGTTAAATTGGTCAAATTTCCCATATTGAGTTACACGGAATGGAAGGAGAATACAATAGTTCACAGTAGTTAAAGATATTGTACTCAAGATCAAAAGCATTGAGATACACCCATGTATAAAGGCCAAACTGCGAGCCTTGCCCCAGGCTTGTAAGAAATTTACTAAACTCTCCCCATTTTTGGTGGGGGTGGGAGGAGGGTGTCTAGAAGGCAGCCTTAATTATCTCTCCGGTCATGGCTTTCTAGATGGGCTGTAGAACAATGTAACGATCATAGTGAAGTGTACTCCGGGTTTCCTAGAGTTCAGCTTAGCCAGCAATTAAGTACTAATGAGGCTGCCTAAGTGTCCACGAGTGCCTCCAGGGCTCCTGCCCCAGCTCCTGTGTTGACAAGAACCTACCGCTGGAAACAAGTGTGGCAGTAAAACTGGAATGTTCCTCACCTCCACAGTATGTGTCACCTCTCACAGGCATAGCTTTATAAAATAAAATGCAGGAGGTTCGTCTTATTTCCTTGTCATTTGATGCCTTGATCTGAGTTACAAATCAGGTTTTCTTTAACGGGTTAACCAAGACCTAGTATTTGCTCATATTGAATTATATGTATCTATTCGTCTCATCTATATGTGTGTATAACATATATACCCATATATACACACATACATATATGCACACCCTTCATCAAGAGACTAGAACGTTAGCATTAGCCAGAATTATTAATGCCATTTTTAGAGCACTGCATTCTTAGAAAAGAGGCAGTTTAAGGCCCTGGACAAGATGATAAACTCTGAAACCAAGCTACACAAGGCAGAGTGCCAGGTTTAGCACTCAACAGCAATGTAACTTTGTTATGTAGCTTTTCTTTGTCTCAGTTTCTTCATCTGTAACCTATCCCACAGAGTTGCTGAGGGGATCAAATAAGTAAATACTTGTAAGCACTTAATAAACGGTAGCTATCCTTATCTTTTTCATTCAGGGCCTTGGCCTTTTTTCAAAAACTGCTATCCAATTTCTTAACATAACCGTGAAAATTTTCACGCATGACACTATCCCATCCTCTTTTAACAGCCTCTCTGAACTGTCTAGCCTGAATGTGTGGCCGCTTCAGCTTCAGCTAAAACTACTACAGCTCTTTTTCACCACTACAGGCTGGAGGGAAGAGTAGTGGATACAGTTTTGTCGTTGATTTTCAGTTGGCAGTTTCTGGTTTGTGAAACCCAGAGTGGATTATGGCAGTCCCTCCTACCTCCGCTGCGTACTTGACTCCATCCACACTGTGCTCGGAGCCGTGGTCATCCGAGGCGCCCCAGTGAAGATGAAACTGGCGAAGTCGGTAGGCTCCGATGAGAGGACCACCCCTCAGCACTGTGATTCAGAGAAGCGAGGTCAACAGTGAACTCATGCTTGTTTTGCAGAGTCCTACTTTAAACAAGTGCTGTTACAGACAAAAGTTAGCTGGGCAAAAGTCAGTCTGCTGGGCAGGTGGTACGGCTCTCAAACACCCTGGTCGGTTTCTCGCAAAATAAAGTCAAACTAAAGATACATCAAAATAAATGATTTCTCTTTTCTGTCTTATTTTGTCTGCTTGTTTTATTACATTTAAAACCAAAGATGGGTAATAAGGATGTAGGCAATCAACAAAGGAGTTGGTCCTGTGTTGTGGTGTTAAGAACATGACAGTTGAGAGGCAGGCAGATATAGGTTCAAATCCTAGATACTTGTGTGATCTCAGGCAAGTTGCAAAACTTCTCTGAACCTGTTTTTGCATCTGTATGAAAGTGATAATAATATCAACCTTTGAGAGCTGCCGTGAGGATTAAATGAGATTAAGGACTTAAAAGTGCTCATCACAGTGCCCAGTACAACAATCACTGAGCAAATGTGAATTCCTTCTTCATGTTTTGCCTCCAACTCAACTCTTCTTTGAGACTCCAAGCTGGAGCTTTCATCCATACTTAGACTGTGTCTATTCAAATGAGATAAAATGGAAAATTCAGAAATTTCCCAGGAGCTAATCAACGGTGGACATATAAACTAGATGGTTCTGGGCACCATTAATTTTTGAGTTTGTTGTCCAAATACCTCAACCCATCACTCACTTTGATCTCATTTCATTCACCTGGGAAGTGATT
Source organism: Crocuta crocuta (assembly GCF_008692635.1). Classification (NCBI taxonomy): domain Eukaryota; kingdom Metazoa; phylum Chordata; class Mammalia; order Carnivora; family Hyaenidae; genus Crocuta; species Crocuta crocuta. Next base: position 2,566,309 of record NW_027531285.1, on the reverse strand, counting down.
TAGAGGTTCAAATATTTTCTGCAGGACATTAGAAACTATGCAAAAAAAAAAAATACTAAAATCAAGATTAAGCAACATAAGCTACATCAAAATAGAATTCAGAGAGTAGCTATTCTAGAAAGGATTGACCAACTGGTGGTGCTGAAATGGCACACTGAAAGCCACATAATATAAATCTAAAACAACAGAGCTAGATTTGTATGAGCTTGGTCATGTAGAAATAAGTGGTTTGATTCATAGCATTTTTTCTGTCCAAGCACTACAACAGTTATTTTCTGGGCATATGAATCCAATTATTAGGATAACACATATGGAACTGTCAGTATTTCACCACTTTTTTTGCTTGCAAAAATGGTATTTTCATGTGATTCAACATAATAGATACTGTTTAATTTTGTTGTTCCTCCTTCAGAATGGAACTTGACTTAAATGGAGAAGGGAGAAAAAATTAACGGCAACATAAAATTATTATTTAAGAAAATATAAGTTTCTATGATATTCCTTATTTGGAGCCTTCTGGTAGGTAGGAATTATGACACTATTGCTCTTTCCTATAATATCGTTGAGAATACTCATTTATGTACATCAATGCAGATCATTTTAACTTTTTTACAAATGTGGTTATAAGAAAATGGATTATTGTGCATCAATCATCAAAATATTCAAGGTAGATTAGTCCTTACCTCCTTTACAGTTGAAATAAAGCATTTCTAATTAGACTTCTTTTATTTTCCTGATTTTCTTAATAGTGTAGTGAAATAAAGAATTTTTTACACATGTGATTTTTCATTTTCACACACACAAATCACTACTCACAAAATTGTCAGATACTTCAAAAATACTCAGCAAAAGGATTAATGATATGAACCCCACTGAACCATTGAAGGCAATGTTCCAGACTCATATAATGACCTTATTCTCTCCCCTGGATTGGCCCCCACTCACACACCAGGGGAAGAAAGTGCCTACTCTGTTTCTTTGCTATGTTCCTTGCTTTGCAGAATGGCCTCTCTGCCACCCTTGGGAATGAGCGCCTTGCTCTCTAGACTGTGGTCAAAAACCACAAGCACCCTCAGGTGTAGGCATCAGAGCCTGAAGGACACTCATTTGGACTCACTGCCATCACCTCCCTATCAAGCTGCATTTCAAGAATGCAGTGCCAGCTATTAGCTTGGGCATGGGGCCATTTTGCAGTAGCAAAGCTGACCAAGGTTAGAGAGCAAGACATTCCTAGTCAATGCATAAATACAATTCTTCACGACTAGAGAAAAGTAAAATGTCATCTCCATTTTCAGAGATGAAGTGGCTCTTTTTCCCACAAACTCTGTTACTGTGTCACAAATCTCATTTTGCCAATAGGGACGTTGAAACTGCCCATGTGCCTCTACCTAAGTACCATACTTACTTGACCTGTCATAAGTATCATCAAACACAACCCTGCATGTCTTCCCGTTGTTCAGGATGGTCTTGCAAGAGCCAGGATCATAAGATGCTGTCCACGGCAGCAGAGAAGGGTCGTGCCTGATGTCTTTAGTATGCAGTTCGATGGGTGACTGGTTGTCTCCCTTGGCAATCGGATAGAGTTCATGCCAGTGGTCAGGACCTAGGAAGTCAAGTTGAGGGCATGGATTTATTTGGTGACACATTCTAAGCCCTCTTTCTAATTGACTAAACCAGCAAAATACTCAGAGGCTAGTCAATGACTATGAAAAGGCCTTGGATTTCAGTTTGGGCAAGTTTCAGTTGGGCTTAGCATTTAAGACCTTTTCATAGTTTTGTTAATAGTGTGCCCAGAAACTATTTAACACAGAGGAGTCCCTCGGCTTGCTCAAGAATACAGCTTCAAAGACTTATTTTTGAGATGCACTTCATCACGTCTTACTAATGCCATCGTACATCATATAGCTGGAATAAAATAACACTGACCACATGTGGTTTTCAAACACACCCATATTTCTTTTACCATGGGTTAGGCAGAAGCCAGCAGGCAGTGCAAGGATACTTAAACCAACGCCAGGCTCAGAGAGGTTAAGTGCTTGCCCAGTATCATGGAGTAAGGGACAATCAGAACTGGACCTCGCGTGGTCTGACTTCTCAGTCAGAGGCAGTGTGATCTTGGGCAAGTTACCGAGCCTCTCTCTGCACTTCAGTTTCCTCCAACGGAAGTAAAAACGGCTCCATACCAGGGAGAACTGAATGAGATAAAGGTAAAAGGGTCAGCAGCTTTCGGCACTTGGTAAGTGCTCAGTAAATGTTAGTTTCCATCAACTCCTCCTCCCGTATTTTCCCACGCACTCTCTAGATTTGCCCACTTTCGGTGCAATGCCAGGGGCATCTCTGGCACTATCCCGGGCCAGGAGGGGGCGGGGGCGGGTGGGTGCTCGGACTCACCGTTGTGGCTGGCGTAGCCCCACTCCTTCGCCATGGTCGTCTTTGTGGGCACAGGACCGCAGCTGACTTCTCTCCCCGGCGTCGTGCAGAGTCCCCGCGAGCCCGCGCCTTTTATACAGTAGGTCCCCCACACGCTGCATGGCCTTATTAGGTCAGCGAGGGTGGGGCGGGGGGCTAAACTGGATTGGGGTGGTATTTGGGAGGCGTGGTGGGGGAAGCCAACGAATTCCAAGAGATAGACAGCTGTTGGGCTCGCAGGGGAGATAGGCGGAAGGCCCCCACCCGCTCCCCCTCCCTACCCTCTCTCTCCCCAAAACCGCGGCTCCGGGCTTTGCTAACTCTCCTTCCGTCTCCCAAAGCTGCAGGGCTTTCTAACGAGTGTCGCCGCTGTGCAAAAATGCAGGCGACTTTCGCAGCGTCCTCCCTGCCTCCCTCCTGCAGGCTTTTTGTTGTTTTTGCGGGAGGTGCGGTATCGTAACTGTGCTTAGCCACCGAATAAAATATGCACCGGGCAGCGCTTGCAGCCTCACTTCGAAGTTGCTTTTAGTGCAGGCTGGTTGTCTGGCTGCGGTCTCTGGACGCTTCTGGGAGTTTATTTCGTTCCAGCGATCCGGTTACGGTGGCTGGAAAGAACACGTTTGTTTGCCTGACCCGTATTTGACTCCCTTGCAGGCAACTTGTAAAATGTTAGGAGCAGAGGATGGGAAGAAAGAGACCGGGAGGGAAGGTTCTATAATTCCGCTACCCTTAAAGATGTTTACAACATCCTGTCTTTGGAACCGCACCAAGCAGCATTTCCCAACCTAGCGAGTCCCTTCGGTCTGGAGGACGCTGAGAGCTGGATCTCGGAGAGGCCTCGGGATCCAAAAGAGGTCTGCATCCTAGGTTCACGCCGAACAGGAGCGTGGGACTGATTTACCCCTACTCCGTGAGCTGTACCTCTGCTCACGAAAAGTTGAGAATATTCTGGAGTGTTGGAAGGCCGCAAACATAAAGTGAGTCATATTGTTTAAAACGTAGAACCCCCTTATCTAAGAAATTATGAAAGATTAGAAGAAAAGGAAGAGGAGAGGCTTCCAGATTGCTTTCTGTTTTTTTCTCTCCCTCCCAAGTTGGTTTATAATATGATTACCCATGCAGAAGGAGAATGGCTCTGGCATATCCAATGTGCACATGTCAGAGATATATTTTTAAATGTCTGGTTACGGTTTACATTGAAGAAGTCAGTGTAATAGATATCTGTAAGTCTAAGAGTATATTGTCAAATTTCTTTTTTATTCTAGGTCGGTAATAATTTTACTTATAAAAAAAGACAGCAAAGAGACCTAAGCCTAATTTCAGTGCTATCTTGAACAAGGTTGCACTATACATTTCCTTAATTACTTTGACTCTTATTGATGCTAGTATTTTGTATTTGGGAATTACTAACCTTGAAAAGGAAATCTCTCATCATGGTAAAGATAGCTCATCTCCATGGCATGTGGAATGACTGACCACACTCATAACCTGGACGCCAGGGGAGTCACTCCCCAGCGTATTTTTGTGACCAGGGATCATTTGATCCACACAATAGCAGGGTGGAATCAAGAACTGAGATAGTTCGGAAAATCTAAGCGAACACCACAGCAAATGCCCTTAGACTCTGAACTCAACTATGTCAGTGGTAGATCAGAAAGCCTGCAGATGTGGGTTGTCTGGGTTCAATTATCTGGTGATAGTGTGTGCTATAGTTTGTAGTTAATGGAGGTGTATTATATTTCTTATTATGTGCATAGTTATTTGTATCAGTAAACTATGATCTTGCTTCAATTCATTAAAGCGTAGTCTCTCTTTTTTTTTGGTATGTGTTGTTAAAGGTTGGTAACTACATTTCATGTTATTTGGTACAGTGGTAAGACAGAGAAAGTGGATTTTTTATGGAAGTATAGTTGACATCCAATATAATATTAGTTTCAGGTGTATAACATAGTGATTGGACATTTCTATACATTATGAAATGATCACCCTGGTAAGTCTAGTTACCAACTGTCCCCATACAAAGTTATTACAATATTAGTGACTATATTCCCTATGCTGTACTTTACTTCCCTGTGATTTATTTGTTTTATAACTAGAAGCGCATACCCCGTAATCCCCTTAGCCTATTTCAGCCATTCATTCCCCTCTCCCTCCGAACCAGCAATTACTGGTTTGTTCTCTGTATTTATGAGTCTGTTTCTGTTTGGTTTTGTTTGTTCATTTGTTTTGTTTTTTAATTCCACCATAAGTAAAATCATATGGTATTTGTCTGTCTTTGTCTGACTTATTTCACTTATGCTGGGAGCTGCACTGGCTCCTGTCATGAGAAACGTAACTGGTATCTCCTTCTGCTACTACTGGCTCATGTTGGAAATGAGCCTTCTGGTATGGACCAGGCCTCACAACATTCCAAATCAGACTGATATTCCCCACACAGATACCTCATAAGGAAAAGGATATTCCTGCCTCTTCAAAAGAGATTTTAGATGAAAGCACTGTGGATGATTGTCAAAAGGCTCTTCCTATGGGCCTTGTAGATCCAAGACTTAGATAATAAAGGGAGTTAAGAACTCAAGAGTTACAGTTGAGCCTGGCCCTGAGAAAAAGAGCCTAATTTAGAGTTAAGGAACAGATAAGGGGGAACTTAAGTTAATACTTATATCTTTTCTAAATTGTGATGTATGACAGTCCCTTCCCTAAGGCCTACTTTCCACAAACACCCTCCCTTACAGTGGCAGCTGGGATGAGGATAGATAAGAGTAGCTAAAATAAAACCCAAAAACAAAAGCCGACACATTTAAGGCCTCCATGGTGTTTACACATTCAGCATCAAGTCAAAAAAGTTTCCACAAACAACTTATTAACCAGCTCAAAAACATTCGTCCTCTTGAGAGCCAGACAGAATGATGCCTAGCCTATCTATATACAACTTAACCTATATCCTAATCTTAGCATTATTAACTTAGAACAAATATGTATGTCATCTTGTTTTTCACTAAGAACATCCTGTTATTTCCTTAGTTGTAAGATTTACTCAACCTCACTATGATTGGGGTAATTCTGCAAGCATACTTCCGAAAAACCTGCTACTGTACACTTTTCAAAGCATCTTATCGCAGAGTTTTCCATTGTAAAAATTCCTTTTTCTGATGCCATGTTATCATTTGACCTATAAATAAAGACACCGAAACCGACAGTGCAGAGATGCCTGCCTGGTGATCAGAAAGAATCTTGGGGCTCTCTCACTCCCTCTCGTTGACACCGTCCATCCTTCAGGGACCCCTGGACTGGCTGGAGTAGGTCTCCAGCACTCTTAGTGTAATACCCTCTAGGTCGAGCATGCTGTCACAAATGACAAGATTTCATTCTCTTTCATGGCTGTGTAATATTCCCACATTTCCTTTATCCATTCATCTATCCACAGACCCTTAGATTGTTTCCATTGTCTTAGCTACTGTAAATAATGCTTCAGTAATTAGTCAGCTAAGCATCCAACTTTCAGCTCAGGTCATGATCTCGTGGTTCATGAATTTAAGCCCTGCATCAGGCTCTGTGCTGACAGCTCAGAGCCTGGAGCGTGCTTCAGATTCTGTGTCTCCCTCTCTCTCAGCCCTCCTCCCCACATGTGCTCATGCATAAAAATAAATAAACATTAAAAATTTTTTAAAAATTCAACAAATGGCATTGTGTTTTGTTTTGCCATTTCATAGCACTTAGGGGGCTATTTGCCTAAATTTTTTTGATCTCAGGTACCTCATCTGTGAAACAGAGAATAATGCCTGCCTTACATGAATCTGATGAGGCTTAAATGAGATAAAACAGTAAAGTACTTATTACAGTGTAGGCCAGTGTATTTAGCACTCAGAAAAGTGCTCTGGCCTTGTTCTTTTTATCTAGTTTCTCTTCGGGCAGGCACCTGCTCTAAATAAGCCCTGTTCCTTGTTGGTCACGAACAGTGCTTTCAGTGCATGCTGCAGAGTGCAGGTGCTAACCCGCAGACATCACTAGGATGAACTTGTGGAAGAGAAAGTTGATACGCACAGTGTTCACCTTCTCCTTGAACAATTTTGAGCCTCTCAGTCCAATGGCCACCTTTCCCAGGGTGAGAGTCAAAGTAAACCTTCTTAACCATGTGTGACCAGTTATTTGCAAAACATATTAATCTAATATAACAAAATTATCTGACATTCTAGATTCTGTGATAAGAATTAAATATAATTCCTTTAAGGCTTAACACTTCTCCAGTATGTTATTTGATAAACAAGTTTTTAAAAATGAAATTCAAACTCCTCTAAATGATATTCAGGGAACTTCAGAAGTCCACCCTCTCTACTTTTTAGCTCTATCCTAAGCTTTCCTTCCAAATACATCCACCCTCCAATTCAAGGCCACACCACTGTTAGATTTGTATTGATTTGTTTTTTGTATTATTTTTATTTTTTTAGAGGAGTGGATTTCGGGGTACTGCTTAACAATGTTTACTTAGCCACCTCTGGCTTTAAAGCATTGCTCTCCTAGGCTGGTCAGATAACTTTTCAGAATAATAACTACCCTGGACATTTTACTTGGTTATTAGCAACAAAGTAATAGATGCACAAGCACTTTAAACTAACATTTTGCATTTATCATTATTCTCACTTTACAAATTTAATTGAATAACTGTTTAAGAGCTGTGGGGTTTTCGTGCAGGAAGAAATTCAAAGCATTATTTTTAAAAATGTAAGGCACAAAGTTGATAAAGCTAAAATCATGGCATCTTAAAGACATTAGGGATTGCTTTTCATCACATTTCTGAATAACAGAGCCAAAAAAATATAGGCATCAATTGTTTGAGTATTTAACATCATTAAGTATTTATTTTTCCAAAATTAAGTAATCAAGACTAAGAGGAATTTTTGCATTAATAGCATATACCACACAACTATTTTATTATCTTTATACAAATAAATAACGAAATTTAAATAACCTACTCTTATAATATTTTACGTTGGCATAATTGCACAATTTTCAGTATTTTTTAGCCATAATTGCTGTATAATTGACAAATAAAATTGTAAGTTATTTAAGGTGTCCATCATGATGATTTGATATACATATACATTGTGACATAAGATTCCTCCCATCTAGTTAATTAACACATCTGTCACCTCACCTATTTATCTTGTGTGTGTGAGAGAACATTTAAGTCCGCTTTCCTGGCAAATTTCAATTCTACAATATACTTTTATCACCTATTACACCATGTTATACATTAGATCCTTGGACTTTAGTCATCTTACAGCTTCAAGTTTGTATCCTACCAACCTCTCTGTATTTCCAGTTTTTTTTGGGGGGGGGTGTTTTAAAAGTAAATTTCCTTCTCTAGAAAAGGGCTACTTAATATCTTCATTTCCTCCAATGTAGATATTGTTGACCCTAGGATGAACTGTCATTTTATGTTCCATTAAGAAAAGAAATGCTGTCAAGTAAGCCATCACACACTACTTTTCAAAAAATATCCTGTCAATAATGTCTTAACATGCCTCAGACCCTAAGACTAGGGTGTGATCAATTCTTACCTGTTGTCTAGAAACAGTTATTTGGATGCTTCTGTTTTGCCTCTAAATGATAAGGACTATCTTGTCATTGTAAAAGAGATGTAATTTCTGGTTAGATACTGCTTTCTAATGTTGTTTGTTACTTTGTTTTACACAGTCTAATAATCCTATTGATTTGTGATTGAGGGGAAAAATAATTGTTTACTATGATATAATTTAAGTTGTTTTGTAAATTACAGACAATGGAAATCCCTGCACAGAGTTTGGTCTTTGGTATTTAAATAACTTAAAACTACTATGAAATTTTGACATAAATTTTCTCAAAACAGAAACATTCTTAGTTAACAATTATTGCCATAGAGAAAAACGTACGTGTGGAGCACACTATGGTCAGCCCTACATTCCTCAAGATAGTTATAATACATACTCACTTGTATGAAACAGAAATTAGGAAGGGGGAAATTCCATTTGGAGACCAAATAGCTGCATTGAGCTATTGTTTTTGTGTGCTCTGGCATATAAGCTATCTACCTTGTTTTGGCAGAGGTGTGTTTATGACAAAATTTTTAACATATCCTCTCTGAAATGCTAGCTCAACATCTCACCAGCTGGTCTCTCTGTGACCTTGAAAAGCAGATGGTAATATGAATAGCTAATCATATGAAATTCCAGAAACCAAAAAGCAATGAAAAGGATCAATATAAATATTGATGTCTGAAGCAAATATGGTTTTTTTCCATGCTAGAACAAATATTTTTATTTACTCTAGGCCAATTCAGTGTGTAACTAGAATTGAAATTTTTGGAAGTATAGTTTCCTAACAGAATTAGCTGTAGTAAAATGTGCTTTTCTTCATGCATCAGAAGTATCATGTGAATTCAAAAGACTTTAAGGAATTTATATTCTTTATTTCTATCCCTAAAATAAACTCTTTTGGGGGCGCCTGGGTGGCTCAGTCGGTTAAGCATCTGACTTCAGCTCAGGTCATGAGCTCACAGTTTCTGGGTTCGAGCCCCACATCGGGCTCTGTGCTGACGGTTCAGAGCCTGTTTCAGACTCTGTGTCTCCTTCTCTCTCTGCCCCTCCCCACTCATTCTCTGTCTCTCAAAACTGAGTAAATGCTAAAAAAATAAATAAATAAACTCTTTTGTAAGGCCCAATATATTTTGACTTTGAAACAAAATATTATTAATAGAAACCAGAACTAGTTTTCATAATTTTAATTGTTCACAATATCCTATTGAAAATGGAATATAACTGAATGAAAAGTACTTGTATGTCATGTAAAAGTCAATTCCAATGTACAGAAGAGCCAAAACGTCTTTCTCAGGACAATGAAGGCTTTTCATGTCTCACTCTTTAGAAAAGAGAACCTAATGATTGCTTGTTAATATTTATGAATGCCAACAACATGGAAAAATTGGAGCATATATCCACACGTAGGGCCAAGAGAGTTTCAATCTACACTTGATACCTAAGCACAGACAAAAACCAGTGGGAAAACAATGGGCTGGTTGGAGACCAGGGGTCATAACATGATCAGGGACCAGGGGTGTGTTGCGCCTGCTTGGAGAAGATCTACCCTGCCACCTCCGCAGTTAATCCCTCATTAAACTCCCATGTTCTACTGACATTAACTCTTGGGACAGTTTATCCCTCTGTACTATCAGAGCTTCAATCCTCAAGGGTGGCCATTCTGACTAGATTTTTGGCTTTTCAGTTTCACAGTTAGTAATCATTTATCATTGACCTCAAAGACATTTTTCTTTTCAGAAAATACCAAGGAAGGAGTAGAGAAGACCAATAATTCATGCAGAGAGATCGCCATTCAGATGAGATGCAGGAACCTCTCTGTCCCTCTTGGACAGAAGCACGCACATGAATACCTTGCTCACAGCCAGATTGATGCACATGGCTCTTCCAAAATAAACAGAACTAGAATCTTTGTTTGGCAACCATTGTATTCAGACTCACAATTACTTTTCTAAGGTATTCTTTTTTCACACAGGGATCAGAACTGAGCCTGAGAGGAACAGCTGGTCAGATCTTTTCATCTTTGGCCTAAGTCACAAACTTCCCACATTGATATTTGATTGAGAGGATGAGTAACGGGCCTTGTTGCCTGGGGCTCGGTACTCAGATTGCAAGCTGCAGCACTGCCTAGTTATGGACAGGGTGATGAGAGAAACAAATGGCAGCTTAACATGTCTGATATTGTACGAACTCTCCCCTTGCCATAATTTAAAAATGGCATGAACTCCAAAGTGAACTTAAAAAAAATGAATTTGTCAATTCTGATTCAGGAACAGCTATTCCTTCACACTTTCACATTGTTGAACTGTCGTGTTACTAAAATCTATGCTGATTTTGTTAAGGTACATTATTTAGTGAAATAAAAAAGGATCCCTCTTTGGCAGCGGTAAACTAGAAAAAGTTGTTCATTATTACTTGTGCTGCAAAGAATTTTATTGTTCTTTTAACAAGGATAGAGTAATAAGAATTGAATAAATATAAGTATGGAAGTGCATGGAAAATATAAATAATAATAATATATTTCATAAACTTAATATACTTTGAGCATGTATCTTCAATTTAGGTTTCACTACAGATGTAGATAAATGACATGCCATAAATCTTAGCATGAATCCTATCTCTCAAAAATGCTTTCTATGACAACCACCAAATAGAAACTTCTGAAGTCACTACATTCCACTCCATAATTTTAAGTCATTACATTGCAGAAGTGTATTTATTTTGTTCAGTGACTGGCCCAACACTGTTCTTCAGCCTGTGACACAGGTGACTAATCCTAGTAGCTACTACTTCTGAAGTTCTTACTAGTATATTTGACCTACCAAATCAAATAAATTCCAAATGGAATAATATTTTAGCAAAATCCAGTAAGTTTTCAAAATATATGTAAAGAGTGCATTCAACACAGATATTTAATGCTTTCTATGTGTCATTCACTGTTCTAGGCACTGGAGGTAAACTAAGGGTGAAGAGAGAGAGACTCCTCCTCACTGAGTGCGTGGTTCTGACAAAAAGCAAGTAGACAATAACCATGTGGCTTATAGGGAATAATCCACTGAAGAGACTGGAAAAGAGGCATCTTCTGTAGATGTGATAATTATTGAAGAGTTTCCTGAGGAGGTGAAATTTAAAAAAAACCAAAAACTAAAGCATGGAAAGGCATAAGCCATTGGAATAAGAAGCACTTCAGGGGGAAGGAACTCCAAGACCACTGTAGCTGGAAGGTAGTAATCTTAGGAGAGGGTGTTGCTAAGCGGAATGAGAAAGGATGGCGGAGGCCTGGCCATGTGAGTTGCAGTGAAGAGTAGATCTTTGGCTTTGGTGCAGTGTTAAGTTATTGGCGAGTATAGTGCTAATAAGGGATACGACCCAATTTGCCTTTACAGATCACTGACTATGGTGTGAAGTTGAGGTGGAGGTAGAAAGCAAGGAGGAATATGAATTTGCATTATTATGATCCTAGTAAAACATTTTCTTCACGTGATGAACCTACAAATCTCAAATCGAGTTCATAATACCATTAGTGAAAACTGTATGGCCACTTGGTGAAAGAAACAAGAAACAAAACTCAATTCTGCATTTCCACAGGATCACCATTAAACTAAGACAATGAAAATGCAGAAAAATGACTATTTTCTTCTATACTGGGTGATAAGGAGTGGCTATCAGCTAGAGACTCAGGTTACCTAATAGGTCATTGGTATTGACTACCTCCCTCACCCCCATGACCTCCATTTTATGACTTCTCTTAAAAAATATCAAAAATGCACATAGCCCAGAGGAGCCTGAGAAAGGAAGCTATAAAGTTTCCAGTCCCCTCGTGGAAGACCATGAGCCAGCACACCTGCAGCAAGATGGAGTCGCTGGAGCTAAGCCAGAGTAAGTTTTGTTTCTTCATTCACATGCTTTTATTTATGTATGTGATTAATTAGTTGTAAAATAGAATTAGAGAGACCACAAAGCATTGCAATTAAGAGGTGGAACTCAGAGTTCCAGAGACCTGGGTGTCTACTCCAGCTCGGTCACATGCTTAGGGCCAGTAACTTTACAGAGCATGGGCTCCCTCATTAGTAGAACTAGGAGAAAAGAAATGTGTTTGTTTTATAGGTCCATTAAGATTACACTTGTAGAGTACTTAGAAATCCTACCTTGTGTTAATAAGCATTCACTAACTAACTTAAAAAACATAGAAATGTAAAATAGATAAAATGTTGTCCTGAGTTAATTAGTTCCCAGTTAAATGAAACTTCATGAAGGCAGAAACCAGGACTGTTTTACATATATATTGGGCTTATAGCCATAGCCCCAATACCTAGCTCAGCAGCCATAAAATATATATAGTTGAAAAAAAGGCAGGCAGGCAGGCAAGAAAGAAGGAATTCAGGGAAGGTAGAAGGGAGGGAGGAAAGGGGGGGATTTTCTAACTACCACAAAGTGGATTGTCTGAAGGAGAATTTCTTTCTCTCCCATTAAGCAAAAAGAATTGTTTATAGTCAAAAGTATCTTGTAAACGACTGGAATGTGTTGAAGATTTCTTGAGATTATATAGAACTAGAAAAGAAATTCTAGAACTCTGGGGGGGTGGTGCGCGATGCACTGAAGATATTACAGTATGTATACATTTATGTATAGTGCATTCTAGGGTTTGATTTCAAGTTTCAAAATATGCCTCTAACTTACCCACTTGTCTCGATCTCCGCTGCTATCATCCTAGTCTAGGCCCTAGACATCTCTCAGCTGAACTATTGATCTCTTCTGTGTGCACCTAGAATATACTAAACTTCTTGTAGCCACAGAGGTTTTCAGTTCTGTCTTCCATCTAAAGTACTCTTCCCTTACATTCTTTCTCATCATTCAGGCTTCAGCTGAAAAGTCACCAGTACAGAGTATTCTTTCTTGGTCACCCCATCTATGTAGATTCTTAATTTTTATGAAAGTACCAGATGTATATTCTGGTATACCACAGTTAGTCTAACTAGACAATAATTTCTTGAAGCCAAACACTGTTGACCTCTCTCCCAAAGACTTAAACTTTGTGATGGGACCTACAAGTTGAAGGTAAGCACATATTTTTCCAAACACCGTATTAGAGAGCACGTTTTAGTCACTGTTTCACTATTTATAGGAAATTAAAATCATCATGCAAGTTGCAAGAAAGTCACCTGCCTAACACATGAGTAAATACGGTAATTTCCATCCCTTACTCCTTCCATTCTTACATAGGCATCTGCCAGCATGGCATGCATATTGAAATCCCAATTCAGGAATGAAAATCTGAAACCAAGCTATCTACTTTTGTGTACTCTGGCACTGCATCATTTAAAATAATCCAAGAATGAAAATATGAGCTAAGCTGTTTGCTTTTTTAAACATGGAGCGTGTCAATCCTGAAATTCCACTGGACAGGCATTTACTCTCCACAAAGGTAAGAGTTCCTGTTGACCTTGAATTATTCAGATGTCTACCAAACAATACCCTCCAATATGTATTCATTCTGAACAAATAGAATTTGGACCAGATTATCTCACAATCACAATCAATTAAAACTCACTAAATAACATAGAGGTTAAAAGTTTTTAGGACAGCATTTAAAATCTGAGGCTCTGACATCACTGCATCCTGAGTTTGAGTGCAAGCTCTGGCACTTACAAGGCGTTTATCCTTGGGAAAGTTACTCTGCCTGTCTAAGGCCCCTGTTTCCTTGGTGATAAAATNGCCTTATAATATATAATATAATATATATAATTAATATAATATAATATATAATAGTAGAATGTTTACTATAGTAGGTTTCTTAATACATATTAGGTGATGCATAATAATAATATTACTATTATTATTGTTATTGGATTTTTTAGTTCAAGTGGATCTTATAAGTTCTTGAGTTCAAACTTCAATGAAGTTCCAAGAATCTCCAATTTATGAATGGTCATCCAGACCCTTCTGGAATGAATGTAGATTATTCTATGTTCCTCAGTTTCAATTATTTGCAAATAATTTCTGCAATTTTCTTGTCTTATTGGGTCTTAGTTCTGTTTGTTGGAGTAAACAGAATTAGATTAAATGGTAGCCCTAAGATATCCCTTTAAATTTTGAAAATAGCTATTTCACTTTTCTTCTTTCACCTCCACTGCACTGTCCAAGTCCTCATATTAAGCTGAACATCTCCAGTTCTTCACATGACACAGTTTCCCTCTCCTCTGAACACACTCCGCTTTGTCAATACTCTTCTTAATAATGGTCGAACAAAATACTTGTTGAGTATGTTTGTCAGAATATGTCTGGCAAGAGCAATGACCAGAAGTACAATTGCACTCCTTTTCCTGGACACTACATTTCGTTTAATGCAGGATAAGAATGCCTTAGCTTTTTTGGCTCACACCTGCGGATCATATTGAGCTTGCTCTCAATTAAATATCCAAGTCTTTTTCATGTGAATTTCTGTTAAGCCGGTTCTCCCTGCATCCTGTATTAATATCAGCCCATAGTTCCAGTCTGATGAAATCTTTTTGAATCCCGATTCTTTCTTTGAGCATATCAACTGTCACTTCCAGCTTTGTGTCAACAGTAAATGTGGTCAGCTTGCCTTTTGTGTCTTCATTTATGTTGTTGATAAGGCTACCAAATAGAATTTGGCCATGGAAACAGCCCTTTGACCACTCTGGGGTATTACACCAGGTTGAAATCAGTCCATGAATTCATATTATTTGCATACACTTATCAACCCTTTGTGAATCTCCCTAATTACAGTGTTAACTATTCTTACCTATAAGCATGCTGCTCTTAGAGGTGTGATGTCATGGAACAATATAGCTTGGTTCAGATCCTTGCTTTGTTACTACCTGTGTGATACCGGGCCAGTTATATAGCCTCTCTAACCTTTGCTTTCCTAATTTGCAAAACAGTGTTTAATTAATAGACTAGTTCCATGATGAATTGTGTCATATTGATCAATGTGTCTCAAATAACCAGTATACTTCAGGAACATGGAAATTGTAGTGTAAAATGAATTACTGAATAAATAAAAGAGCAAAGATTAAGTCAGATTACTTATTTAAATCAAGATGCATAGGGGCGCCTGGGTGGCCCAGTCGGTTGGGCATCCGACTTCTGCTTAGGTCATGATCTTACGGTTCGTGGGTTCGAGCCCCGTGTGGGGTTATGTGCTGACAGCTAGCTCGGAGCCTGGAGCCTGTTTCAGATTCTGGGTCTCCCTCTCTCTCCGACCCTCCCCTGCTCATGCTGTCTCTCACTCTCTCTCTCTCCCTCTCAGAAATAAATAAAACATTAAAAAAAATTTAAATCAAGATGCATAGTCTATGTCTACGTTATTTCTCTGATCTATTGGTGTAGTCCACTTATGAAGAGATGATGGTGAGATCAGTAAAGTATTATTTATCCATAAATGACCAATTGCTTAATCCTAACATCACTATAGTCATTATTGTTTATTGAGATATGGTTTACAGATTATAAATTTAATTTTTTATAATGTACAATGTAATGGCTTTAAGTATATTTACAGAGTTGTGCAAACCCCACAATCTAATTTCAGAATATTTTAATCACCCAGAAAAGAAATTCTGTACCAACTAACAGTCCCTCCCAATTACCTCTTAAACTTTCAACCTCAACCATTAATCTATTTTCTATTTCTACAGATTTGCCTATTCTGGACATTTTGTATAAATAGATTCACTTAATAATTTGCCTTCTATGTATGTATTAGTTTACTTAACCTAATCTTTTCAGCGCTCATCCAGGTTGTAGCATGTATCATTACTTCGTTTTTAGTGCCAAATAATATTTTATAAATGTACCATACATTATCCATTCATCAGTTGACAGACATTTGAGTTGTTTCCACTTTGGGGCTACTGTAAATAATGCCACTGTGAGTGTTTGCATGCAAGTTTTTAAATGGACATTTGTTTTCATTTCTCCTGGATGTATACATTTGAGTGGAATTGATCGATCATGAAGAGTTGTTTTCAAATGCTGTTGTACCATTTTACATTCTCACCAGCATGGGAGAAGGTTCCAGTTTCTCTGTATTTTGGCCAATACTTGCTAGTTTTCAACTTTTTGATCATGGCCATTTATTATTATAGTGTGATACATATAGTGGTATCTCACTGTGGTTTTGATTTGTATTTTCATAATAACTATTACTATTGAGCATCTTTAATGTGCTTATTGACCATTTGTATACCATCTTTGAAGAATGACCATACAATGCATTTGTCCATTTTTCAACTGCAATATTTGTGTTTTTATTGTTGAGTAGCAAGAGGTCTTTTATATTCTGGATACTAGTCCTTTATCACATGTATGATTTGCAAATATTTTCTCCCATTCTGTGGATTGTATTTTAACTTTTTTGATAGATTTTTGAAGCACAAAAATTTTACACCTGATGAATTTCCATTTGTTTATTTATTTACTTTCGTTGTTCTTGTGCTTTTGGTGTCATATGTAAGAAATCATTGCCTAACGCTTATGTCTATATTTTCTCCTAAGAGTTTTATAGTTTTGTCCTTAAATTTAAATCTTTTATCCATTTGGAGTTAATTTTTTGGGTATGGTTTGAGGGGGTCCAACTTTTTTCTTTCGCCTATGGACAGCTAATCATAGACTATTTGTTTAAAAAACTATTCTTTCTGCATTGAATATTCTTGGAAACCTGTTGAAAATCAGTTGATTACAGGGGTGTCAGTTAAGCATTGGACTCTTGATTTCAGCTCAGGTTATGATCTTGCAGTCGTGAGTTTTAGCCCTGCATTGGGTTCTGCGCTGACCAGGAGAGCCTGCTTGGGATTCTCTCTCCCCCTCTTCCTCTCTCTCTGCTCCTCTCCTGCTCATGCTCTCTTTCTCTTTCTCAAAATAAATAAATAAACTTAAAAAAATCAATTGATTGTAAGTGTGAGATTTATTCTGCACTTGCAATTATCTTCCAGTCCCCTGTACTGTACTTACATCATGACTACATTGTTTTGAATATTATTGCTTTGAAGTAAGTTTTGAATTGGTAAGTTGAATCCTTCATCTTTGTTCTTTTTTAAGGTTGTTTAGGCTATCTGGGTCTCTTCCATTTCTCTCTGAATTTTTGGATCAAGTTGTCCATTTCTGCAATCAATCAAGCAAGCAAGCAAGCAAGCTAGAATTGCATTGACTTATGTAGTTTTGCCCCAAATTTGGGGAATGTTGCCATCTTAACAATATCAAGTCTTTCAACCCATGAGCATAGGATGTTGTTCCATTTATTAAGTCTTTAATTTCTTTTGATGACATTTTGTAGTTATCAGAGTACAAATCTTGAACTCCTTTTGTTTATTTTATTTGTAACAATTTTATTCTTTTTGATGCTATCATGAATGGAATTTTAAAAATTTTTATTTCAGATTATTCATTGCTAGTGTATAGAAATATAACTAATGTTTGCATAATTATCTTGTATGCTGAAACCTTGTTGAACTTGTCTGTTAGCTCTAATAGATTTTTTCTTTCATATTTTCCTAGGATTTTCCATATGTAAGATCATGTCTTCTACAAATACAGATAGTTGTCTTCTTCCTTCTAATTTGGATACCCTTTACTTCCTTTCCTTACTTAATTATGCTAGCTAAATCTCTAGTACAATGTTGAATTGCATGTTGAATGCTGAAGTGGCAAGAGAGACATATTTACTCTGTTTCTGATTTGGGGAGAAAGTTTTTGGTTTTTTTTACCATTAAGGATAATGTTAGCTGCGGTTTTTTGTAGATGTCCTCTATCAAGTTGGGAAAACTTCTTTCTATTTCCAATTTGTTCAATGCTATTTTATCATGAAAGGGTATTGGGTTTTGCCAAATGCTTTTCTTTATCTATTGAAATGATCATGCACTTTTTGTCCTTTATGCTATTATTATAGCTTATTACATCAATTGATTTTCATATGTTGAAGCAACCTTCCACCTAGAAAAATTCTACTTATGGAATATAATCTTTTTTTTTAATGTAGTTGGATTCAGTTTGCTAGTAACTTAATGAACCAATACTTTCCAAGTGGCCAAAGGATGATATACAAAACCATGCATGGGTAAGCAATCTATTGAAAATACAGATAGGCCATGCATTTTAGTGTAACAGAATGTGAAAAGCTTATTAATATGGCTTAAGATTCTACACCAAAGCTAATCTTCAAGAATTTGTTGAGTTTTAGGGTAATATAAAAAACTCATAACTATATGAAAAGGCCAGTATAATGGAGTCAGTTCTACTTTAATGCATGTTTTGAAAATCTAAATTTGTTCCAACTGGAACCATTAGGTGAATGTAGAAAACTGCACCCAACTGAATGGAGCTGTGTAGGAATATATAAAATGCATCCAAGCACACACCTCATAAGTACACTGGGCCACCACTCCCACCCACCTGCATCTGGGGTTATAAGGTTTGTTTTGTTTTGTTTTGTTTTCATTTCAAATGATTCTGTGTCATCACTGCACAAAAACCCTCAAGCTATAAGCCTTCTGATGGCCTTATGGCTCCTACCTTAAACTCTCTTTAATATTCTCATTTCCTCTCAGCTTGTTTTGTATTTTTTCCTCTTTTTTCTTTTCTCTCTTCATCTTTCTTGTCTCTTATTCTTTTGTTTTCTTCCTCTGGTACACATATGGTAGTGGATGTGGAGCCAAAGCAGGCAAGCCTCGTGGGAATGTAAGCACCCACTCTACATGTAAACCTCAGATATTTTTCAAGGTAAAGTACCATGTGCATTGCAGTATTTATTCATTCCTTAATCGTTTAACGTGTGTAAAGCGGTGATACCAATTTTATTAGATTTTTGTCTGTGTTTTAAATTACATTCCTACCTGTTTTTATGTACCACTGAGAAGTTTATGAGTGTTGTATCCCTAACTCTATTTCCCTATCAGCCTTGTGGGTTTTTTTATTGAGGTAAAGTTCACCTAACATAAAACTTAACATTGTAACCATTTTAAAGTGTACAATCTAGTGGCAAGTACACTGACAACATATGGAACCGCCACTACTATCTAATTCCAGAACATTCTCGTCATTACAAAAAGAAACCCTATGCCTATTTAGAAGTCACATCCTGTTCCCTCTCTCTACCAACACTGGTAATCACTAATTTGCTTTCTCTGGATTTGCTTATTCTGAACATTTCATATAAATGAAATTGTACAATTGGACAATGGTATGTGGGCTTTTGTGTCCAACTTCTTTCACTTAGCATGATGTTTTCAGGTTCATCCATGTGGCAGTGTGGCAGTACCTCATTCCTTTTATGACAGACTAATATTTCATCGTAGGAATATATGACATTTTGTTTAGCTGCTATCGTCCATCAGTTGACAGACATTTGGATTGTTTCCATTTTTTGCTATTACGAATAATGCTTCAAAAAACATTGGTACAAAAATTTTAGTAAGTAGTCAATAAATAACATTGGTGTACAACTATCTGTTTGAGTCTTTTTTCAGTTCTCTTGAGTATACACCAAGAGTAGGATTGCTGGGTCTTGGAGGAAATCCTATGTTTAACTTTTTGAGGAACAACCACACTGCCTCCCCTCTTTTAAAATTAGTAGAGTCATCCTAGTGAGTGTGAAGCAGTATCTCATTTTGGTTTTGATTTGCATCTTTATTCATGAGGGATATTGGCCTGCAATGTACTTGTGATCTGTTTTTCTGGCTTTGGTATCATGGTAATAGCAGTCTCGTGGAATGAGTTTGGAAGTTTTGGGAAGAGTATGAAAAGTATTTCACTTTTTGAAGAACTTGAAAAAGATTAGCATTAATTATTCTTCAAATGGTACAATTCACCAGTGAAACTGACTGGTCCCGAACTTTTCTATGTTGGAGGTTTACCAATTACGGCTGTAATCTCTTCACTTGTTATTAGTTTATTCAGATTTTCAATTTCCTTTTTAGTTAGTTTTGGTAGTTTATGTCTTTCTAAGAATTTGTCCATTTCATCTAGATTATTTAATTTGTTGGCATACTATTGTTCATTGTATTCTTTCACAATCCTTTTATTTCTTCTACCTTTTACATTTTGAAGATCACTCCCCTTGCTCAAAAACAGAAGCTGATCATTTCCCTTTTATCCCCTTAAAATTTTAGCACGAAGTCTTTGCAAAGTAAAAATCATAAAGAAACATGGTTTATTACAATTGCATTTGATATAGCAGGCATAATAACTAATATGCTGTTCTTTATAAAGACAGCTGTACCTGCCCTCCTTCACTGTAGAAAGCAGAAATAGATAATCCTCAAAATTAATTGAATTGTACGGCATTACAAGGTGATTAGTATTTTGGAGAAAAAAGAACAAGGTTGATAGGCTAACAGTACAGAAGTCTGAAAGCATGATTTCACAATGGGTGCTCATTTTCTTCCCTGCAAGGGTGACATTTGCACAAACAACCGGAAGATATTTTCATGGTATAACCTCCCTGTTCAAATTGGTATCGTCACATGTTTCCCCCTTCAAAGCCACCTTCTGACGTGCAGCCCTACCTTTCTGTTCCACGTAAAACACCCCACTGGTTGTTTTTTTTCCTGTGCTACTTTTCCACCTCTAACACCTCCATGCATAACTTGTCCCTTTTCCAGCCATCATCAAATATCTTTCCAATGCGCTTACTATGGAGGGTGTGTCCTCCCAGCAGGGGACACATTTGTTCCTCTAAATGGCATTTTAAAAAAGCATTTGACTTTTACCATAAGCATCTTATAATAGATATATGTCCTCCAAAGAAATTTTCCCTTTCGGTCGTGCTCTCCAAATTCATCCTTCTGAATCCGGCTGCCACGTATTTCTTCCAGAACAAGGTGCCAGGTTCTATTATTTGAATGTGGACCACGATTCTTTATTACTAGAGCAACTTGTCTTTTTATGTGCTTTAGACATTTTTACAAAAGATAATTTCAGCTAATTTTAGAAAGTTATGTTTAAGTTAATTTTAAAATATTAAATTCAGGGGCACCTGGGTGGCTAAGTCGGTTAAGCGTTGAGTGGCTTGGGTCATGATCTCATGGTTTGTGGGTTCAAGCCCCATGTCGGGCTCTCTGCTGTCAGTGCACAGACTGCTTCGGATTCTGTATCCTCCTCTCTCTCTGCCCTCCCCCGCTCTTTCTTTCTCTTTCTCTCTCTCTCAAAAAAATATTTTTTTTAAAAGTTAAAAAATGTTAAAGTCAATACTTTGTTCATACACAAAGAAAGTAGCCTTCCAGTTTTTTAATTTCCCTAAGATAGGTATCTTCATTTGCATTAGCAAAAGAGTCTCCAAAATCTGAAGCCTGAAGAAACATTGGTTTCATTCCTCGAAGGATAATTATATTAACTCAGGTTATTTATAGTCCAAAAGAATTTTGTATTATAGGTAGTTTCATGGGAGGAGGATAAAATCCATAAAATTGTAGAGTCCAAGGTTGGGAGAGATATTTTCTTTTGTGGGGTGCAAAGAGAGAAATTAGCATTCGCTGAGGATCTACTGGACATAAAACCCTATTACGGCCCTCTCAGCAGCAAAGTGGCTAGACCTTAATAAGCCCCATTTGACAAATGGTACAACTGAGCTCTGAAAAGGTAAGTAACTTACTCCAGGTGACACAATTCTAGACTAGCTAAGCTCAGACTAGAACTGATCTAAAGACCAGAGTCTTTCTTTCCAGTAGTTCATGTAATAATAGAACTCAAACTAGGCCCATACCAAATAGTAATTATCATAGGAATCCAAACCATAAATGCTTACTAAACAAAACATGGTTGCATCACATCCAATTTGTAAAGTACCCAAGGACGGTTCATTGGAGAGCCTTTAATTTACATGAAAAATTGATGCATTATTTGTGACAAAAAAGGTAAACCGAGAACAGTCTGCCCATGCACCCCCATAACACACACACACACACACACACACACCAAAAAAGGTTTTGTGCTAGTCTTTTTTAAAATTCTCTTTGAAAGCTTTATTTTCAGCATGTTTTAGGATGCACGGCAAGTATTTAGCAAATACGCAAGTATGAAAATAACATAGTGGTGAAATTTTAAGGTTGGTGTGTGAATTTTCATTCAGGTGCAAAGTGCATTGAAGGAGTGTCTCTCCTCCCCTTTGTCAAGGTTGCAATTATCAAGCAGTTACTGGAGCCAGCTTTCCTCTTGCAGGGGACTGATGAGTCCCCATGATCATGATCTCCATGCAGAGTAGCCACCTCTGCCCGGAGAAAAACCTGGCTGCACAACCAGAAACAACACTCTTAAACTAGACCAGACATCATGAAAGTTCACATCCCTGACCAAAAATGGCATTGTGCAAGACAGTGTGGATAACTTGGAACCCACAATAAAGTAATCGCTGCTGGAAAAACCGAGCTCTGTTACTCAAGTTTAACTGAGGACCTGTCATTAGAAATAATATGGTGACCCTATAATTTATCATCCAAACGAGTCTTCTTTTGAGTGGGGTGTGATTATAAACCCTCTGGGATAGCAGGTGTGAACAGGGGTTGCACCAGGCAGTGGGGGGCTTCTGTTATCGTAGCTGTTAGCTTCATCTCTGTAAATAAGAAGACAAACATCTAAGCCGTACATCCGCACGAGGAAGTGTTGCAAGCTCTCTGGGAACATTTTGGATGAAAGAAGTCTCCATGTGAGACGCTGCTAGAGGCAAAGACTATGGTCTAGGTAACAGAAGTCCATGATTAAATGAACCTCTGGACATGTTAGTGTACAGCAAGCAAGAACACAGTTCTCTTTTGTGTCTTGTCTCATAAATAAGAACTGTGAGACAAAAAGGTAGTGATACGGAGGAACCCAGGGTTTTGGCTCTCTTTCATATGGCCTCACAGCACTTTTAGGTACTACCACTTAAGATCTGTGACCCTTTGTCTTGTTCCCATGCCGTCTACCCACCACTAGCTGAAGAACAAGGATCATGTCTAACTCATCTCTGTAGCCTCAGCATTCAGCACACAGCTGCACAGCATGTCTTCAGTTGAAGTATACAAACAACGTGGATGAAAACAGCAGGATCGAGGCTCTTAATCCTGAAACTAAAGGATTTGCTCTACTGACAGACGCTGAACCTAAGAAATGAATTTTCCCTCTTGGTTATTAAAAATAAAATCGATGGAGTTTCAGGAAGAACCTCCTACGAAAATCCCATGCCCCTCACCCCCGTGTCTGCTTTATTTTGCTTTCATATGCAAATGTAAGGGTGAAAGCAAAATAGACTTTTTCCAGTTCCAACGCTAGCAACCTGCTGAAAAGCAACGTGAACTTTGCCGGTTCAATCTCCGCAGTCTTTTTGGTCATTTCAGCTTTGCTCTACAAGCAGGCTATCAGCTTTACCAGCCTATTTTCGTGTCTGCTAAGCAGAAATTACTGCAATGTTTCCTAAGACGACTGGAATGGTAACTATTCTTTTTGAACTCATCCTGCCTGCCGTACCTTTCTTTCTCTTCAGCCACTATGGAATCAGAGTTCTAAATAAAGAGCTTACATGTGTTTTCAGGCAGCCAAATTCACCTCTGTTTATTTCACCTCCAGGAATATTCTTTGGCTAGAAGCTCTCGGAGCTTCATTTACCGATAGCTCAGTTAATACAAGCAGCAACATACTTCTAAGATGGCCTTTGGGCAGAATTCAACTAGAGCTGCTCCAAATTCTTTTTAGAAGTAGACAGGGCATAAATACATATATTTTTTAAAACAACTACGGAAGAGTTGCAGCATCATATCTTTTTGGCATGAGGTGGGATATAAATAAATAGATAACTATGCAGAGTTCCATCTCAGATATTTGTTTACAAGGAAAGGGTCTGATCTCTCCAATCCATTCTCTTTATTGTTGCCAGAGTTATTTTCCTAAAGTGAGAAAGTGATCCTGTTGCTGCTCTCCTCCAATCCTTCCAAGTCTCGTTTGACCCTCCGTTCACATTTCTCATCTCCATTTACAAAGCCTGGGGGATTTGAACTTCCCAGACTCATCTCCCACCACCCTTCCATTCCTACACAATGACGTTGATTGACAGCAAAAATGACCCCAGTGTCCTACCTCTCCACACTCTGTTCTGTGACTATGTAGCACCTACTGACCTTCCCACTCCTAGAATCTGTACTGGCCTGGTGACTGACTTTGCCTTCTAGAAGGTGGATGATGTGCTGGTTCCTTATGTAGTCCTCAGAGGGCCTTAGGTGCTTTTGCTATCATACTGCCTCTGTCAAGAAAACAAGCCCAGGCCAGTTTGGTAGAGGATGAGATTTCACAAAGTGCAAATATGTCATCCTGGCTGAGGCCGTCTTAGACCAGTTAACTCCTAGCTACAAGACAGTTATCACAGATATAAGGGTGAATCCTGCTTAGATGGACAGACTGCAGGGGCACGTGGGTGGCTCAGTCAGTTAAGTGTCTGACTTTGGCTCAGCTCATGAGCTCATGGTTCAGGAGCCCAAGCCCTGAGTTGGGCTCTGTGTTGACAGCTCAGAGTTTGGAGCCTGCTTCAGATCCTGTGTCTCCCTCTCTTTCTGCCCCTCCCCTGGAGGGGCATTAAAAAAAATTAGATGGGCAGAATGTAGCCATATCCACCCAGCCTACCCATAGATTCATGATAAATAATAAATGGTTGTTGTTCAAGCCACTGGATTGGGGATGACTTGTTACACAGCTTTAGTGTGAGTAAAAACAACTGATACATATACCAAACAACTTCTAGTTCCTGAATGCAAATGATTTTTTACCTTTTCACTGTTTTAAAATGCTATTTATTCCCTCTGCTTGGAGTAAGTCTAAATTTAGTCCATAGTCACTATATTCCCCCACGTTCATTTCCTCTGTCTTTGTCAGCCAGGGACAATCTTACTTACATTTTAGATTGTTGCACTCAAAACACCCCTGCCAAACTCAGCAATAATGTGGTAGGTTAAAATTTCCTTTATTTCTCCTTTTCTCTCTTACCTCAAAGTTACTCTCTCCTCCAAGCTTCTTAATACTTTGTACCTATCTACATCCTAGCAGTTGTTACATTACACTGGACTTACTTTGCATTTGCGTTTTCTCCATTAGACTGTAAGCTCCTTGAGAAGGGAGAACATGCCATTCAATTTAGAGTAGCCAGGGCCTAAGATAGGTCCATTCATTTTAGTTGCCTGACAATATTTACTTTCTACTAAGCATTTGGTTCTTATCAAAATAAAGATATGGAAATGTTACACAATACAGGTGAGGACAATATTTAAGTTAATTTTCAATCATGTGTTAACACTATGCTAGGATTAAGGAAACAAAAGTCAGTCATAACTGAGCTCATATAAGAGATAGTTTAAGGGCATCATAAAGATTTGTGGGATAGGTAACCCCCAAATGATCTGACTTATCAAATTCTTATTTTATTCAAAATCCAGAAGGTATATTCTTATTGGAGCAAATGCATTTAATAAGGAGGATGTGAGGCAGTAAAGGATTTTTATGTATAGCAGCAATTCTGCCTTGGCAAGTGAATTTACTGCACATAATCTCGCTCAAAGAGCATATTTTCTGGCTAGGAGAGATGACTTGATAAATTTAGCAGTGGGTTGCATTTGTTTTTATATCAAAATGTGTTCTCTCTTTTTTAAGGCACCCATGTTAAGCAGGTTCTTTTGGATGGATAGAATAAAGACCATCCTTATAGCTCAAGTGTTGGAGGGTAATTGTAAGGATACTAAGACTAAAGCCTTGTTTGAAAAACTCTGAGGACAGGAACCACAAGACAGCTACAGAGCAGGGGACAGGAACCATGTGCTGTCCCATCAGCAAGAGAAGTCCATGTGTCTGCCATTAACTCAGCTCCAGTCTACCCACCCTAGTGCTGTCTGCTACTATTTACCCTTCTCTGCGCTGAGGCCTCTGCTTACATCAAAATTAAGCTTTTCATGACTTTGGCCTGCCTTTCTCATGGCCTCTTTAGAGTAGCCAGTCAACTTCCATTATCCTTTGTCAGAGTACAGATATGCACCACTTTTCTGAATTCAAATTCACATTTGTCTAGAGCTTTCCACAATAGGTCTCCTCCCAAGCTATGAGGCAGCCCTGAGATTGGCCACCTCCCTCTTTTAGAAAGGAGTGCTGTGTCAGCATAAGATTGAAGAATGAAATTTACATTTCCTCTGGGGCTTTAATATTCATTAACTTAACCTTTGTTTCAAAGAGAAGAACAGAAACCAAAATTTTAAGATCCTGATTGGTTGACTTTTTTTTCTAGATAGACTTTTTTTTATAATGACTCAACTGTGCCCTAATCACTGTATAAAATCCTTTTCTATTGCCTTTCTTTTCTTCTTTACAATCCTGCAATTGCCATACCTTGCCCACTACCAATCTCCATCTAAGATTGCAATTTCAGAGATGAGGCTATCACGCTTGAGTGTCTTCAACTACTTGCCACACCCTAGCTGCAAAATTACCTGCCCTTTTTTCCATCCTTATCTTCTTTCCCTTTCTCTCTCTCTCTCTCTCTCTCACACAGACACACACAAAACCAAACAAACCTAATATTTACCTGAACTCTGAACCTCAATTCCACCTACATATTTTTCTCAGTTTTCCTTTTATGTCTTCAACAATTTCCTCTTCACCTATTTCTTGTCAGCAGGTAAATAAGCATAATGAACTCACCTCTGACAATATCCAAAACTAAAAGCCTCCAATTACTGTGCCCTCAGAGTTTCTCCCCTATGAGCAGTGGGTCTACCCCATTAACTCAACTTGCTCTCTTACCAATGTTTCTTCCACCCACTGAGTTTTGTGCAGCCACTACTCCAAATCTGTGTTCTCTAAGGTCAGCAGTTACCCATTAATTGCAAAATCCAGTGAGTACTTTTCAGCCTTGGTCTGGCTCTATTCCAGTTGTTTCTAGTGCTGAGTTTTGACTTCTTTCCTGATTTTTATCCCTCACCACTACCCTTTGGTCTCATCCAGTGACTTGGCTCTGCTGGCTCATAGAAGTCTTTGTTACAGACTCTTCTCTTGCTCTTTCTTCTCCTCAAGGCCCTGGGAAGACTCCTTAGATGTAGTTTAAGTCCTATAGTATTGACTTGCATACTCCAGTATACTTCAGACACTCCAGCCTAGCATACCTTGACCCCACTGATGGATAGTAGAGTATTTCCACTCTCTATCATCTCACTAAATTACTTCAACTACTTACCACTTATAAGCTAAAGATTCACAAATTTATATCTCCAGTTCTCAGATGCATCCACCAGATCTCCCACAAGCATCTGAAACTCGATATGTCCAAAACTGATCACTTCATTTGAACCCTCAAGTCTGCTCCTCCTCCAATATTTCCTTTCTTGATAACAAATTTCTGGTCATTCAAACAAGTTATGTTTTTGTTTCAATACTTTTAGTACCTCTGCAATACTCTCATACTATTCTCTTTAAACTCAACCTTCCTCAATGCATTCCACTATTTACTACCAGAATTGTTATGTTAATGAATAAATCCAACTTCCACTGTGTATTAGAAATGTCTGCTACTGACAGAATGAAGAACAAACTTCTTAGAGGTCACACAATTTCTCCATCACCTGACCGTTCTCTGAGTCTCCAGCTTCATTTCTTGCTGTGCTCACTCTCATACTGTGTGTTCCAGAAAGACCAAATTACTTATACATATGTGCTTTAAAGGACATTTGTCATTTTGGATGCTAGAGTATTCAAGATCCTCAAACCAATGAAAACAACAAGGAAATAAAAGCCAAAAACCATGGTAGTTCTGTTAATGGAAAGAATTTAATGTGAGGAATTGAGGCATCCATTGAATGGGTACCAGACAAATGAAAAGGCTCAAAGGAGATAACTGAGTCAGCACAGACCTAGTAGCTGCAGGAGGCACCTGCCAGGCCTGCAGTTAGGGGAACAAACAGAAGGGTTTGGGTTAGTGCTACCTGGAAGCTTAGGGTGAAAAGGTCCTGAGAACTGAAATCCAGATATCTTAGCAGGAGGTGTGTAGCATTCCTGGTACTTTAGTAACTCAGAAGTGGGTCTCCACTAAGCTAAGTCCCAGATTGCTAAGGAGGGGACCCTGGCTGTTTGGAGCTGGGATCTCAGGGCAGGAGGTGAGCAGTTAGGAGGCTGATTCTTAGAGTGTAGGAGAAAAGACTGGAATCAACTGTCCCTATCAGGTCGAATAACCATTTTGGGGTGACTCTGACAGGAGTATGGGGCAAAAGAGGAAGGAACGGCCCTTTCTTCCTCTCTTAGGCTTCTAGTCTCCTCTAGTGGCCCTGCCTAATAAGCAGAATCTGTCAGGAGTCTAGCTGGTCATGGAGAAATGTGGCTTGCAGAGTCTCAGCCCTAGCACCACTAAACAAAGATTGTAAGGACAACAGCTGAATAATCAGCATCCAGACAATGTTCCTACTTGAGGAAATGCCCAGACTGATGAGAAGTGGGGCCCTGCTTCTCTATCTGAAGGATGAAGGGGGAGGAGTGCTCATATCTCTCTGAGCTCCCTGCAACTACAGCATCTATGCTCATCCAAATGAATGCTCCTCCTATGAGTTTACCGCTGAATGAGAGGCAAAGAAGAGGAAATTCAGTACAGAATTCATTTCAGTTGTGGCTCTGGCAGCAGCAGAGTCCAGGGTCAAGAGGCAATAAGTGCTCTGAGAGGAAGCAGTAATGGTGACCAATGCCAGGCCCAGTAATGGCAGGGCTGCTGGTGGGGCATCCAAGGTCCATCAGTGCCAGCTGTAGCCCCCCAGTCTCTCTTGGTTTTTCCTCTGTTTCTGAGCTTAGTTCTTTAGACTTCTTATTTATTTATTTTTGAGAGAGAAAGAGAGCATGGGAGGGGCAGAGAGAGAGAAGACACAGAATCGGAAGCAGTCTCCAGGACCTGAGCTGTCAGCACAGAGCCCTACACAGGGCTCGAACTCACAAACTGTGAGATCATGACCAGAGCCAAAGTCAGACCCTCAACCGACTGAGCCACTTAGGTGCCCCTCCCCCAAATTTCAATATATTTAGAAAGTTTGCAAGTGTTTCTCTCAGATCTTAATTTTGTTTATATCCTCTTCTAGTACACACATTAGGTTAATATATTCATGTATTTCCATAATGGCTATGTTTATTAATCAAAATATCGAGTTCAGAAAATTTTAGGAAATGCAGAAACGACTTCCTTTTACAAAGTCCTGTGCATTATTATCTATCCATAATTATGATATTTATACACTACATCCATGCTGATGGTTCCTTTAACAACTAATAATAGAGGGACCTGATTATTCTTTTTCCATGAGCCTCTATAATCCCAGAGTAGAGGAAAGAGTCTGTTCCATGGGCCATTTATGGACACGCTTCGTGTAGTTAGATGATATTTCTCTGTCCCTCCTTACCCTCCAATGCCCTATATAGCCATTGGAAGCCAACTGTGGGTTGTTCTGAAACCTCTCCAGGGCTGGCAGCTTCTTGTTCCCTTTTACAAATCTGATTTCTCCAGCGTCTCTGACACTCTGTGCAGGCAGCTTCCTAGAGTACAAAGCTGATTCTTGTGCCAATACATTTGAGCATGTTCTGCAAGCTACTTTAGAATAGAGGTTAAACCTGCAAGCATTGGCACTCCTAAACCAGAGAGGTGAGATCTGATAGGCCTTTTAAAGATTATAATCTAGGAGGGAGTTCTAAGGGGCACATGCGTTAAGAACATTCACGGACCAAAAGTTCATTAAACATTTACTGGGTGACCAGAATTTTGCCCCTGCTTTCAAGTTTGAGCCCAAGTGTGTCTGAAGGATTTATCACTCACTTCTCCCTACCCGAGTGTAAACAGAGGGAAACAAGTCTTCCATTTCTGGTTTCTCTAGGGAAAAGTAAGTAGATCTGTATGGTCTGGATAAAAGTGAGCAGGGGCTCATTCTCAGCTATTTCCAACTATGGAAATCTATATTTGAACTAATATACTCTAATATATTTAAATTAATATTAAGGTAATATTATTATGTCCCAACATATCTTGAACAATAGAGTTACAGAATGTAATAGAATTGACCAGATTCTCATTTGTTCTCTTTGCTATATCTGGAACATATCTCCATAATAAAATCAAAATGTCGTAATTGAATGATAAGAATCTGTTTATATGTTCATCCCTTTCATTTCTCTGCACCATCATTGAGGGCCAGCGTGAAGCCTGATCTGTCTTTGTGTACTCAGCACCCAGCCTATTGCCGGACTTCTAGGAGCTACTCTATAAGTGGTTTGTAAAATATAAATAAAAATTTCTGAAGAAACAAGAGAGAGAGACACGAGAATTCTTACCTCCAAGTCTGACTAGAGAAGAATCATATACATTGCACAACTGGGGAGTTGTATTCTATCAATTTTGACCATGAGGATTAAAGGAATTCCAGAGAAGAGAAAGACCATTTAGGGGTTAAATTGGTATGGGCAGGGTTTAATAGTGCAGAGTATTGAGATAGAACTTAGGAGATAGGATTTGAATTGACAAAAAGAGTACGAGTCTTCTAGATAGTGACAAAAATCAAACAAGGTTATGGGAAATGAAAATTTATAGATGGTATTAATGATTGGATTAGAAGTCTATGGACAGAGTAGTGAGAAAAAGAAACTTTCTCTCACTTAGAAGTCCTCTCTATTTTCCCCCCTTTTAAAATATATATGTCATGGGGGCGCCCGGGTGGCTTAGCCGGTTAAGCGTCCGACTTTCGCTCAGGTCATGATCTCGCGGTTCGTGGGTTCGAGCCCCGCGTCGGGCTCTGTGCTGACTGCCAGCTCAGAGCCTGGAGCCTGTTTCAGAGTCTGTGACTCACTCTCTCTGACCCTCCCCTGCTCGCGCTGTCTCTCTCTCTCTCTCTCTCCTAGAAATAAATAAAAATAAAATAAAATAAAATATATATGTTATGTATTTTCCAAGATTATGTTCACAACTCACTTCCCTTCCCCAGCTGAGCCAGCCCTAATCTTGCTCTCTTCTAAATACATTTTCCTTTCATTCTTTTCCTGAGCCATGTGACACTTAATTTAAGTATACTACACTTAAATAGGTGAAAGGAGTGGAAAGAGGGTCCAAAAAATGAACATTTAATTAGTATTAACTCTTCAACCAATTGACTTTGTGACTTTGGCTAATCATTAAACAGCCATGCCTCAGTTTCCTAAATAACTTCTAAGGATTTTTCCAGACATAGTGGTCTAAAATTTTTCTGATTTAGCCTTTGAGCAGCAAAAGGAAGGAATATCAGAAAAAACTTCCAAATCCTATCAGTTTCCAAAACTCATATGTACATTATAACTCAATCCATGTCCTGTCCACGCTGGAGAGGTCTTTTGTAGCCTTCTCTAGTTACACAGAGTACCCACTTAGTCTCTCAAGTCAGACTGCCTTGCTTTGACTTTGCCACTTTGCTGTTTGACTACAGCACATTGTTTAATCTTTTTTTTTTTCACCGTATATTAAATAGGGCTGTAAGGGTACCTTCTCCATAAGCTTGTTGTGAAGATTAAAAGAAATAATTGATGAAGAATTTAGCACACGGGCTCCCAGAAAAAAAGTAGAAAGAAATGATTTTCAACCTCTCCTCCGGTTTTCTGAAACAGTGCTCCAAGAATTATGTCTCCAAAAGCCACTTAAGCCATTAACTTTGCCATACTGACTTCCCCTACTTTCTTGATCTTTCCATTTCCAAGCTAACCTCTATGTACTTTTCAATAAGGAATGTTGTTTAACTTGCTTCACAGGTACTGGTGGTCAGGAGAAATGAACATAATATGTATATTCAACCCCAGGTTCTAGTTCTTTCACTACTAAAATGTAAGAGCATGTCCCACAAGTACTAAAGTTGTGTTGCCCTATCTTTAAGGTCCTTCAAATTAATCAACCCAAAATTAATGAGACTGAGGAAATAGGATTTAGGCAAAGGAAAATCTATAAGTTCTTAAGAGACAAGTGTCAATAAAGTGATTGATACTTTAGAAAAATTCAGCCGGCACTGGGGTATATAAGACATATTCAATTTGGAGGGGAAAAACTTTTGTGTCACAAATGGGTATAGTGTGATGATATTAGGATATGTTATTTTTGGAAACACTTGGAATATATGACCTTAATCAAGTGTCAAAGTCTAATTAGTAGAGTTTTATTAACTGAGAAAATTAGTTCTACTAATTGAAACTTTTGGGAAACAAATTTAGAAAGAAAGGAAGGAAAGGACAAAAGGGTAAAGGAATGTGGGAGGGAAGGAAGGAAGGAAGGAAGGAAGGAAGGAAGGAAGGAAGAGATAGAAGGAAGGAAGAGTGGATGGAAAAAAAGAGGGACCGATAGGAGCTTGGCCTTTTGTGAAAAACTCCCTGAACAGGAATTATAAACTGAAGCTAACTTCTGACCTAAACACATTTCAAATAACAAGGTTTTCATATACGCCTAGGTTCTAGAATTCACATTAGCAGTTTGAAGAGTTTGGGGTAAGGTTGAAAATCAGTTTCAAGAGTATTTCATTTTCAGAGATGCAAACAGACTGACACATTTGAACTAATATGTTTTATCTTTGGCAACCTGTCACTGAAATACCTAGTGGGTGTTGTATATTTTGGAAACTAAAGCCAAAGGATTAGCTATTTGGATAAAGTAAATAATTGAACCTTTTTAGCAACTATGCACAATGAATACAATGAAGTTCCATTTTCCCATTCAAAAACAAAAAATATAGGGGCACCTGGGTGGCTCAGTCAGTTAAGCCTCTGACTTCAGCTCAGGTCATGAGCTCAAGGTTCATGGGTTCAAGCCCTGCTTCGGGCTCTGTGCTGACTGCCAGATCAGAGTCTGGAGCCTGTTTCAGATTCTGTACTTCCCCCTCTCTCTGACCCTCCCCTGTTCATGTTGTCTCTCTCTCTCTCTCAGAAGTAAATAAAACAGTTTTTAAAATGCTTAAAAAAAAAACACAAAAAACATAAAAATGAACTGTTATGCAATCTGAACACTTCTGGAAAATGATAAATTTTTTTTTCCCAAGTATTACATACTTTTTTAGAATTAAATTCACCGCTTGAAAAAACACACAATTTTAATTCTTGGGAATTACCTAATCACTTCTCAATTCAATGTTTATTCAATTGGTTAAAGAATACAAGTTTTGGGGGCGCCTGGGTGGCTTAGTCGGTTAAGCGTCCGACTTTCGCTTAGGTCATGATCTCGCGGTTCGTGGGTTCGAGCCCCGCGTCGGGCTCTGTGCTGACTGCCAGCTCAGAGCCTGGAGCCTGTTTCAGTCTGTGACTCCCTCTCTCTCTGACCCTCCCCTGCTCACGCTGTCTCTCTCTATCTCTCCTAGAAAAAAATAAATTTAAAAAAAAACATTAAAAAAAAAGAATACAAGTTTTATTTTTCATAAATCCAAAACTAGACTATTTGTTACCTTACTACAGTTATGTTTTCATAATTATAGTGAATTAAATAAGGAAATGTGGCACTTCCTCTTTTTCTAGAACAAAGATTATATGAGAAAAAAGTACAAATCGGGAATGAATAATGGATTTTCACACACAGAAGAAACCTGATGGACAAGGAAAGAACCAGATAGATTAGTGCTTTCAGTGTCTGCTTGGAAAGGGATACTGCTGGTCCATACTGCCGCTTTAAGAGAGAACAAAGGTCAGATATGAATGCCTGTGGCCCTGTAAAATGAACTGAAATACAAATGCTGCAAACATGTATCAAAGTAATTATCTTGAGCTGGGCCAAACAGACAGAACTACAGAAGAGGTCATTATGTACAATAAGTAAACTAAGAATTTGTCCTCTCAAGTTTCCTCCTAAATGGCTGTGCTTACTGATACTCATACGTCTGCTATCTCAACTGTGGGTCTAGATACTATTTTCCTTCATTTTCCCAAATGTTCTTCATGACAGTGCATATTTGAAAGGCTTTTGAGTGTAATGCATTATCTACAGCTCTGTGGCCACCTGGCATGTCTATAATCACTCCACTGATG
Source organism: Crocuta crocuta (assembly GCF_008692635.1). Lineage (NCBI taxonomy): Eukaryota > Metazoa > Chordata > Mammalia > Carnivora > Hyaenidae > Crocuta > Crocuta crocuta. Next base: position 2,532,329 of record NW_027531285.1, on the reverse strand, counting down.
CACCCATCCTCATTCTTGACTCTTTATAGATCTAGTGAGATTTTCATTTATATCTTTTCACCTCAGATGCTGGTGATGCCTCTGTTTAAAAGAGTTGATTCTGTCCAGGCCTCTTTAAATGAACCCAATTTACCCATGCAGAAAGGTATAGCTATGTCATACCTGGAAGGGGCTTAAGGATCACTTGCAGCTTTATTAAAGATCAGCTATTGGGGCACCTGGGTGGCTCAGTTGGCTAACCATCAACTTCTACTCAGCACATGATCTCACAGTTTGTGGGTTTGAGCCCTGGGTCAGGTTCTGTGATGACAGCTCAGAGCCTGAAGCCTGCTTCGGATTCTGTGTCTCCTCTTTCTACCTCTCTCCCACTCTCACTGTGTGTCTCTTTCTCTCAAAAATATATAAACATTAAAAAAATTTTTTTTAAAAAGATGAGCTATCATGGCCAAGTTCTGAGTAATTTACTGGTGGAGGCTATGTTTCCAATCTATTATCCTTCCTATTGTAAATTTTTCTTTAATTTACATGAAAAATTAATCAAGTTGTATTATGGCCTCATGTCTTCAAACTGGAGTGCACAGCACTTAGGAGTACATGAGAACAATTCAAGGAGTAAGTACAAGGACATGAGAGTTTTAAGGGAATCAATTTTCTTTCCTTCTGTAGGTGCCTTTTCTAATATTCATTTGTCTGAGAATGCACCTGTGGTTGAAGCCTCTGATAAGTCTTTCCCATTTCCACTTTCAGAGCTGATCATCTTTCATTTTATTTAAAAAAAAACATATTTCTCATCATTCTTGATTTTATTATGCATCGCTCCAGGTAAAAAAAGACAATCTAAAATGTTGCTATCATTCAAATCTCNNNNATATATATATATATATATATATATATATGTGTGTGTATATATATATATATATATTTCTGTTAAGACAAAAATAATAATGTTAGGAAAGTAACATTCTTATCTATTGTTGAAATATTCTGAATATGAGTATGTTTTAAGTGGGAGGAACTGACACATTTTACTAATGACCTCTTGTGTTCTATCCTCCAACTATTGTGCAACTATTAATTATCCAATAACATTTTGTAATTTTAATTATTACAAAAGCAGTTGTCCTGACGAGAGTCCTATGAAGCAAAGTATCTTTAAGAAAAATTAAAGAATAATGTCTTATTTCATTTTCTTCCTTTCTTCCTTTCTTTCTTCCTTCCGTCCTTCCTTCCTTCCTTCCTGTCTTTCTCTCTTTCTTTCTCTCTTTCTTTCTTTCTTTCTTTCCTTCTTTCTTTCTTTCTTTTTCTTTCTTTCCATTAAATCTCTGACCCATTTGATGGTTTTTCTTGTGTGAAGAATAAGGTATTAATATGACTGTATCTTTTTTTCAAATAACTTTCCTCTTTCCCCAGAAATTTGTTTAAAAGTACATCTATCTTTTCTCTGGGTGATTTGAGACATCACCTTAATTATATACTAAATTTACATATGTATTTGGGTCTATTTCTGGATTTTCTATTCAACTTCACTAACCTGTCCGCCTATTCATGTCCTGGTACCACACTGTGCTAATTACATCCAATGAAGCAGTTTTTAAAAGAAAAAGGAAGAGAAAGAGGAAGAGGAAGTCAGTAGGACTTCTCCCAAACGTCCTAAAAACCTTGAAAACTTCCCTTAAGTCTTAAATGCTCACTATTGAGAGTAACTACAGTTTATAGTAACTATAAATTCTTCAATAATGTACTATTTTCAAAATATTTGAAAACTGCTCACATTAAACTATATGAACATGAGTTTAAGAAAATAAATTTAAGAAATCAGGATTAAGGAATAGTGGAATGGACATATAGAAACCAGAGCCAGAAAGGAAATCATCACCTACTGCATAGTTCTGACTTTCAGAAAGGAGAAAGTTCGGTGAGGAACACAAAGTTGGTTTTGTTTTGTTTTTTTCTGTCACTAAACTCTTAAGAGTTTAAAAGAAATCTTACAGAAAGAGCCATAAAACAATTTAACATGAATATTGAGCAATGTACATATTTTAGGATTATAATTAAAATTCAATTCTTATAAATTAAGTTTAAGTTAAGTTCCAGTTTAAGACTGGAAATATATAATATCTTGTTTACGTGTACTATATTAGATTTCAGAAGATTTGGTGAAGGTAAAGAAAAAATTGAGTGAGGATCACTAAATTTACAAATGAACAAAGTCAAAATGTAGGAGGTCTTTAATCTTTGAATGGACTCCAGTCTCAAAATGGAAAAGTCATTATTAAACATTTTAGATAGAAAAACTAGTTTAGCTCAAATGTCATGCATACAAATATACAAAATGTTTATATTTTGTAAAGTAATAGCAGTTTACAGTTTCTTTAGAACTTCTAGATTCTACACACTGCATTAGTACTTTAAGACATTGTCTTATTTAATTTTTAGAGGCATTGTATGCAGTTGGTATTTATAATCACCATTTTACAGAAATGAAATCTATATCTATAAACTGTTGGGAATTTTGTGAATGGCCCACCATCAAGACTAGTTCATGGTGGAATCCATCACTCTTTGGAGGTCTTCATGCAGCAGTGATCCTAATAATTCATACTTGCCAGTGTAGTATCAGTGCATCACATGAATAAAATAATAATGTAAAATTATATATACAAAGGAGGGTCACTTTACCACAATATTTATCTTAGATTGTTTTAATTTAATCATTTCTCTTCTAATAGATGTGGCTGATCTTTTGTCACCTGTCTATCTTTTGTTAGAAGCAAACTCAGTGTTATATAAATATATATAATTGCATTTCGCAAAAGGCAAGGTAGTCAGAGAAAGCCAGTGATGATGATATGATACGGGTCATTAAGCACAGCCTTAAGCCAGACTTAAATTTCAAGTGGAGTCACTTGTCTGCTGAGAGAAATGTCACGGTTGCTGATAAGGATTTTTAGAGTCTAGCTTCAGAGTCCTGGATCTTGAGTGACAGTTCCAAATGGCCAATTAAACTCTGAGATCAGAAAGAGCTTCATCTGAATTCTAGAGTCATGGCATTGAATCTAAGAGCAAAACTGACTTGACTGTACATTTGCAGGCTTGGCTGCTTTCACAATGCTGACAGGATAATCAACTTTCACCTGTCTTTCCTCTGAGATTTATAGAGAATACTTTTATTTTGGGAGAGTTTTCTTACTTATCGAGAAATGATGTTTAGCTTTAGTGTCACTCCAACTTCACGACTGATCCTGAAGTTTTTCTGAACATCAAAGAGTTTAATTTCTTCCATAATAACACATACTTAAGATATTATAATAACAAAAAATGTAGAATAAATCATCTGGTTATTTGGTGCTCATAACCAATTCTGAACTAAAGTAAAAGCTGCATATCGAATTTACACATCATCTAGATTCCATGTCTCACCTACAACCTGTTGGCCAGTTATTTGAAGTTGCATGAAGAATGAGGTAACGGGGAAATAATTCGGCATATGATGTTCAAAAAGAAAAAAAAACTTGAAATTAGCAGGATTCCATTCGAGTTATTTATAAATTAAAGCTTTCATGTTTGTTACTTATGCCTCTTAACTTCTGATAATAACGTTGAGGGGCGCCTGGGTGGCTCAGTTGGTTAAGCATCTGACTCTGGTTTCAGCTCATGTCATGATCTCATGGTTTCCTGGATTCAAGCCCTGCGTGGAGCTCTGGCTCTGTGCTGGCAATGCGGAGCCTGCTCGGGATTCCCTGTCTCCCTCTCTCTCTGCCCCTTCTCGACTCACGCTACCTCTGTCTCTCTCAGAATAAATAAATAAACTTCAAAAAAAATTAGAGAGGTTTCTTCTTTGAGTTTGTATCTAAATTTGTGTTCTAAATTTAAATAACATCATAAAATGATGCGCTTTAATATGCACACACTTTCCCTTTAAAAAATAAAAATGTAAATGACTAAATAAATGTGGGTAAAATTAATGGATAGTGTCCTCTTTTTCATCTTTGGTGATGGATGATGGGTGACCCAGTTTGTCACACAAAGTAATATTTCTATCTGTAGATCAATTAAAGTAAATTTGGAGCTATAAGTTCATCCCAGTGCCGACTCCCAGTATCTTGACCTTGGACCTTTTTCTTTTCTTCGAGTGTTTGTCTCAATTCCAGGTCAATGCATTACCGTTACCCGTAAGTAGTGCAAGTTGTCTATGACTTTCAAATTTTGCCTAGGCCACGTTCTCTCAGCCCAGCTATGTGTCCTTTTGAGTGACCTTCAGCCAATCTGGTGCTGGCATTTACATAAGCACAGGATATTAAAACATTCTCTGTGCATGTTTAAAGTTGACACTCACTGCTCAGTTATTTCAGAAACTTTTTAGAACAACTGCTCCATCTTTAAAGTGTTTGTAGACAGGTGTCATAGATAGATCATCCAAGAGGGTCAGAAGCCATCAAAGCATTATTTGCAAAGTTAAATCATGTTAGTGATGTTATTCACAGAACATGATCCCAAAGATTGTAGTTCATCCAGTCCAACTCTCTATTTCACTCAAGAATTCTTTCTCTACCATTTGTGAAGGAGGTAAGAGAGGGAAAGAATATGGTATTTGTGAAACCAAAAGGCCTTGACCTCAATGCTGGCTCCAGCTCATTTAAGTCGTATGTTACCTTTGATCTTAGGCAAAACGCAAACCATCTGAACCTCAACTGCACATGTAAGCACTCGGGTACATAGTAAACACTTAATAAAATAATCTTGAGTGAATAAGCATGGCAATAACATCAGTCTTTCAGAGTACTTAGTTTTCTACATCATTTCTCCAGCCCCTGGTAACCACTATTCTACTTTCCACCTCTATGAATTTAGCTCTTCTAAGGTACCTCATATTAGTGGAATCATCTTTGTATTATCTTTTTGAGTCTGGACTTTTTCACTTAGCATAGTCTTCCAGGTTTACCCATGTTGTAGCAAGATCATTTCTTTTGAAGGCTAACTAATAATTCATTGTATGTACATGCCACATTTTGTTTATCCACTAATATGTTGATGGGCATGCGCATTGTTTCTGCCTTTTGGCTATTGTGAATAACGCTAGTAGGAACATGGTTGTACAAATATCTATTGAAGTCCCTACTGTCAATTATCTTAGGTATATACCCAGAAGTGGAATTAATGGACTGTATGATAGTTCTATGTTTAATATTTTAGGAATCTTCATACCATTTCCCACAGTGACTGCACCATTTTATATTCCCACAAGCAATGTACAAGGGGCTCTAATTTCTCCACATCATTACCAGCACTTCTTATTTTCTGGGTTTTGCGGGGAGGGGGTGCTTTGTTTTGCTAAGTTTTGCTTTTAATAATATCCATCTAATGGGAGCAAAATGCATTTTTTCCCAAAGAAGAACCCCCAAAACCTGAGTCTTCCCTGGACTCAGTTCAGGTATGAACTTCAGCTCCACCATGGTATATGGTCAATGTACTCAATTTGTCTATGTGTTTTGTTTTCTCATTTGTAAAATAGGATGATAACAAGCTTGCCTCTAGAACTGGTTTGAAGATTGGTGAAATAATGTATGTGAAACCTTTAACATGGACCTTACACCTAGAAAGCAGAAGTATCTTTATTATTATTTATTTACATACATATCTTCTGTATTATATTTTGAGCTCCTAATTCATATTTTCATCAACAAAACCTAGCTTGGGGCCTGACACATAGCCAATGTTTAATAAATATTTGATAGTTGAGCTTAAAATAAACTACAAACCACAGGCAGTGGTCCTTCAGCCACTATGAATATAGGAATTCAAAGTTCCTTGAGAAACTTAACAGAAGACCATGGGGAAAGGGAAGCGGAAAAAAATAGTTACAGATAGAAAGGGAAGGAGGCAAACCATAAGACACTCTTAAATACAGAGAACAAACTGAGGATTCAGGGGGGGCATGGGAGAGAGGGGAAAATGGGTGATGGGCACTGAGGAGGGCACTTGTTGGGATGAGCACTGGGTGTTGTGTATAAGCAATGAATCACAGGGATCTACCCCAAGAGCACACGGTATACACTGTATATTAGTAAATTTGTTAATAAAATATAGTTTTAAAAATTGGCATGTGAAGCCTACATATTAATTTTATTTAAATGATTATTTCTACAGAGGGGAATAAAACTGGGAGGAAAAGGGACTTTAGATGCCTGAAGCAAATATGATAAGTATAAACATTTGTTTAATCTGGGTAGAAGATACACACGTATGTCATATGTATTCTATATTTATCTGTATATGAAAGTTCAAGATCTAAAATTAAAAAAAATACTTTAGTAAAAAAGAAAAGGAGTTCAAAGTTCCTTAGTTCAGAAGAACTGAACACACGTATCCAAACTTTGCTGCTCCATAATTCACTGTGTGCAATTAAGTTCTTATCAATATAGTAGAATCTTTATTGTTATTCTCTAATGCTCACTCATGCTCAGCAAATGGTTTTATTTTTTTCATAACATTGTAAATCAAGGAATCTTTCTGGTCATTGCTTTAGACAAATATTTGTACTGGGTGGATTCTACCTAACTGTTGCTGACAAGATTTGGGTGTTCAAAGGGCAAGATGGAATTAATGATACGTGCTTTGGGATATTGCCTCAGGTGGGTATACTACATATAACATTAAAGCCTACAATATTCAAGGACCCCATTTCTAGGTGGGACTTAGGTTCATAAAAACTCTGAAATAGAATCTGAATTGGGGTGTGTGTGTGTGTGTGAATGTGCGTGTCTATGAATACATGTGTTTTCAGGGTACACAGATACAACTTCTACTACAATCGTAAAGAAGTATATAACCAAAAAAGGAGTAGAAATGACAGATCTAGAAGCCCTTGGGGCACGGACCCACTATCAAGCCAGAACCTTAAGTTTAGAGAGAGAAATAAAAGTTTTTTATACAAATTGTCATATAGGTTCAGGTCTTAAGCAAGATAGAACTCCAACTACTAGGACTAAGCCATAGAATCAGCTAACCAGTTCTAAGTGTCATTTAAACTAGCAGGATAATCTAAATCTCCTTTGAACTCCCTCTACCTACACACAAGTTTGATCCAGAGCCTATGGAACAATCCTAAAAATGATAGTAAAGTCATAATAGCTGGGGCCCATACAAAGAGGCATGCAGGAATCACACTGAATTGAGATTTTATATGTTAGATGCAGACAGCCAAACATAACAGAAGAATTATGACATCAAATTAAAAATTCCAAAAGTATCCAAGATAGTAGGAAAACATAAATTTGACACTTCCCATGTCTATTTAACATAACAGGTGCTCTTATTTGTATATGTCATTTATATCTTAACCTATTTTTGTGTCTTGATCTGACAAGATATAATTTGATATTGTACATCATTAATACAGGACTGATAAAATAACTTGTGAAAAAAGACAATAAATAAATATTGCCTTAAAAAGGAAGAAAAACCAAGACACAAATAAAAAATAGTGTATCAGTACATGTTATAGAGCCAATACTTTACATGTTTATAAAGTTGAAGTTACTTTCTCTTTAGTCTGTACAAATAAAAAGCATCTCTACTTTTATAAGCAAGCCAAGTCAAATAGACAGACTGAGAGGTGGTTTCTGAGTTTCATGCTTATAGATCTAAGCTAGGACATCTTCTACAGTAAAACCATCCAAGGTGACCACAAGGATCCCATATCCTTTATTTTAAAACTTAAAATAAAATAGAAAAAACCTTAAATTTTTAAAATTTTAAAGAGCTACTGAGGTTTTTGTCCTGGAACAGAAATTTCTAAGTCTGTAGGGCTTTGGTTCCTCTAATTCTCATTCTTCTTCTGACAACACTATCACTATGATTCTTTTCCCCAGAAATCTGAATGAAGTCTAAACAAAGCTTACTCCCAATTTATTCCCTTGTAGAATTGAGATAGGCAGAGATTTTCAGAGAGAAGGGGAAGCAATATAAATAAATATTAAATACAATGGCCTTTTAAGTGATAGATTTTACACATAGCCATCCCTCATTTCATAGAATAGTCTTAACCCTTTCTACAAACCAGCTAGCCCTATGGAACATGCAGCTTCACAAGCACCTGGTTCAACTCCCTTCCCTTTTAGTTCCCACCCTAATTCCAAAAGGGTCAAGTGCATGTGATTTCTTACTCCACAGGAAATGGATACCGTGACCTCTATGCAGCCAAAACCCAGAGATCTTAACTTAGTTGGTCATATAAAGTTGGCTACTTATAGAACTGTAATCCTGACCTGTACATACAAGTCTAAGACTATAACAATTTCTTACTCATAAGCAAGCATAACTTCCAATCAGTAAGGAATATACTAACATGAGCTATAGGAGTTGGGGATGAAGGGAAGACATCAAGATCAATCCATCACAGTGTAGGCGGCCATTCATTTCCCCTTCAGGTAGAGGTTAAGAACATACTTTTTAAAAAGCATATTGTTCATTTATTTCCTATTAAGTACAACTCTTATAGGATGTCAAGTTGAAGTGAGGGACCCTGGGAAGTTGCTCTGACCAAAAATCTCTCCTCTGCTGTCCTGTATTATTTCATGACATACCATTGTTTGAATTTATTTCTTCACTTAAGGCTCCTTGAATTTAAAATCACCACGTAAAACATAGATGTGACTGGAAGAAGTTAATTACGGTTATTAAGCCATTTTATGCCATTAACACACTGATGTGAATTTGTTTCAGGATGGCTAACTAGCTGAGGTTAGAAAAATTTGAACATTGGCATTGGAAGAGAAGCATTATAAGCAATTTAGGGTGATCTCCAAAGTAGGGTAGCCCAGTGGTAGCATTAGAAAACTGCAAACTTGAAAGAGAGAATACCATGAAAGATAAAATGGATATTTCACAGATCTCTAAAGGAACTGCAATCTAGACCTTTGTTTTCCCTAAAGGGAGTTAAGAGCTTTCACAAAATAAATAAGTTAGATTATTGTAATATCTAAGATGACCATGCATTTATTATGTACAACTTAGTTGGAGCAGGGGAGAAATTCAGGGGGAAGAGTCCAGAGATTAGAGTGCAAGAGGAGGAGAGGTGAAGGGAAGTGGCTACTTGCTTGAAAATGTTCCTAGGTGTCCTGGTCTGCCACTGAGATGCAGCCTTCAAACTCCAACTGCAAGGGAAGCATTTTCTGAGCCTCCTTGGAGAAAACCCATGACCCCAAAATCCTCCTGTTGAAGCTCTGTCCAGAGGCTTGGTATCGGTCCAAGGAGAAAGTCTGATTTAGTTTCTGGGAGGCAGGACCTTGTTGGGAAAGTGAGAAGATTGACATACTGGTGACAAGTCTGAAACCTCTTGGCTTGGATTCATAGCTCTTGGACCACCTTAGGAATGGGGTGCTGCCTCCCAAAATATTACAAAATTGTATTTCTCTGTAGTTTCTTTTTTAACTTTTTTTTTTCAAAACAGTTTAACTTTAAGAAAGACAAAGGGTCAGTCTTGAAAAAATTATAGGGAAACCCAAAAGAGCACACTGCATGTCAACTGTCTCAGTCACAGTGAAACACAATCGTCAAAAGGGTATTTGTGTTTGTTTTGTACAAATAAAAAGGGAAAATGTGCTTCCATATGCTTAAAGCAATTAAGCACCACAATTAAAGACAGAAGGGTTTTTTTAATTACAAATGCAATTCACAAATAATCTGCCTTTTTTTTTCCTTTCAATACTCTCTGGTTTTTATTTTCTAATGTGACTAGCTCTAAACTATATAGTTAATATTCTCTGATAAGCAAGGAAGAGAAAATAAATGAAACTTGATGACACATGAGTATTTATTATGCTTACATATTTTGGATTTGTTCAGTGCATTTGTTTTGTGTAACATACAAGGTCGGCTCGCACATATACCATGTAACAGGGAGCTCAGCAGTAGCCTTGTTTTTTCTTAAACTGTAGGTAATCCACATTTTCCACTCCAGTATCAGATTTAGCACTTGTGTACCTCTTACCTTTGTTTCTGTTCTTGCTTATGGAAATCTCAGCCATTTCTGATCAAGGGTGTGTACAGAATATTCTTAAAACAGTAGTTTTCTAAGTGTAATTCTCAGAACAGCAATCACATCGCTTGGGAACTTGATAGAAATGCAAATTCTCAGCTTCCACCCCGTACTTACGGAATCAGAAACTCTGAAAACGAAGCCAGACAATCTGTGTTCTAATAAACTCTCCAGGTGATTCTGATGCATGTTAACCTTTGAGACCCAGTGGCTTAAACAACCATGGAGCAAAGATGTTATGTGCTTCAAAACTATGACCTTTTTTTTTCTTTTTCCAATCACTAAACATAAATGTTTTCCCTTCTTATGCCATAGAGTTGAGTGGGATTTTTTTCACCTTGGTTTTTTTTTTTTCAAACAAAGACATTTTTCCCACATAAGAGCATAATTTTCATGTAGATCATATGAAATAAAACAGCTTTTCCAGGTGTTCATCTGGCGAGGAGATTTCCCGTTTTTTTAAGTGATAAAATAGTTTTCAAAAGGCAGCACATCAGCTGAACTCCCATAATGACTGTGGACTCATAGAAACTGCAGAAATGGTTCTTGTTCCTTTGGTGAATTTTTAAATATGAGATTTTTAATGTAAAAATTCTTAAATGATTTTATTACAAAAATAATATGTGTTCATATATACAATACACATGTAAATCAAGTAAAAGTTCATTGTCCCTCTCATCTCTCATCCTTTCAATCATATTCCCTTTGAGGCAGCAAATGATATGAGATTGGGGTTTTTCCTTCCACTCATTCTTCACTGAATGCATGTTTCTATTCAAAAAAATATATATGCAAAATCAAGATCGTATTATGCTGGTGCCCTGCTATTCATTTTTTAAAAATTTTTTAATGTTTATTTATTTTTGAGAGAGAGAGAGACAGAGTGCAAGTGCAAGAGAGGCAGAGAGAGAGGGAGATATAGAATCTGAAGCAGGATCCAGATTCTGAGCTGTCAGCACAGAGCCCAACACAGGGCTCCAACCCACAAACTGAGATCATGACTTGAGCCGAGAGTCAGATGCTCATCCAACTGAGCCACCCAGGCGTTTCTACCATTCCCTTTTTTTTTTTTTTTACAAATAGTTTATTGTCAAATTAGTTTCCACATAACACTCAGTGCTCATCCCCACAAGTGTCCTCCTCCATGCCCATCCCTCCTCCCCCCCCACATCCATCAGTCCTCAGTTTTTGTCAGCATTCAAGAGTCTCTCATGGTTTGCCTCCCTCCCTTTCCCCCACCATTTCTGCCCTTCTTCTCCCCCTTGTTCCTCCGTCAAGTTCCTCCTAATCCTCCTATACGTGCAAACATGATATTTGTCCTTCTCTGCCTGACTTATTTCGCTCAGCATAACACCCTCAAGGTCCATCCATGTTGCTACACATACCATTCACTTTTTAACACTTAAAATAACACAAACACAATTGCCTGGTGTCATTATTTCATCCATCTGCCTGAAATGCCTGCCTTTACAACCCCTGATTCAATTAGCATCCTTGTACATATATTTCAAATTACTCCTGTTAACTTTTCAGTAGCCTGCAGTTCTACAGATGAGATTTGGGGGCTAAGTTCTATGCCCACTTGTAATTTAAATGAATGTTACAAACTAATGTTTATAAAAGTTTATGTTTAGTGTTTAAGGAATACTATCAATGTTTTAATTTTGCCACCTATTACAATGGTCTGCCATCGTTTTCATTTTCATTTTCCTACCCAATGATCACATGGGACATCTTTCCACATACTAGTGGCCTTTGGTGAGCAAAGAATCGAAAAATTCTCCTTTTGGAGGCAAAGGGGGAAAGATGACCTCTGTCTGTTCCAGTGAAGAAAGCCGAGGTGAGCTTCTCACCTCCTCAACCGCGTGGGTTAACGCGTGCCTCTCGGAGTTGCAGCTCTCCCCTGGGCCAGCTGGAGTTGACAGGCTGCACGCTGGAAATTGGCAAAGGCAAATTGTCTCCAAAGACCGAGGGAGATCACCTGGGCTTAAGTGGAGAGGGGTCGTGCATATGCAATCAGATTATCATCTTTCCCCAATATCTGTGTTTTCTTCATCTGTGTGTTCAGAGATTATGACCACAGTTGTTCTCTATAAACTCAAAAATAAATGAACAAGTCTAGGCTATATTGAAGGTAAAGGGGAGAAAAAAATTTTAATTATTTAAAGTGGATCAACCCTTTATAAGCTTATTTAGAATAAAACACTAGCAAAGTCTATTAAGTGATGTAGCAATTCTTCCAAGTGCGATTCTTAAGTAAAAGTTCTGTGTGCGGATGGGTGTAGAACACTGTGGCACAAAGACCATATTTGGTTTCCCCAGCCTGCGATGTGAGAAATTCCTTTTACCATAATAATATTAGGGCAGCTGTGTCTAAGCCAAGCAGGGTTCGCTTTCTTAAGTCATAGAAGTTTATCAGGTCAGGCAAAGTTTCAGAATCACTTAATCTTACCTTTCATCATCCATTATGGTAGAGCTGAAGGTATCTGATTCTAGATTTATGTGCCTGTGATGTTTTCATATTGCTCTGAAGTGAGGCACCAGTAAGTGTACTCCCCAGATCAGAGAAGTTATTCTTTCTCATAACCGATGTCATTTAGTCTCTCAAGAAGATATGATAACTCAATCCAGAGATTCCCACCATTTTATAGACTGATGATGACTAATTATCCTGCTTCACACAGCTAAGCTACATCTCAAAGACCAGTTTTTCTCCTAAGCTCCTGCCCCATCTGCCCTTCCACCCCACCCCACCCCCATCTCATCTTGGATCTCTTAGCTATTGGAGCTGTTCTCATCCATCTCTTGGCCATAGGGAGAGGGCAGAGGGCTGCCTTCAGAGTCCAGCAGCAGCTGTTGCTGCCAGTACCATGAGAGGAAACTAAGCACCCACTCCGTTCCAGCCTTCTCTAGCAGCTCTCTGTCCACCGGCCCCTCGGCTGGCACTGTAGGGTGGCTAATGCTTGGGCTAATTCGATACTCTCATCTCTGTCACAGTTTCTGATCTATTAAAAATTGAAACTTATTTATTCTCCAGTTAGAAGGTTTCGAGTTTCTGGTACTAAGATTAGACCAAGTCTTAGGTAGAGATGATATCTCTTTCCCGAAAATGGTGTACTAAGATTCTGGCACATTTTCCAGAGAGGAGATGTTTAATAGCTTAGTGTGTATTATAGCAGTCCTACTTGATTGAAAATTCTGTTATTCCAGTTCCAGATGGGGCCTATTTGGGTGGGCTCAAATTTCTTGTTCACAGTATCACAAATGTCCCATGGAAATAAATTAATAAACTCAACTCAACTGTTTATCCACCCCAACACTTAACATATATTTACCAAGTATCTGTTAAAGATAGCGGAAGATCCCTAGAATCTTGTCATTTAGTGGACAGACACTAGTGGGCTTAGACTCTGCCTCCTTAATAATGGCAGTATTAACTGACACAGTGGAGGCAGAGGAGAACAATCATGAGTTCATTTAAAGGCAGGAAGAGCTCAGAATACAGGCAAGTCACTCAGTTCTGATGCTTTAGACGAAACACTGAACAGATGAGTTTTTAGTTAAAAGAGTAACATTTTCACAGACGTGACTTGAAAGTACATAAATCTGCATTTTTAAAATTTATTTTTTAATCAAATTCAAATTAGTTAATATACAGTATAGTATTTGTTTCGGGGGTAGAATTTAGTGATTCATCATTTATATATAACACCCAGTGCTCATGCCAACAAGTGCCTTCTTTAATGCCCATCACCCGTCTAGCCCCTCCCCTCTCCCCCCTCCCCTCTAGCAACCCTGTTTGTTCTCTGTATTTAGGAGTCTCTTATGGTTTCCTCCCTGTTTTTATCTTATTTTATTTTTCCTTCTCTTTCCCTATATTTATCTGTTGTGTTTTTTATATTCCACATATAAGTGAAATCATATGATATTTACCTTTTTCTGACTGACTAATTTTACTTAGCATAATACACTCTAGTTCCATCCATGTTGTTACAAATGTCAAGATATCATTCTTTTTGATCACCAAGTAATATTCCATTGTATATATACACCACATCTTCTTTACCCATTCATCAGTTGACGGACAGTTGGGCCCTTTTCACAATTTGGTTATTGTTAATAGCACTGCTAAAAACATTGGGGAACATGTGTCCCTTCAAATCTGCATTTTTGTATCCTTTGGATAAATACCTATCAGTGCAATTGCTGGGTCATAGGGTAGTTCTATTTTTAATTTTTTGAGGAACCTAGATACTGTTTTCCATAGTGGCTGCACCAGTTTGCATTCCCACCAACAGTGTGAGAGGATTCCTCTTTCTCCACATCCCCGCCAACATCTGTTGTTGCCTGAGTTGTTAATTTTAGCCATTCTGACAGGTGTGAGGTGGTATCTCATAGTGGTTTTGATATGTATTTCCCTGATGATGAGTGATGTTGAATATCTCTCCATGTGTCTGTTAGCCATCTGGATGTCTTCTTTAGAAAAGTGTCTATTCATGTTTCTGCCCATTTCTTCACCGGATTATTTGCTTTTTGGGTGTTGCATTTGATAAACTCTTTATAGATTTTGGGTACTAACCCTTTATCCAATGTCATTCGCAAATATTTCTCCTATTCCATCAGTTGCCTTTTAGTTTTGTTAATTATTTCCTTTGCTGATCAGAAGCTTGTTATCTTGATGAAGTCACAGTAGTTCATTTTTGCTTTGATTTCCCTTACCTCCAGAAACATTTTTGCCTCTTTCCCTTGCCTTCGTTAGTAAGAAGCTGCTGTGGCTGAGGTCAAAGAGGTTGCTGCCTGTTTTCTTCTGTAGAATTTTGATGGTTTCCTGTTTTGCATTTAGGTGTTGCATCCACTTTGAGCTTATTTTTGTGTATGGTATAAGAAACAGGTCCAGTTTCATTCTTCTGCATGTTACTGCCCAGTTTCCCAACACCATTTGCTGAAGAGACTGTCTTTTTTCCATTGGATACTTTCCTGCTGTGTCAAAGATTAGTTGGCCACACATTTGTGGGTCCATTTCTGTATTCTCTATTCTGTTCCATTGACCTAGTATCTGTTTTTGTGCCAATACCATACTGTCTTGATGATTACACCTTTGTAGTACCTTTTAAAGTCTGGAATTGTGATATCTCCAGTAAATCTCCGTTTCTTAAATGATACAACACTTTACAGCATTTATTATCTGCGTGAACACAAGTATTTATTGCGCTGTGCTTCTGTGCATAGCACTCTACCAGGGGCTGGAAAAATATGGGCAAAGCTTGGTTTTTAAATTAAGAAACTGGAGTTTTTCAAGGCATCTGGGTAGCTCAGTTAGTTGAGCAACTGATTCTTGATTTCTGTTCAGGTCATGATCTCCCAGTCTTTGGATTGAGCCCTCCATTGGGCTCCGTGCTGATGGCGTGGAGCCTACTTGGGATTCTTTCCCTCCCTTTCTCTGCCCTTACTCAGCTCACATGCACATATGTCCTCTCTCTCTCTCTCTCTCTCTCTCTCTCTTTCTTTGTCTCTGTCTCTCTTTCTCTCTCTCTCCCAAAATAAATAAATAAAACTCAAAATATAAAGAAACTTAACTTTTTCTTATTAGTAGTAAAAGCAACAAAGGACTATCTGAAGCAAAATCTTGAGAAAGAAAACTGTCCCCTTTACTCTTTTCCTAATTGTGACTAAGCATGCCACAAAATACCAATCATGATTACTTAGCAAATCTGTATAGACTTAATAGTTCTTATAAAATAAAACTCACATCAAAATTAGTCTGACTCACCTTCGTGCTATTGTGTCACAGGAGAATTAAAGGTGAGCAGTGCACATGAATGATTTCATTGATAATCATTTTGCCAAACCACATATTCTTAGTTCTTTTTAATAACTTTGTCTTGTATGTCTATTATTGACATCAGCATTATATTTTCTTCAAAATAATATATAACGTGTTATCTGCCTAGGAAATCTAGTAGAATCAGTGGATGGCCAATCAGAACTTAGAAAATTCAGTAAGATCACCAGATAAAATAACAATGTAGAAAAATCCACTCCTTTCTGCTGTATCAACCATAGTCAATTTTAAAATATTCAAAGAACAATACTCTTTGCAGTAGTAATAAAACTATTAGTTCATCATATTTTTACTTCCTTTGCTGCCCCTACCACACACAAACACACACACACACACACACACACACACACACACACACAGGCATACACATGTACCTGCATTAAAAAAAAAAAACAAAATCCTTACATCACTTTCAGCTCAAGATGAAGCTAATTTTCCTGAATCTCTTTTCCTAAATATGCCAATCCAATTATGCCAATGGCTGAAATTCATCTCTTTTCCCCATTTGGCCAGTTTCCTCCTCAATTCTCCATCTACCACCCCCACCAATCTCCACCACTACTTAATGAATCCTTAATAAGTGGTCTCTGCCTCCTACCTGTGGTGTGTGGAATTAATGGCCCCCAGATGCCTATGTTCTAATTCTCAGGACCTATATATTTGTAATCTTACAGGACAAAGAGACGTTGCAGAAGTAACTAAATTAAGGATCATAAAATGAGAAGATTATTTTGGATTATACCAGGTGGGCCTGATATAATCACAAGATTCCATAGAAGAGGGAAAAGCAGAGAGAGAAAAAAAACTGCTAAGCTGCTGGCTTTAAAGATGAATAAGGAGCCACAAGCCAAGAAATGCAGGCAGCTTCTAGAAGCTAGACAAGGCAAGGAACTGGATGTCCACTAGAGCTTCCAGAAAGGGGACAGCCCTGCTAACATCTTGATTTTAGCTCCAGCACTCATTTCAGATTTCCGACCATCAGAAGTGTTATGAGAATAGAAGTGCACAGCTGTAATTTAAGCCACTAAATGTATAATAATGTGTTGCCACAACAGTAGGAAACTTCTGTATGACCTCTGCATCATTTGCCGTAAACTCTGGCAGTGGACTACCTGCTCAGAGGCAGGTGACACCTTGTATGATCAATGCATGCCTCGGGGTAACGGGAGCTGGAGCACATGTGCTAAGTGCCCTGGTTCAGAGAAGGCAGGCGGAAGTGGAATCCAAATGCAGCTTCCAGTAGTGAACTCCCACTGCTTTTCAGATATAGCGCTAAATGCTTTCCATATATGATCTCTTTGACTCTTTATCTTTACTACCTCTTTAAACACCTTTGAGGTATGCAACACTTGTCTTCATGAGTGTTGATGGTCTTTAACATTAAGCTCATTATTTGATCTTTATTTGTGGGAGTCCTAAATTCTCAATTGTGCAATCTTTCCTTCAGAGAGGTCAGTAGCCAGTGGCCATCTCCAAACAGTTCAGCTCCGTTGAGAGTCTTGGCTCAGCAGGAGAGTCATGGGTTCAGATTCCAGTGGCTCAAGCCTCAGAATTGTTATAAGTCCCCACTCTCAGGATAATGCCACACCTGCCCCAAAGGCCCAGCTCTCAGCTTTGGCAGGTTTGGTTGAGTTTAGGAGGGATAGAGTGCATTTCCGGGAGGGATCAATTAACTATTGTATGGCCAACATTTTCTCTAAAAGTGTGTTCTCTGCAGGACCTGGTGGCTCTGCAAAAGAGAAATGGTGGAAAGAAAGTGGTGCTATGAAGTTGGGGCAATGTAGATGGATTCAAAATATATTTAGGAGAAAGAAACTATTAAACTTGCTAGTGATTCGATATGCAGGTTTTGTGAAAGGAAGAATCATAAGATTCCCAGACTTCCTCACAAATTGGGGAAGGTATAGAGCCACTTATAAAGAGGAAGGAAGACTGTGGGGATGGGAGACAAGATTGACATTTTGGATGTATTAACTTTACTAGCTTCCATTGTATTCTTTAGAAAGTTTTAATGTTGGCTGCACAAGCCAATTCTGATATTTAGTTTTTACCTCATAGATCAACAAAAAAAAATCAGTAGTGTCTTCAGAACAAATATATGCCTATTTTCATGGAGCACTGGTAGTTCATCTTACAAATAAAATCTGGGTGGCTTGATTTTCTGTTTAAGAGATGAAGAGTTAGTGCGTATTTCAAGCAACTAGGATTAAGGAAAGTTAAAGACAGCAAAATTCCATATTTTTTTTCATATTTCTGGAAGGATTTTTGAAAGAAAGGCTATGTAATTTGTCCCAAAGACTAGCTGACAAAGATTTAATGGGACTTAAACTGTCCTTTCTGTACCTTTATCTCTTGTTTTTTAGTTTCTTTTTTTTTTTTTTTAACCAAATGCTATACCCAGGAAACATAATCTGTAAGGAGCATGAGCACATGGGCTCCATGTTGCCCCAAGGAATTTGGTCGCCTCATTGGTGTATCATGTATAAAACCAGTCATGCATTTTGAGCTAGCTATGTTTACTTTAGATCTCCTTTTTATGAGAATCTGGATGTCCCAGGGTATCTAAAAGAGGTCCGTGCTCAGAAATATTATATGTGCCTACATTATCACGGGCCTTGGTGAAATGAGCTTGGTCATAACACCCACTAAGTTGTCAACAAGACATGAAGTACCATGGCAAGCAGTTTCCACTGGGTTCTTGCACAGATGAAGAGAAGCAGAAAATAACCCATTAGAAAATTGGTCTTCTGTTTCTCCAGCTTTCCTTTCTGCCGTGAAGTATCTTTCTCATTTCAAATCCTCTCTACCAATTAAAATAAGAAAGGTCCTGATGTTATTATTGGCATTTATTTGGTTGAACGTCATTTTCATTCATTTATTTATTTTTAAGTGTTTATTTATTTTGAGGGAGAGAAAGAGCAGGTGCACACACTCAAGTGGGGCAGGGGCAAGAGAGAGAGAGAGAGTGCCAAGCAGCCTCCAACAACGCCATCAGCGCAGAGCCCTACTCGGAGCTCAAGCCCATGAACCGTGAGATGAAACCTGAGCCAAAATCAAGAGTCGGTTGCTTCACTGACTGAGCCACACTGGTGGCCCCTCGTTTTTATTTATGTGTTAGCTATTCCAGGTGTTTCTATTTTCAGATGTAACTAGAATTTCCCCAGGCCTCACCAACCAACCTATAAGATCAAATTAAGTCATTGATGCCTTGATCTGATCTGATGGAACAGTTTCTCCACACTTCCACCCCTATCAAAACTTCACCCCTGTTCATTCTTAGAGTCCTTCAAGATGTTTCATATACTCCGAAGCCTTACTTACCTCAAAGCAATTTGAAAGGGGTGCCACCCCCATACCTTAGCTGCTGGCAACCTTTATGGGAATGCTACTGGCCTGACTTGGTACAATTGAGGGTTCTTGCACAGCTTCAAGGTATCAAGTGACACTTCTACCTGTGTTCAACTTACTATGTGGTGTTTTGTGACCTGATGGGCTCAATGTCCCCTAAATTGTTGCAATATGTCACCTGGACCCTTAAGCAACTTTGATTTGGCCTATGATCTCACAACATCTATCTTGTAGATTGGTCCTTTGACTTTACCTGCCATGTTTGCTTTATTTTTGTTTTTTGTTGTTGTTGTTAAAGAAAATAAGAACTTTTTGATACAGTTAAAGCCTTTGATTTATACCTCCCATTTCCTTTCCATTTTCCTTCCTAAAGGTGACCACAATAACCTGAAATTGGTGTATATTTTCCTCAAGTATATTCTTTGTGATTACTACATAGTGCAGATCCATAAATGACATGTTGCATTGTTATGCATGCTTTAAACTTTATATAATTGGTATTATACTGTGTGCATTGTTCTCCAATTTAACTTTTTTTTTGCTTGTATTTGAGACTTATGTGTTGATACAAAGAGTTCTGTCTAGATTCCATCATATGACAATGTCACTGTGTTTGTCTTTTGTCCCATTATTTGATATTTAAGTTGTTTCCAGAAAACATTTAGGCTATAAACCACTACAAACAATGCTTCAATCTTTTTTTTTTCCTTGTAAGGAGATTTGAAGCAATTGTGAGTGTGAGAAATTTAGAATGAGGAGTTATTATTCTTCGGAGATTATAGTTACAGTTGTCACTCAAGGTCACAATACTTGGTTACAGTTTGAGAGAAGAGTGGAAAGAGGGCAGAGTTGCTTTCCTGGAATATCCCTTCCTTTCTTCTTATCTTCTCCTTAATTCTGACGACTTTTTGTTTCCTCTCTTTCTACCACCAAAACTCTAGGATATGGTCAAGCCAGAGCCCATCCAATCTCTTATAGTGAAAATAGTTTGCTTTTGGAATTAAGCAGACCTGAGTTAAAACACTGCCTCCACCTCTGTGAAAGCTTGTACAATGATACGTAATCCATCTCAACTTCATTTTTCTCATCCACCAAAATTAGAATGCTGTTATTGGCTTTATAGTGTTATTGTGAGGAGTAAAAGATTATAGGGGTCCCTTGTGGCAGATTGGACTCTTCCCATAGAGACAGGCGCTGTGTCATCTCCTGTTGGATCTGGGGGAGCTCTGTGACTTAGGTCCTCTCCACATGATTTGTCCAGCAAGGCCATCAGCTTTTTAAATGTGAGCGCAGGCCTTCTAGTGTTTTGAGAAAAAGGAAACAGAAGTTGTCAGTTTCAAGGCCTGAGGCTAGAAATTGGTACAGAGCCTCTTCCATTTGTCGAAGCAGCAATAGATAATTGGAGTAGCCTCCTAACACTTCTCTTGGAAAGAATTTCTTCCTTCAAACTGTTAACAATTTCCCATTGCATTTAATATAAATTAGCTTCACACGCATAAGACCCTGAGTGATTGTTTCCTTGTCTACTCTTCTAATCTCATCTCATAACACTTTCCCTCTGCTTACTTTGCCTCAGCTCTGATTCAGCTCTTTTGTATGTAACAGACCATCAAAAAAAAAAAAAAAAACACCCTCTGTGATTTAAAACAACTATTTTTTACTTCTCACAATTCTATGGAGTGGGAGTGATGGGTGAGGAGGATAGGAGGGTTGGTTTATTGGTTTTGCCTGGACTCAATCATCCAGTTGTATTTAATTAGAGCTAAGTTCAGTTGGGACTCTGGTGTGACCTGGCTTTGCTCTCCAAGTGGTATTTCCATTTGAAAGAGGCAAGACCAGGCAGGGCTTTCTCTCATGGCTCATCTGTGTTGTTTGCTGATGTCCCATTGGCCAAAAAGGTCACGAGGGTATGCCCAAAGTCAATAGTGGGAGGGGGACACATTAGGGCATGGATACCAGGAAGCAGCGTTCACTGGGGGCCATTCATGTGACAAGACCCAAAGGACTAATTTCATTTCTTAGAATTCACCGAAATTTTTTCTACCTTAGCACCTTTGCATAGTTTCCTCCTTTATTATTCAACAAATATTTAGACACCCACAGATACTGGACAAAATGTTCAGGGCTCTCGAAGCTTCCCTTCTAATGGGAGACAGCATGCAATAAGCTAGTGCAAAAATAAACAAAAATTTTATGGTGACTAAAGCTCTGAGGAAATACTTCAGGATAGTGGGTAGCAAGTGGCAAGCAAAAGTGGAACAGTTAAGTTTAGCAAGGTCAGGAAGACCTTCTGAGGGGATGGCACTGGATCTGAAAGCTGAATGATGAGAAGTGCCAGCCATGTGACATTATAGGCAAGGAGCGTTCCAGACAGAAGAAATGGCTCATGCACCTCTACTGCTGCCCTCACTGCCTCCTCCTCCTCCTGGTTTCCTCTATGCACAGCTGCTGCTTCTCATCTCAGCTTGCAGAGAGCTTCTTTCCATAGGCTTTCTCTGTCTGCCTGACTCAAAGTAACCCATTCCTGCCCCACCGCTCCCCACGTAGCTTACTCCTTTAGAGTTCAGTGATGTTTGCTGTTTACTTACTTATTACAAGTCCCCAATAAACTATAATACTCACAAAGATATGGCCATGTGTGTAAATTTCTTGAATACTCTTGTAGAACTATGATCATTCAACATCCAAAGATAATGGTTGTTAATTAATTAATTAGCTAATTAATTAACAGAGTAAGTCCCACAGGCTGGAAGGGAGATCACAAGATGCCTGGAGCCAGATAGGTTCCTATGTCCAGTTCTTGATGGACCCAGACTACGGTTGCCCTTCTCTCTCCAGGTTGGGTTTGGGACCAGTCCACTGTGCCGCTTCTCTCTGGGGGGGGTTGCATTTTCAGAGGGTCTTTGGAACTTCCCTGACTCTGAGCTTAGGTCAGCACTGCCCTGTCCAGACTAACAGTTTTTAATAAGTGTAAACCCCAGAGAGAAAGCTTTGGCTATTGGTCTATTTTCCTTAAAGAACTCTCCTAGGATTCTTATACAAAATTCCTCTCTCTCTTTCTCCTCTTACCTTCAAATTTTCATGGAAAAAGAAGGACTTAATTCTATCATATTAGACACCACCTCCCATGAATAATGATAGCAGCTGCCAATCGTTGTGTGCATCCCAGGTGCTAGACACATGAACTCTGACCACAGTCCTCTGGGTAGGAATTCTTGTCCCCATTTTTCAGATGAGGAAACAGAAGCTTATAGAGATATAGCAATTTCCACAAGGTCACACAAGGAGTAAATGGTAGNTATTAGACACCACCTCCCATGAATAATGATAGCAGCTGCCAATCGTTGTGTGCATCCCAGGTGCTAGACACATGAACTCTGACCACAGTCCTCTGGGTAGGAATTCTTGTCCCCATTTTTCAGATGAGGAAACAGAAGCTTGTAGAGATATAGCAATTTCCACAAGGTCACACAAGGAGCAAATGGTAAGCAGGTGTTCAGGCTCCCCAGATTTGAATCATATTGCCATTGTGTTGACCCACTCAACACAGGGAAGGGGAAACAGGTCCACTATGCCTCACTGCATTTTAGGAAATCTAAAACTTAATAAAAACCAAAAGTTTTTCTGCAAAAAAACTGACCTGATTTGACCTGAACTCATTAGTGAACAAAATTTGACCTGAACTGGGGCACCCGGGTGGTTCAGTAGGTTAAGCATCCAACTTTTTCTCGGGTCATGATCTCATGGCTCATGAGTTGGAGCCCTGCATTGAGCTCTGTGCTGACAGCTCAGAGCCTGGAGCCTGCTTTGGATTCTGTGTCTCCCTCTCTCTCTGCCCCTCCCTCTGCTCTCAAAAATAAACATTAAAAAAATATTTGACCTGGGGCGCCCGGGTGGCTTAGTTGGTTAAGCGTCCGACTTTCGCTCGGGTCATGATCTCGTGGTTCGTGGGTTCGAGCCCCGCGTTGGGCTCTGTGCTGACTGCCAGCTCAGAGCCTGGAGCCTGTTTCAGTCTGTGACTCCCTCTCTCTCTGGCCCTCCCCTGCTCACGCTGTCTCTCTCTCTCTCCTAGAAATAAATAAAAAAAAAAACACTTAAAAAAAAAAAATTTGACCTGAACTGATGTGAAGCTATTTATATCCCTTGTTTATTCCATTTACTATGGAATTCATACATTTTGCTACAAAAATTGTAATATGTTAAATTACAGGGTGCTCCTCCAGGCCCCACGAAGGAATTTACTTATATAATATCTGAATTGTATTGCTAAGACCTGAGAAATTTTAAATTCTGAAGCACGTGAGTCCCCAGAGTTTTCAGATGAGCAACTGGGAATCTGCAATAAGTTATACTTGTGGATGACTTTACACACTTATAAAGTATTTATATTACCAGTTTACAATGACTAGAAGTAATCTAAATGTCTATCAATCGGTGCATGGCTAAACAACGGCAGTCCATGCAACAAAATATTGTAAAGCCCAAAGAAAATATTCTTAATATAGTGATATGGTCAAATTCCAGCACATTCAGAGAAAAAGGGGCCAAAAATGTACATATAGTATAACACTATTTGTATTCTTTTTAGAAATTTTGTAATGTTTATTTATTTTTGAGAAAGAGAGACAGACAGATAGAGCAAGAGTGGGGGAAGGGCAGAAAAAGAGAGGAAGACACAGAATCTGAAGCAGGCTCCAGGCTCTGAGACACCAGCACAGAGCCCGAAGTGGGGCTCAAACTCACTGACCGCAAGATCGTGCCCTGAGCCAAAGTCAGATGCTTAACCAACGGAGCCCCCCAGGTGCCTCAGTTATTTGTATTCTTAATAAAAAAACATTTATATTTTTAAAAAGAACACAAATGTGTATTCTAAAAGAAAATAGAAAATACATGCAATTATCTCCTCATATCTGCATCAAATATCTCTAAAAGAGTGTGAAAGAAATTGATACTTGGTTCTCTCCAGGGTGGAGAACGGGAAGAGGATCTTTTTTCTGTTGTACTCTTTTATATCTTTGAATTTAGAACCACATGAACATATTACCTCCCAAAAATTAAAGTTATAGATAAAAATATTCACAAATGACTTTTCACAATGTGGAGAAAGTCAAAACGCAAATGATCCCTGAGTCAGCCGAGTTATAAGGGCAGAGCCTCGTGTTAGTCATTAGTGTGGCACATAATTAATGGCTCATGTCCTTACCTGCACTTTTTTCTCATTTAGGCAAGACATTTTTCCTCACACTTTTGATTACTGGGGAGCTCACGCTGGCCTTTGTTTCTGGCCCATGCCAATTTGTGTTTTCTCCTGTGGCTTAGGTCTCCAGACAGTTTTCTTCCCTGACCTAAACTCTCAGCCTCTGGTCACCTAAACTTGAACTCAACTAATGGTTGAACCGGGTCAGATAAGAGGGTCCTGGGCTAGAAGGGGACTGAGATGGCAGGCAGGGAGGGGCAGAGCAGGAGCTTGAGTCCCAAGGCAGCGGTGCTTGCAACACCAACCCGCAAGTCAAAGCCAAGGTCAGAGTCCAGGTACGGGGACTGGGGCTGAGGTCCAGGGAGCTAAGCTACTCTGACACCACCAAGCACACAGGTGTAGGTCTGACTCGAGCCGGACACCAGAAACAGAGTTCAGCTTCCAGAAAAGATGGGTTTATACATGGTCACTGCAGAATGGAGTGATGACAGTCCTCTGGACTGCTTTTAAACATTTTTCCTTCTGGGGACAAACAAGAGTGAGAGGGGGATTCTACAAGTGCTGCTTGGTAACATGTATTGGGCAGAACGTGGTTCTCTCCTCTTCCACATTTTGTGCAGTTTATCCAGATTTTTGTCCCCTAAGAAGCCATGGTCACTGAGTTCCCAGCAAACTTTCCCCATCCGTCCATGTAGTTGGGTTGAATGATCTGATGTTCAACGAGGCAGGCTGGTGACATCAATGGCAGCGGTAAATAACTGTGAGTTACAAAATGAACTCGCAGCTGATTTCAACAACCAGAATTGTGGTTCCTGAGGCAACGCCTGACTGCCATGGTACCATTTGTTTTGTTCCTTGTTCATATTATGATGAAGGGATTAAGTAGTGCTCAATTTAGCTTCATCTAGACACCGCAGTTCAACTCATTCGTCATAGCTGCATTTCAATCCTCCTGAACTGAATAACAGTATAAAAATCTCTGAGGTGTGTCCATTTATCATCAATCTTAGCACTGGTACAATAGCAGCCTCAGAAGTAATAAATAATATATCAGGTCCTCACCTCTGGGTCCTCTGAAGAACTAGTGAAAGGTCAGGATTTTCAAACTCGCTTTGGAAGAGGCAAATAGGAAGGAGACTGAAAGCAAATCGTACATCAGTTGCCTTAGGCAGGACACCTGCCCTGTCAGTCTCAGCCACACTGAAATGGAAAAATGGGGGATCTAGGATTACCTTCGCGCAATGCCAGTGGCCAAGGCACTGAAAGGTCACATCTATTATCGTTGGCATTTCTCTCCTCTCTGGGCTGTTTTTTGAGTGTATGTCATATCATCTCATACAGAAGGTATGTGCATCATGCCAGAACATGGCTGCTAATATTTGATCTAATAAAAGATACCCTATCTTTCTTGTCTTCCAATTTGATTATGTCTAGCTGCTGCTAAAAGATGACTCTTTTCTTCCTCATCACTCCAAGTTGATGTTTTAAGGACTTGAAACCTTAAGTAAAGTTTTATCTGCCATCTTTTATTTTAAAGTTAAAATGATTCCTTTGACACCATTATAATAACCAAAACAAATGGCAGTCAGCTTCCTACCCAGAAGTGACTTTATGTTACAGTCAATATTCCTCAAGTTTACCAGCAAACTATCTGGCATTATATGTGTAGTATCAAAAGTTGGGGGAGGACTAGAGACACGATCTTAACCAAGAGGCGTAGTTGGGATAGAAAAGTGTAGCAACAGCTGGTGCCAGCTGTGAGCAACCACACAGCAGAATCATGTCCAACTCTGCAGGGGGCCAAGCCATGAGAACTCTTGGAGCCTGGACAGGAGCAACAACAGACCAAGTTGTAAGAATGTTGAACGTAAACCTGGCTAACTGGCACCCCCAGGAATTACCAACAGAAGGAATTGATAACATTGCCAGGAATCCATTTTCTCCAGATCGAATCACTGCATAAGATCAGCCCTATTTATTCTAGGAAGTCTAAATTCATAAACTTCACTCTAACTGAAGCTTGGTTCTTAGCCACGAGGGAGCTTAAGGACTCTGCTGTATTCTGTGGGTCTCCATTTTTAAAAGTATTACTGACATGAACCTGGGGAGGTGTTTTTCCTGGAGTTCTTTCTCACCAGACTGGTTCCGGCTGCCTCCCGGGTGATGATGGAAAAGTAAGTCACTTGCCAACTTGTCATCCTCTCATTTTGTAATCCTTGGGCACTTGCACAAAGGTTATGTGGAACTTTACCAACTAGTGAAAGGCAGAGTCCGGGGCAGTCTTAAAGGATTTAGGACTATTACTGCAATGTCCAAGTATTGCATAGTAAGGAATTCTACCACAGGACCAGATAAACTAGGTATAAGGGAATATGATCAGAAGGCTTTCATTCAATAACTTTTCAGTCTTAACCCTGATGTTTTGAGACCCAAGGTCTTTCGTGTCACAGTTCAAGCAGCGTCTCCAAACTTTTCTGATTCCAGAAGCTAAAGGAGACCTCAGCATAGAAGAAGACCCTGTGCGCTTCCTCTATGGGGTCATTGCTGAAGGAAGAGCTAGACGTTAATAGTCCTTAAAATTCTTCACTTACTTATAACCAAACCCATCTTAGATATTAGCTTAGTATAAGTTGTATATTTAGGCAACTCTCACTTGCCTAGAGCAACTTGAACAAATTTTTAAAAGAAAAAGAGAGAAAACTCAGAATAAGACATGTAACCTCTACCAACTAATTGTCCAACTAAGCTTTTGTATAAAGAGAGACAGGATCAGGAAGGACTTTCATTAAAACCTTGCTACTTCATCTTTAGCTAAAAGGACAGGAATCTCTTCTGAAAACTTGTTGTTAGGAACTTAGTGTATATTTACTTTTTTTCCTTCTTCCAGCTCTAGGAATAGAAGATAGGAAGATTTATTATGTTCTTCCCTGTGCTCTGATCCTTCACCCCTAGGAGTAGAAGAAATAAAGTAGATCTTTGTGGAAATATGGAAACACGCATTCATCAGCTATACTGAAAACCAGGGAATTCAAGTCATGGTTTCTCCACAGAAATGTAGGGAAGGTGGGCCTTGAAAGAGCCTGAGGGCAGATGTATGGGAAAGGTCTATGGGCCTAATGATGCTGGCTGTGCAGATGCAAAAAAAAAAAATCCACACCATCCATTTATTTAGGAGAGATGATGGCCCATATCACATCCTGGACTCCCGTAGACAAAACCAAACCCTGTCTATGACAACATTATGGCATCTATTTTGGAGAAACTACACTGACTGTTTTGTGGTAGGAACTCACCGTATCAGTGAACCCTGTAATAATGAAGTAAAAAGTGATAGAAGAAAAGCTACTGTTAATTTGATTTTATAACTTGTCCTTGTGGGAAGAACACTTGGCAGAGTTTGCAGACCTGATGTTCTAGTTCTAACACTTATATCTGAGTTTTGATACATGGTTTCATTTCCTCACCCATGAGAGCCTCTTTCTTCATGTCAAAGTGAGGATATGAAAATGTGTTCTACCCAGCTCACAGACTTCTTAAAAGTTATAAATAAGATCATATGAGTGACCCCCCCCCCAATTTTAGGGAGCTATTCTAAAAGAATTTCTTTCTTGAAAAGCATCCACAATCATTCCTTTCATTCCTTACTAATTTCTTAGAAAATGCCCTAGGGAGGATTATGCCTCATGGTTTCAAGGCTGATTAGCCAATATACTTCATCAATCAAAGTCTTAGAAGCTCTGACCCAGCCCTGTGTCCTCAACTCTCTCCAGCATTTAACTATCCCATCCTGTTTAACCACAGCCCACGCAGTTTTCCATTATTAGTAGTACAGGCAGTTAAAAAAAAAATACGATCTGCTACTGTGCATCTGCTATGTGGCTTTATCTCTAATCCTCATTTAAAAAAAAAAAAACCTTCCAGTTGAGTATTAATAACCCAGTTTACAACAAAGAAATAGCATGACTCAAAGAAATTGTGGTACCTGGATAAAGGATTTTAGAGATAATGCTAACACCTGAAAATAGCTATGAAGCAAAACAAAGTCTTTAGAGACTGAAAGAGCATTCAGCTCCTACTGCTTCACCCCATTAGGTGTCTTTGTTCACTCTATTAAGATCAATAAAGAGGGTCTCTAATGTACTTCTGTGCACTCTGTCCTTGAATGAGTCATTTTGCAAACCACTGCTTCAATCAGTGCTCTTGCCACTTTTCTTTGATAGACCTACGAGGGCAGGGACCAGCTAAGACTGAATTAAAATGACAAACTCCTGCCTGCAGCAATGAGGATTTCCTCTGCTAAAAGGCACTTGGTTATTGTACCTGTCTCTCCATAATCATGGATCTGATCTGAGCGTTTAATTAAAAAAAACCTTGTGGAGCAGGTCACCACTCTGTATTTAGCATGTTGCCCCAACAGATAAGAGACATCACAAAAACAAATGTAAAAAAGAATTTCTTTCCTGGAGTTGGGTACTAACAAAAGCATTAAAGGATTGAAGGATTCTTATGGGGGAAGAAAAGACAAAAATCACAAAATAGTACATTCTGAAGTAGCTATTAATATTCAGCATTTCTCCTAAATGAGAAGGCATGTCAGGAAAATGGCATTCAGGGTCTTAAAAAAGTGTTTGTAAAACTACCCAAATGTGTTTTAAAATGTCACCTGGAGGGGTGCCCTGTGTGGCTCAGTCTGTTGAGCATCTGACTTGGCTTGGGTCATGATCTCACAGTCTGTGGGTTCAAGCCCCGCATCCGGCTGTGCTGACAGCTTGAAGCCTGGAGCCTGCTTTGGATTCTGTTTCTCTCTCTCTGTGCCCCTCCCCTGCTGTGCTCTCTTTCTGTCTCTCAAAAGCAAATAAATAAGCATTAAAAATATATAATATTAAAAAAATCTATCACCTGGAAATTTTTGTTAAAAATACAGATTCCAAGCCTCATATACAGAGATTTTTATTCATTCGGTGTTATATTTATATTCTTTCCATATAATGTATTTGTTCGTATACTGTAGTGCTTACGAGGAATGCTCAACAGCATTCTAATTAGGATCTAGCATCTTCACAGGTGACTACTTAGCATATTTGCAACTGAATCAACACTGAAAGGCTTGTTATTTACTATACAAGATGTTAGAAATAATTTTGTACTCACGAAATTAGTGGTATCAAGGTTAGTAACTGGCTAGGGAAATTTTACTAGACCCATAACTCTTGCATGAACAAGATATACGAGCGGACAAGTCCAGTACTTGAATACCATTGATGTACTTTGTAAGTCAAGGCCCCACTCAGCCCCAGTGGGCCTAGCTGCCTGACCCAACAACAAAGTACACCAGTCCTAATGTCACTGAAGCCTGTTTAGAGTGAGTCCTTCATGCCAGGTGCAGGTTATAGCTGGCCTTCCTGAAACTACAGACAAGTCATGTGACTATTTTGTGCCTGTCTGCTAATAATGAATGTACAGTTGGGAAGTTTGGTCAGAGACTTGTTCTCATCGAAATATATCTTTGGTAATTAGACTGATGAGCTAGATTCACATAGGCTCCCGATACATCTAAAAAGCCTACCAATCCTTCCCAAGAGAGCTTGATATTCATTAGTCATCCAAATTAGCTTAGGTCATTTCAGAAAAGTAAGGGAATGGTTGAGACACATGTGCGCTTTAATTCACGCACTTAGAAATCTGAGGCAGTTGACTTAACAGACTTTTCTTAATCTTAGGGTAAATTTTAGGTAGATGGACTCACAACCAAAAAAGGTTACATGAAAGATATTTTAACAAGCTGACTGATAGGACTGACCTTCCCTTCCTTTAATATTTACTTTTGAGAACTTATCTTCTTTCACCTGTAGCATTTACTTTAATCTGTGACAAGCAGATTTCTGTTACGCAATTGTTTGAATTTCAGGACACATGCAATCACTTGAACTACTTTATTTTAGTTCATCACGCATGGACTTGAGAGTTAAAATCAAACTTTCATTTTGAGGCTGAAGTTCATCATTTATATTTGTATGATATTTTATGGTTTATAAAGCATTGTTCATGTTATTCTATTATTAGGTGAAAAATATTGCTTAATATGTCATCTGTTATAGAAGGGCTCATCAATACCCCCAAACAGTTACAAGAGATAAGATACAAATAGTATTTTGTTGGTTATAAAAATAAATATAAGGATGGTACAGTTAACCTTATCAGGTTACCCATTCATCCAATAAAAGAGCTTATTAAGCATTAGCTTAAAAGTGCACAAGCCAATGTTCTTAGTGTATACAGTATATCTTTCCAACCAGTCATTTCAGTAAGCATGACAGTCAACTAGATGTATTTAAAATGTAATGTTTTTAAAAACATGAAATTGTAGGGACACCTGGGTGGCTCTGTCAGTTGAACATCCAACTTCGGCTCAGATAATGATCTCAAGGTTACTAGGTTCGAACCCTGCATCAGGCTCTATGCTGACAGCTCAGAGCCTGGAGCCTGCTTTGGATTCTGTGTCTCCCTCTCTCTCTGCCCCTCCTCCACTCATGCTCTGTGTCTTTCTCTCTCTCTCAAAAATAAATAAACATTAAAAAAATGTTTAAAAACATGAAACTGTAGGAAACTGTAAATGCCTCTGTGCTGTGAATTAAAGTAGTTACCTATGAGAGTTGACTTAGTTGTTAATAAAAAATATTCATTAGTGCATTAAAAAAATGCATTCAAAGATAATATGTTCCAAGACAGGAAATATGAGGGTGAAAGTTTTTTCTTTAATTACAGAAATAAAAACCAAGAGGAACGGATCTTTGAAATTTATGTGTCAAAAATTCAAACCGCACTTGAAGGGCTAAGTTTTGACATTTACAAAGTGTCAAAAAATTTGACACTTATAAAGACCAACATTGTCACTCTGTGGCAGTGACTGACAGATGCAGACAGGGCACTTAATTCCTCCCATTAACAGAACTGAAAGAGGAAAGGCTCTTTTTCCTTAGTTCCAAATATGAACATGAGTTGAGCAGCACGTACCCGAGTTCAGATCTGTGCATTCTGGTAGGCACAGTCCCTGCTAAGCATTCTGCCCTTCTGTGTCTTTATAAAAATACAACCACTGAAGTTAAAATGACCATTTAATCATTCTCTTTTCGCCTTAGTGAAATATTATTGAGTACCACTGTTATCCAGGCACGTTGTAAGTGAACTCAGTGAGTTAAAAAAAAAAAAGAAGAAGAAAACAGTTCTATCATTATGCAGATGTTATTATAGAGATGGTTATAGACATTGAGCAAGGAAATAATTATTTATTAATTAATAAAATTAATTTCAGAATGCAAGCAATGAATGTCAGGCTGCAACAAATATGCTATGAAATAAATAAGACAGAATAATGCAACAGACTAGGAGGAGGGGAGATATATTGGCTTTCGAGGCCAGGCAAAAAATATCACCTGAGGAGGTGATATTGTGCAGAAGTCTAGATACAGTGCAATCCAGACAGAGGGGACGGCAGTGCAAAGGGTTTTAAGTGGGAACAAGCGTAGTATAGATGAAGATAAAGACATCCACTGGAAAGAATAAAGTTGGTAGTATCTCGTTACAAACGAAAGAGAAGACAGAGATGCCTGGGTGGCTCAGTCTGTTAAGCATCTGACTTCGGCTCAGATAATGATCTCAAGGTTTGTGGGTTCGAGCCCCACGTCGGGCTCTGTGGTGACAGCTTAGAGCCTGGAGCCTGCTTCAGATTCTGTATCTTCCTCTCTCTCTCTGCCCCTTCCCTGCTCAGTCTATCTCTGTTTCTGTCTCTGTCTCTTTCTCAAAAATAAAAAAACTTACACACACACACACACACACACACCAAGAAAAGAGAAAGACCAATTTGAGGGAAATGATAGCTGTGAAATCCAGAGAAACCATCCTGCCATTCAAATCAATGCATCAGAATTTCTAGTTGTCTTACTGCAGAAATGTTTAAGCTAATATTCCCATTTTCTATGACCCTCTTCTCCACTAGATTGAAGGCTTATCTTGCCACCCTGTTCGGTACCATTTCTGGAGAGGCAGGGAAGTTAGGTAGCAAAGTGAGAGTCATACAATTTTTTTTTACTTTATTTATTTATTGAGGGAGAGAGAGGGTGCAAGGGAGGGGCAGAGAGCGAGGAAGAGAGAATCCACGCCAACAGCCCGGAGCCCTACAGGGGGCTCAATCCCACAACCCTGAGAACATGACCTGAGTTGAAATCAAGAGTCAGATGCTTAACTTTTAACTGACTGAGCCACCCAGGTGCCCCAAGTCATGCCAAATGTAATGGTTAAAAATGACACTCGGTTTTCACTACCATGTTTTCTTCTTTGGGGGAAAAGAGGGAGCCCAAGGAAGCCACTTATTCTTATAGAACTCTAAGCATTGTAGAACAGCTATTTCCTTTTGGAATTTCTTTCCAGTGGCATTTAGCAGATCTCTACCATAACTAGGTATAGCCCTCCGTCCCATTTTCCTTTCCTTCTGGATCAGAGAATTATTTTTTAATCACAAACTTAAATTTGAGACTGACTGTCATTTCTTCACCTACAGAAGAGTTCATGTTTATAATTTTAAAGTGTTCAAGGGGCAGTCAGAGGAAAAGGTCCATTTAGGAAACCAGAAGATAAATGCTCAAATTGGAAATGCTACAACTTTTAAGTATAACATACAATCAGCTCATTATGGCTTCTAAATTTTATAAAACATGGAAGAGAAGTTGCTGCTTTTTGGAAAAACGTTTCAGGACACTGAAAAATCTTCAGCAAAGTTAATTGATGTTACTCAGTAAATAATAACTAACTTTAAAGCAGATGTGTTATAGACAGCCTGTTAGAAGCATGATAGTACAGAGATGAGGAAGCCACACAGGCTTTTGAAGTAACCAGGAAGGGATTGCAGTCCTGGTGCCTCTCCTTGAAAATTCTGTCCTAGCCAGCCCACCGCCCCCGGGCACGAGTGCCCTGGGAAACACTTCTTCCAATAGTACTCAATCTTCTAGCACCCTCGCTATTTCTATGCATTTGTGGCATGAATTTACTTATTATGAAGGTCGATAGATGAAATTGTGGCATAGAGTTCAAGCGTGGGTCACCTCAAGATAATGGACATCCCCTCAGGATAATCAGCATTTCATGTTTAAATTTTTTTCTGTAGTATTCGGCCTCTGAAATTCCATTTCATAGGGTAATGAAGGAAACCTTTCTTTTCCTCCCTTCAGCCCATTAGTACGTTTTCATAAAATTTGCCAATTGAACCAATGTAATTATTAAAGGCACACCTTCTGCATATCATGGTTTCAACATTTAAAAATCTCAAAAGGGCTAAAATCTTTTTTTTTTTAATTTTTGTTTTCCCCAGTAATCCACTGAGATGTAATTGAGACATAACTTGGTACTTCCTAATGTTATAAATTAAGCAATTCTCTCCCAAAATTACTTACATATTTTTGCATTACTTTTTAAAAAAATAGATTTTTCGGGGCGCCTGGGTGGCTCAGTCAGTTAAGCATCTGGCTTCAGCTCAGGTCATGATCTTGCGGTTTGTGAGCTTGAGCCCCGCGCTGGGCTCTGTGCAGACAGCTCACAGCTCAGAGCTTGCTTCAGATTCTGTGTCTCCCTCTCTCTCTGCTCCTCCCTCACTCTCACTCTGTTTCTCTCTCTGTCCCAAAAATAAGTAAACATTAAAAAAAATAGATTTTTCCATCAGCCTAATTGCTCCTAATTCATTTTTAAGTACACTTAGATTTATTTGGAATATTTTATCAGGAAAAACAAATGGTCCTCTTCAATATTTGGTGGCCTTAAGAAATAAAGTGTTAGTTTAGAAGAGCAGAGCTATGTAGATTGAACTCCTTGGTATGCCAAAGCAGTCCAAAGATCACAGTCCTGCAGCAGGAAAAGAGGGTGGAGGTGGGAAGGACATAGGTGAAAGTAAAGTGTGCAAAATGATTAATCTTGAATTGAGTAGAGATATTAAGCTGAAAGAGGAAAAGTTTGTAAGCAAATAAAAAAGGGATAAAAGTAAATAGGTGGGGTGTTGGGACTTAAACCATAGGAGCTCATTAAATTTTACATCCTTTCTCTATATAGTTTTCCACTTGTGGAAGTACACAAACACACCCAGGTATGTAATGGAATAAAAGGTCATAATTGTTAGGGCTTGAAGTAATTGTGTGCCAAAAACGTTAAATGAATTACCATCCCACATTGAATGTTAAAATAGTCATGTGATGAATCATCACATAACAATATAATGAAAAGAGGTCATCCTCTTCAAATATGTTTTTTAAATATATTGATTAATATAGTAGTTCTGTGTTTAGTTAATTTTAGCAATATAGCAAATATTAGGAAGCAAGTACAAGGCAAAGAGTACCTTCTTCTATTACTCCATGAACTTCTGGACAACCTGAAACACCAACTCTGGAATGAAGTAAGTGCAATGACCAAGTCTGACTATTGGTCATTTTCAGCCAGACCAGAACAGATCAACTAATCCAATCCTCCAGAAAATAGAGTCAAGTGGAAGTCTGTGGACATTTATTGACAGTGGAAGGTTAAGGAGTATAAGCTTTGGAGTTAGATCTACATTTAAACTCTAGACTTATAAGTAGCCACTTAAAAGCTTCTGTAACCATAAGAGGTATCTTTACCTCTGTGAAGCCTTCTTATGCAGAATACAGAGTTTAGTGGCTAATTTGGTTGCTGTGAGATTTAAATGAATTAATGCATGTAAGGTTTCCAACACAGCGTTTGAGACATACTGGGAGCTCAATAAATGGTACTTTAATAAAAAGCTCCCTTTAAATAATATTTCCTTCTGCCTACCAGAGCATAAAATGGAAGCTTGGACCTCTCCCTACTCTGTTCATGAGCCACAGCCCACGTAGCTGAGGCAGTTGGCCATTATTTATCAAAAAGAGACACACGATATGTCTCTCTAGTCAACCTAGCTAAGAATTATGTCTGAATCTCCTCTTCCTTCAAGGAGCCCAGACACCTCAGACAATTCTAGAGTGTGAAAGGAGGTAATGACTACCATGACATGAAAAAGCATTATTGTGAAAGCTCATTTTTCTGGTTGTATTCCCTTTGAGTGTGTTTAGAGCCTTGGTTACATGGACCTAGCCAGAGTCTGATACATCCAAATTGGTTTTCTTTGCCTACTTGAAAAGTTTCGTATATTATCTGATCCCTCAACAGGGGTAATTCTTACCTTGGTTCAGGCTTACATTGGGAATAAAAGAACTGTAGAGGTAAGAGGAGAATTAAGGGACCACCCACCTCATAGGTCACACAATGGGTACAGTGAAGAAAGCAACAGGACTTGGGGCTGAAGTCTGGCTTCTTGGCTTCTTGCTAGTTTTGGTGAAGTCTCTCAATATTTCTCAACTACAAAATGATAATTCTTACTCGGTAGGATTTTTGTGTCTGTGGTGGTGGTGAAATTGCTTTACAAATTGTATAGAAGTGTGCAGAGTAATAGTGTCTATTCCAATAGAAATGAATTTGATGTGTAAAATAAATATTAGGCTATATTGAATTTCAATATCAATAAAATTGTCACTACTTATGAATTCCAACATTGCTCTAAAATGAAGGACTTTGTTCTAATCCTGTGTGTCTGTGAAATGTATTTCACACATAGCATATATTACTAATGAGCAGTAATTTTGTTATCTGATATTAAATTAACATCATGATACTAGTTGCAATCATCCTGTAAACATATGAATTATTCTCCTTACTAAAATACTATTTGTAGCATTGCTTAAGTATCCAGCAAGAGAAAAATTGGAAATACCAAGTGGACAAATTCATTTTTAATTTAGGAAACCCAAAGACTCATGTATGAAAGTATATAGCCATATCTTCTACTAACATGAGCGAAACAGGGTTGGTTTTATAAAACCTACAATTTAGATAGTTCTCTCTTACAATATAAGAAAATAAAATGATTGAAACTGATCTGACCTTTGTGGGCTTTTTTTTACAATATCTTTTTTTATTTGTTTATTTTTTTTATCTATATTTCCTGATAGGCAGAGATGATGACATAGTGGCCTGTTAAGGGCAGAGAAGTTTCTATAAAAACCCACACGAGGTGGGTTTCCTGCATGCTGACTTGAACTCATTTATTCCAGGAATTACCTTTGTTTGCAGAAGAGAAAACCAAGTAGAAGATCATGGCGAGTTCTGACTGGGGATATGATGACAAAAATGGTAAGAGTTCTTCTGTTTGTGTAGGGCAAAATACTAGCTCATTGTCTTTTCCAGTAAAAGAGGCATTGGGCATTTTTAAAAATAAACAAATAAATACAAATATAAATAAAATAACTATACAGTCATAGGTTAATGGTTTGAATTGCCTGACTTGACTAATTATAATAACTTTGCATGCACTCTTAGCAGTTTTCCTTTAGGACATGGTTACCCTCAGAATGTGTTCTCTGTCTCTTCCTCTTTCTCAATCTCTCTCTCTCTCTCTCTCCCTCTCGTATGTATATTAGAAATCTGGTACTAATTGTAAAATACTTACTGTGGTGTTGACGAATACACTATTTCATAGGATAGTATAGGAAAGTAGCATTCTTAAATGTTGAATTTTCATTAAGGTAAACAGAATATCATTTAAGATACCTGAATTAATCCTATTCTAATAAGCAAAGAACTAGTTATACTCCTAAAACTTGGAATCAAACATGTGATGAAGTTTTGATTGTATGCGTGTGTTTGCCTTGGTAGGTCCTGAACAATGGGGCAAGCTGTATCCCATTGCAAATGGAAATAACCAATCTCCCATTGACATTAAAACCAGTGAAGCCAAACATGACACTTCTCTTAAACCGATCAGTGTCTCCTACAATCCAGCCACAGCCAAAGAAATTATCAATGTGGGACATTCTTTCCATGTAACTTTTGAGGACAACGATAACCGATCAGGTGAGCCAAAAGATCCTTCTGATTATGTTTTCTTTAACTCTTCTGGGACAAGTTAAACCATAAGACTTTAGGAAACACAAACACCGTCCTCAGTCTTTTGTGCTTGTGTGTAGTACATACTGCAATCTGGTGAAGCATCTTGGACTTCTGAAAAACTCGCAAGTGGTAAAGGTGATTTTTGGAACCTCTAGCTCTGTCTTCTTTCAGCCTTTGACACCATCCCATCTCTTCTGATCTTCTAGAATCTTTACANCAAGTGGTAAAGGTGATTTTTGGAACCTCTAGCTCTGTCTTCTTTCAGCCTTTCTCTTCTATGACACCATCCCATCTCTTCTGATCTTCTAGAATCTTTACGTTCACTTCACACCCTCCTCTAAATAAACAGTGTTTTTCCCCAAGAAGGTCTAATGAACCATCATAATGAATATAGAATATAGAACATGAAACTAAAAAGGAGAATATTTTCTAATTGGAATGAGGAGAGAGGAGCACAATAGGAAAGAGAAACAGAGTGAAGAATGTATTTATTTTTTACAACCAGAAAAATAGCTCTATTGTTGTGAAGTGCTCAGGTACCAATAAGAAAATAAGTCTTGCATAAATCTTGCAAGATTTATTCTGTGCATAAATACACTTGTATATCTCCGCCCTCCGCTACTATACTGTAGTCACTGAACTATCTTCATACCCCTGCTACATGGTAAGATTTTCACAAATGTTCCTTGAATAATTATTAAATGACAATTTCATAAGGCAACTCTACTGACAAAAAGCAAAACTTGTTTTATCACTTTCCTACAAGGTTCTCAGCCTAAATTTTAGGCACCTTGGGGCAATGTCCATTGTTAATATTAAATGAGATCTGGTATTATGTGTGTTTAATTAGTCATATGATTATGTAGCCTCTCCAAAATGGCATAGTCATTCAATGTTAAAATTTTAAAATGACCTTACTGCCCCACTGGTACGTTCTTCTGGTCCCTGGACAGGCATTCTCAACAAAGCTGTCAAGATACACTGTTATGCTTTGACTAGTAAGAAGTGTATAATGAGTAATTTGTTGCTCAAAATACATTATTAAGATCTTAATGCATACTGCCTATGTAGTCTTTGTTGAAAGAATGAATGCATAAACTTGGAAATTAAAGCATATTCAAGGAAATCTCTATAATTCATTTACCTTCCAATATATTTTCTTGGCAAGAGAAAAAGGCAAAATTACAGTCTGAGTGCAGAGAATTGTATATAACTCAATGCAATGGTCAGGGACACACCACACGTATAAACACCATCATCATGAATGTGGGGAAAAAATCCAACAAGAAAAAACCTTTGGCACTAGTGTTTGTTTTCAGTTCTACTCAATCCATTTTAGTGTTGCTGTACATCAAATGTAAAGATAAGCAGGAGCTTATGATCATAAAACTAATAGTAGTTCCCTTTTTCTTCTAGTGCTGAGAGGTGGTCCTCTTTCTGAAAGCTATAGGCTCAGCCAGTTCCATTTTCACTGGGGCCACACAAATGACTATGGTTCTGAACACACAGTGGATGGAGTCAAATATTCTGGAGAGGTAATGTAACTTAGTAAGTGAGACATAATTACACTGAGAATTACTCTCACAAGTAGCTGCTTTACCATATAAGACACCATTGTAATAGCTCCAAAAGAATGAGCTCTGGTCTCTATAAGAGAACTCCCAGACCCTTTTGAAATCAAACACACACATACTGAGTTTGGCAAAAGAAGGAAATTTTGCATGTGAAAAAGGTAGCTGAACTTGGAGTTGAGCTTCTGAACCCGAGAATCATCTTTCCCTTCAGAATGCCTTAAAAACTATGACCTTGACATCAACATCAAGAGGAGGTGCTGCTCTCCTTTAAAGCTCTGGCTCTAAACTGACCACACCATTTGCTTCCTACTCGTGTTCCAGTTTGGACCCACTGGTGGCCTAGGTGTGGCCTGGTTGGCACACTTCATTAAGACTCTATACCAAGAGTGAGTGTTTAACCATAGGAATGGACACAAAGAATAACATACACGTAAGTGAGGGTCTGAGGGCTCCTGCTTTAGGCCACCACCCTCCACCCTCATGACTTGCCCTCACACAGAAGTCCGTGATTCATTTCGAGACATTTCATCTGGATATACATAGAAAAATCAAGAACATTTGCATCAAACTGTCAACAGAGCATCTGGGAGATTGAAAAAGAACTTCTGTTCTTTATATGTATTCATAAAATATATAAATATAATATATATATTTCCATATATATAGGTTGACTTTTTATTTTACTCTTACAAAATGAATTTGTAATACAAATAGTTTTGCAACTTTTTTTTACTTACCAATTTATCATAATCGTTTTTTCAAGTCAGTAGAGTTAACTCTAACTCATTCTTTTAATGTTTGCATAGCATTTCAATGTATGAATATATCAGAATTTATTTAACTGGCCTCCACTGATGGATAATTGCAATGCCCTTTGCTTTTTGTTCCATTGGTTTGTTTTTTTTTTAATTTTACCGAAATATACTACAACAAATACAACTGTACGTACACCTTATACCCCAGTGAAAACACGTCAGTGGGGCAGATTTTTCAATAGGAGGATTGCTAGGTTACAGGGTATATGCATTTTTTATTTTGACAGAAGTTTTGGGAATTGTGTACAAATATAACTGGCTTTATGTTACATTGTAAAGCTTGGTTAATAACTTTTAATACTACAGAAACCTATTAAATGTTTCTTCCCATTTCTCCCTCAAAAAATGTAGACTAAACTCAAATGTACTAGGAGCCTAAATTAATACTATCTTTTTAGATGGATATCTGACTGTATCTAAGAATCTTAATCAGGGATTCTCTCATCTAATTTAAGAAAAATTAAAATAATCAAGGCTAGAGATGAGAGGCACTTAGTCACAAGATTCCACATTGAGGAAAGGAGTGAGGGAGGGAGGGAGAGCAGGAGTTGGAGGAGAGAGAGAGAGAGAAATTAAATAGGTGGCATGGAGAGAATTAGTTAATTCTGTGATATGATTGACCAGATGATTACTTTGTGTTCAGAGGTCAGAAAAGGATTTTTTCAGTAACGGCATTTGTGTTCAGCCCTAATTCAAGACAAAAGGCTGCCATTGACAGATTATGGGGAAGGACATTGCAGACAAAATCAGCAACTAGTGTAAAGCTGTGAACCAAGTGAACAGGTATAATCTATGAGATGTGCTTGCTGAAACAGGGCTATTGAAAAGTGAGAAAGTAAGAATAATGATAACTGTTGTAGCTTTTGATTGAGCAGTTAGATAGATGGTGGTACCTTTTCCAAAGATGGGAAAATGAAACAGTTTTGGCAAGGAAGAAATCAAGAGTTATACTTCAGCCATGTTAAGTTTGAGATACTTATTAGACATCGATGTGGAAATATTAGGAAGATATCAAGGTGACATATGTACGTGTTGGATATTAAGATCTGGAGTTCCACAGAGAGGTTAGGCTAGAGATAATGATCTGAGAGATGCCTAGATGTGCTCAAGAGAATGTGTTCTTGGCCAAGACTCCTAGATTGT
This sequence comes from Crocuta crocuta, assembly GCF_008692635.1. Taxonomy (NCBI): domain Eukaryota; kingdom Metazoa; phylum Chordata; class Mammalia; order Carnivora; family Hyaenidae; genus Crocuta; species Crocuta crocuta. The sequence continues at coordinate 2,491,387 of NW_027531285.1, read as the reverse complement.
CCAGGAACCTCTACCCATAAAGTTACAAAAAAGTATCTCACATGACAGAATATTTCAACTGTGTTCAAAACTAGTCAGTTCAAATTCCTGATCTTTTTATATACCAAAGCAATTTTTTAAAAGGAATAAGATTGATTAATTTCAATATTAGGGGAAAAGAAATTTTACTCATTGTTTCCCTGGAAATTGCAAATTGCCCACTCTACTCAATGTACATAACCCTTCTTAAGAGTGAGAATATAGCCCTTTTTACCCACTGGATAAAGGTTCACATAAATGTTATTTAAGCCAGCAGTACATCTTCATACGTTAATGAGTTAATTTATAATTTTTTGTCTTCACAGTGACATAAATAACTAATTGACCACATTATCATTTTTAGCTTCACATAGTTCACTGGAATTCTGCGAAATACTCCAGCTTCGCTGAAGCTGCCTCACAGGCTGATGGTTTGGCAATTATTGGTGTTTTGATGAAGGTGAGTTACAGAGAGTTACAGAACTCAGTTAACACCATTTCTTACCAATCAGACGTCAAAAAAGTATGAAATAAGGCAAAAAGATATCCAAGTCTTTCTTTTTAAAAATCTTGCAGGAGGCACCTGGGTGGCTCAGTCGGTTCAGCGTCTGACTTCAGCTCAGGTCATGATCTCACGGTTCGTGGGTTCTAGCTCTGCATCGGGCTCTGTGCTGACAATTAGCTCAGAGCCTGGAACCTGCTTCATATTCTGTGTCTCCCTCTCTCTTTGACCCTCCCCTGCTCATGCTGTCTCTATCTCTCTCTCAAAAATAATTGAAATATTAAAAAATAAATAAATAAAATAAATAAAAATTCTCCATTCTACTAATGGCTACAGTTGAGCAAACAGTTCTCAAGTACTTTGTTGCTTTGCTTCCTCTTGGTTTTTTCCCTTTTTAAGAGAAAATTAAGTTTCAGGTGGGGATAACATGGGAAGATGTTGGAGGAGGTTGGAATTTCTATTTTGCAGCTTTTCCAAATTTTCTTTCTTCTCAACTTCTTACTTCATAGCTATAGGAATTTATCAACTTAATGTATCATCAGAAAAAAATACTAAGGGGATTATTGTCCAATAAAGAAAGTTCAGTTAATATTTAAAATGTTAGATGTTGACGCACCTGGTGACTCAGTCAGTTAAGCATCTGACTATTGATTTTGGCTTAGGTCATGATCTCAAGTTCATGAGATCAGGCCCTCCGTTGGGCTCTGCTCTGACAGCATGTAGTCAGCTTGGGTTTCTCTGTCTCCCTCTGCCCCTCTTCTGTTTGCTCACTCTCTCTCAGGAAAGTTATTATTAAATTGGGTATTCTAGGATCTTTTGGGTTCTGCTCATTAAATTACAACGTGGCAGGAATTAGAACAATTCTAGCTAACCTTTAATGAGCACTTAAAACATGCCATGCATTGTACTAATTAAAAATAAAACAAGCCAAAAGTAAGAGATTGTATTCTGTATCATAGTTTTGCTAAATTCCTGGATTTTGACTTGTATATCCTTGAACATCTTGCCCATATTAAATTAAAACCAAGGTTTTGTTTGCTACTTCATCTGTGGTGTGAAGAATGATATACATGGAGCCATTTTAAAATGGAGCCACAGTAGCCATTTCAGAACTGTCTTACACCTCCTGCTTTCTGAACCTTGGAACTGGATCAAACTACCAACATTCCAAGAAGTTAGCAAGAATAAGAATAGCCTATTTGAGAGAACTGATAAAAGTAAATTTTTAAGTAGTGACCACTTCACCTGACAAATTTGTGAAGTACAAATCTCACCCTGCTTGTCAGCACCAATGAACTCTTCTCAAAAACTACTTACATGGGGGCACTTGGGTGGCTCAGTTGGTAAGCTTCTGACTCTTGGTTTCGGCACAGGTCATGATCTCATTGTTTGTGAGTTTGAGCCCTGAGTCGTGCTCTGTGCTGACAGCATGGACTCTAAGCCTGTTCCATGTTCTCTCTCTCTCTCTTTCTCTCTCTAAATGAATAAATGAAAACAAAAACTTAAAAAAAACCCTACTGACATGATCATCCTTCTCGTCCGTAAATGAGTCTGTGTCTTGTAACTGAAGAGCTATTTGAGTTTCTACCTCAATCTGTGTACCCCGAATTGTAATTCTTTGATCTCAGGTAAACGCTTTGCCTCTTGAGCAGGTTTCTTGTTTCTAGGTTGAGAATGGTTACACATTATGACCAATTTACAGAGCACAAGGGCCCGCAGGGACATACACCCAGCAAAATTCCCTCTCCCAAAGCAGAGAGAAAATACCTTACCTTTCTTCAGTTACAGTTTCTACTTGAAAAAAAAAAAAAAGCTAAACATATGTTGACTTAATAACAACTTCTAACACACACATTTTTTTTTTAATCTCCAGGTTGATCAGGCCAACCCCAAACTGCAGAAAGTACTTGATGCCCTAAATGCAGTTAAAACCAAGGTAAATAGACTAAATGCATTAGTTTACATCAGAGAACAAGAGGGGCACTTGGGTGGCTCAGTCAGTTGAGCAACTGACTCTTAATTTCAGCTCAGGTCATGATCTCACAGTTTCTGGAGGATCGAGCCCCGCATCAGGCTCCAGGCTGAGAGCATAGAGCCTGCTTGGGATTCTCACTTTGCTTGAGCACACCGTGCATACACTTACTTAAGCACACCCAGGCATGCACACACTTTCTCTTTCTCTCTCAAAAAAAAATTTTTTTAAGGTAAATAGATAAATGAATAAATTTAAATCAGAGAACAAGAATCCATAGAACTACTGTCATCATTTAGTTACATATTGGAAGTGGGGAGTAGGAAGGCTAGAGCAAAAGCTACCATTCTGAAAATCAGGGTACTACTTGGATACTGCTTGCTCCTGAGAAGGTCTCTGACTCAGGTATTTGTTTCGGTTTTTATTTTCTTTTTCACAGTTGTTGTTCACCTATTTCAGTAGAATGAAGCCTATAGAAGACATTGCTTAGCCATTCTATAAAAACTATATACAATTAAAATGTGATTTTTTTCCCCATTTCATGAAGAAAATCATCTCTATTTCTTTAGCACTACAAAAATGCAGGAGTTAAGGATATTCTTTTGAGATACCATTAACATGGCACTAATAAACAATGAAAACAAACTAAAAATAAATAAAATAAGGCTAAAACATAACTAGTATGCATGTCAATACTTTTGCCACTGGAACAGTTTCTGGCATCATTCCTAAAGAAACAATAAATATTTGGGCACCTGGGTGGCTCAGTCAGTTAAGTGTTCAACTTCAGCTCAGGTCATGACCTCACAGTTTGCGGGTTCAAGCCTCACTTCAGGCTCTGTGCTGACAGCTCAGAGACTGGAGCCTGCTTTGGATTCTGTGTCTCCCTCTCTTTCTGTCCCTCCCCCACCTCTGCCCACACTCTGTCTCTCAAAAATAAATAAACAACAAAAAAAAATTTTGTAAGAGACAACCAATGTTTTATTCTGGAAATGAAATATCTTCTAGAGAGTATAGATTATTTTAAAACTTTTTAACCTTTGTTTATGTTCAACCAAATGAGAAAAGAAGATTAGCCAAAATGTCAATGTAGCAATTTTTCAGTCTTCTATTATTTTTATTGTTTATATCTACAAACACACCAGTGTATACCATACAGCAGAAAAATTAAATTTTCAGCTCAAATACCAAGACAATACATAGACCAAGATAATATAACATGGATACCATATATGTATATGATGTAAGTATTTTAAATCATGGTATAATGATACATTACTTTTCTTTTTCTTCCAGGGCAAACGAGCCCCATTCACAAATTTTGACCCCTCTACTCTCCTTCCTTCATCCCTGGATTACTGGACCTACTTTGGCTCTCTGACTCATCCTCCTCTTTATGAGAGTGTAACCTGGATCATCTGTAAGGATAGCATCGGTATCAGCTCAGAACAGGTAGAGTGCAAAGGTGAAAGAGTGGGAGTTAGGAAGGCAAAGCAGGAATTTCACTTAAATTCATGGTACTAAGGGGGACATTATGATTTCAAATGGATTTTTGAGGAGTTTATTTTCCATTTCCTGTGAAAAAGATTCATTCCTGCCATAGGTCTATTGAATAATTAAACAGAAATGTGTATTATAAAACCATTTTCTACTTTATAGGAACAAAACATGAGATTCTGAACTCCTACTATCTTTTTGACCTTATTTTTTTTTAAAAATCCAACCTTGTACAATATCTTCCCAAGAGTTTGAGACACAAAGTAAAGATTGTCACTGGAAATTCTGCCAAGACGTTGAGGAAGTATGGCTCACGATAGACATACCTTCTGTGTCAAAGGTTGACAAAGGTTTTTTTGTTCTTTTTTGAAGGTTTTAATTATTAACTATCCAACAAAGTATCTTTTTAATTATTGTTTATAATTATGATAATATAACTTGATTGAGCAAGAACTTTTATTAGATGCCTTATACGTGTTTTGTCAGCCAATAAACCAATAAGACAGGCAATGTATGTAGCCTATTGGTAACTTAGGCTACATCCTGAAAACCATTCTAAGAACTTTGTATTAACCCATTTACTCTTCACCACAACCCAATGTAAATAGCTGATATTATTGAGTATTTTTCCTCAGCTATTTCAAGCTGCTCCATACTACATCATCTGTATAAAATTTTGCCTCTATTAAATCTATATTTAGTGATAAAATGTTGAGGGCACACCAATTTTTTTTTCAGTTGCAATCATTATTTTCACTTATGCAATTTTCTTTTAACTGTGAAGTCTGTGATTTTTTTTTTCATGCTTCAATAGTTTTATAGTCCAGTTGGTGTTTTTGTGGAAATCTTAAACATCTGTCTACATTAAATGACACGGGATTTTTTTTGTTTTTTGTTTTTTGTTTTTTTTTTTTGTAAGGTGATGTTTTAAGTAAAATGTAGGAATATATTTTGGGGTGGGAAAGTGATTATTCTGAGAGCTCATAAATTATCACACATTGTGCCTTAACAAAGAAGCCTTCAGCCGTAGCTTAAGTCACTCTAAATAGGCTAGATTTTTAGCAGAATAGAACATACAGGCTGAAAACAAAATGATGGCTGTCAGAGGAGAGAGGGTGGGAGACCGGCATTGATCGGTGAAGGGGAGGGGAAGGCACAGGTTCGGAAGGAGTGAGTCGCAGAGGGAAAAGGCACAGCACAGTGACTATAGTCAAAGTGGTGGAAATTTTATTCTACAGAAACTGAGGCAACAAGCAGAAAGTCACTCACCCAATTAGCCCAGTTGACACTCTGAGAAAACTGGCCTTCTAATCCAGTCAATCATTGATCATTTAAACCAAATACCTAGCTCAAAGAAATGTGAAGTAATTTTTGACTTCCACCCTTCCAATCAGTGAAACCACTGCAGTCAGTAACTTAGTTTTTTACATTATCAGTGCATTGATTATGCTGGAAATAAAGTGCTTTGGGGCGCCTGGGTGCCTCAGTCGGTTAAGCGTCCGACTTAGGCTCAGGTCATGATCTCGTGGTTCGTGGGTTCGCGATCCGCGTCAGGCTCTGTGCTGACAGCCCAGAGCCTGGAGCCTGTCTCAGATTCTGTGTCTCTCTGACTGTCCCCTGCTCACTTTTTCTGTCTTTCTCTTTCTCTCACAAGTAAATTTAAAAAATATTTTAAAAATAATAAAAAATAAAGCGCTTTGTGTAACTGTAATAGCCTTTGAGTCTTTAAATATTCTGTCCTTCCTCCCAGCTGGCACAGTTCCGAAGTCTTCTATCAAATGTTGAAGGTGACAAAGCTGTCCCTATTCAGCACAACAACCGGCCTCCCCAGCCTCTGAAGGGCAGAACAGTGAAAGCTTCCTTCTGATGGGACCAGGAAGGAACTTACCCTCCCTCAGGGAACACTGCCCTGCTTCTGACACAATCCAGTAAAACTATTTTTAAGAAACCAATTTATTTCAATACTAGTAAGGCAGCATAGCTGCAAATTTAATCTGTGGAACTACAAAGTTTTAATGTTTGTTGTTAATGCTTGACTCAAATGATCATCTATAAGCTTGTTAAACTTGTGCATAAATACAAGCTCATTTTGTTTACAATTAAAGGGTATGGAATAACTTCATAGTGATTTGTATCTCTTTCCACTTCATTCAGTCTAGTTGAACCAATAAAATAATTTTATCCCTGTCTTGTCTGTTATGTACTCGATTTTTAATATTAACTTTCTACCCCATTTGCATTCAGAAATCTTAAGTGCCTTATTTGCAATATTATTTTGCTTCAAATGTAATAACCTAAGAGCAGCCTGAGATGAAATATTGAGAAACTTATTTTCTTACTCTTAAAGGAAACTATATAGCTAGGATGACAGCGATATTTAATATCATTATACCAGCCCAACATTTGTGTTCTCTGTGATTAAAATGGTGTCTTTTCTATGGGAAGATGTTGCTTCTGGATATTGCCTCCACTTTCGCTCCTGCCATTAGTAAAGTCAGTGGTCCCTCCCACCACCCCCCCCCATTATTATAACTGATTAGCTTGAATACAGCATCTATCATTCAAAATTTGAGGAAAATTCACCAGTTAATGGTTTATAAAAATGAAGTCATTTGGACCTAAAATCATACAAAAACATCATATATTTTTTTTAGTCAGATGTGTCCCTATCCTGAAGCCAGTTCTTTCTGAAGCCATATCTACATCCAGAATTCAAACCTTGTGTCTAACGTATAGTCTTGTAATTTACTTTTGTAATATTCTTTGTGACTAAATACAAGGAATTGTATTAGAGACCAAAGCGCATACCCATTCCAATGGGTCTTATGTTGCAGAATCAGTACAGAGTTCTAAATAAATATAAACATAGCTTAAAAAGGCAGATCAAGCAGATTCTTCATTGCTCTGAGGGAGCCTTTGTATAAAGGTTGTGTTTACTTTGTACCTAAAAACCGCACTAAAAGACTTCTTTTGAAATTTTTGATCTGGGGCCCAGAATTTAAAGAATCCTACTCATTAAAATGTAATGGGTCCAAATAATACTTTAGCTCTTCTCTCATAAGCATTATATAAATAGAAATAGTTTCTTTGCAAAAGTAATGTGTGTATATTACTATATAGATTTGCCAGATATTGAGAAAGCCTGAGAAATTACACTTGTCCCATGATCCTCTTATTTCACATGAGTCACATTGATAAGATTTTAATTCTGAAGTTACCAAAGGTCATCATGAAAGCTGAAGAAAGAGGGGTATGAGTTTAATTTTAGAAATGTAACTGTGTAAGGTATAAAAGGTACAAAAACTTTTGCAGAAAGATATCTGCAAACTCTACCTGCTTGGGACCCACAGTGTTTGAAAACATTTTCCAAAAAGAAATTGAGCAATTAAAAAAAAACAAATTCATATCAAGAATCTGAAAAATATTTAACTTGATGATCCATATATTTTTTAAGAAGGTTATAATGTTTTCTTGAGTTTAAATATAAATCTCTAAGTCCTGTTATGAGGACGGCAAAGAGGTGACAGAAGATATATGATGGTCATCAAACGTTATCCCTAAGCTGATTTCCAACTGGGGAGCATATTTCCCCTTACTGCTTCTGCCAGAATCTCACTTATTTGGCAGATTTCACAAGGTGCATTATGGGGGCTTTCCACATTTCTCTGAAGTAGCCGATAAAAGCAGCTGTTGAGAGAAGATATGTGGACAAGGCATTGGATGATCAAAGAGGGCAACTCTTATGTTTCTTTGACTCTCCCTCCCACTGTGCGCCCTGTTCCCTTGGCAACGTAGGTAAATGATTTGAACATCCTGCAAGGGTTTTCTGATTTTTCCATGATGTTTGGCAGCTGGCCTTCCTCCAGTCATCCAGAATGGCGGTGCCAATTGATGGGCCCGGCACAGGCTTAAGAGTAGAAAGGTGCTTCTGCTTTCTGTTTTCTGTCTTATCCAGCCCCACACTCCCATCCCTGCTTTCAGGAACATCATGCTGAATATTTGTGGCATCCTTGTGCTGATTCGTGAGTCCAAGATATTTTCTAAACTATTCATTTTTGTGAGTTTTAGATAACCCAAAGAATATTAGATTCATCAAATACAGAATTAGGGAAAAGAAAAGGAAGGGAAATAAATATCTTCTTTAAATTTAATTTTTTTTACATGACTCAAAAGAGGACATTTCTATTCTTATAACTCTGGTTACTGTCTATCAGTGGTTCTTCACCATTTTGTGGTTACAGATTCCTGTGAGTATGTAAGTTAAGCAATGAAACTTATTTCTACCTCCCTTGAAAATGAAAATAATTAGATATAATAAAAAATGTCAGTGGAATTTTAGAGTACTTAGAAACTCAACTCTTTGTTCCCTTCCCCATCACAAAATCAGCCCTGGACTGCAAATAGGATTCTGCCTCTAAACTACAAAAAAAGTTGAACTATAATGGAAATCCAGTTTTCTCTATCTTGCTTCCTAATTTAACATTTATTTTTCCTTTCCTTCATCATTCTTTATAGCAGGTTTCTAGATGGAATCATGGATATTTTTCATATAGTTCAAATATTATCTTTTTGCTGTTTTCTCCTTTATAAATATTATTTTGAGTTGGTATAGGGTTCCATTGCAGAAGATATATGAAACAATAAAAAAGAAAGAGAATTCAAATGTAAGGGAATTGCTTCATTTATTAGTGGGTAAACAAAAAAAAAGTTACAAATGAGAGGGAAGAGAGCATAGAAAAAAAAAATCAGTTGAGGAGGATCTCATCAGATCAATAAGAACCCAAAATCACTCTGAAAGTCATCAACATTCTTTGTATCTAAGACCACAAACGCATACAGAAATACTTATTTTATGAGCATAATCCTGAAGATTATCCATAAATAGTAAATGCTTAAATACTCACTGTTCTCTGTGAGACACTGTTCTAGGATTTCCTTATTACTTTTACTAGATTTGGCTATTTTCAATCTCATCAGGTAGACAGAGACAGATAGACAGACATATAGATATAAATGAATAAATTCTTGCATTCATTGCAGGACTAGCCTACTTTGACAAATTAGAAACATAGATATGAATACTTAACCTATTAAAAGAACACAGTTCAGTATATGTTCCTGGAATTATAAGGACACATTTATAAAGCTACAAGGAAAATGTGTAAAATAAAAAAGATTCTAAAAGAAACACACCATGTTTAAAACAAGGTGGGAGAAATGGCCTTAAGCGTTCTTGCTTACAAATCTTGATTTCAATAGAGAAGTAACTCATGGGAGTAACTTTGAGTCTTAAAAATTGCATATACTCTCACACAGATCAAACTGGTGGTTACCAGCAAAGAGAGGGGTTATGGAATGAGCAAAACAGATGAAGGGGATTAAGAGGTGCAAACTTCCAGTTGTAAAATAAGTAAGTCACGAGGGTGTATCATACAGCATAGAGACTATAGTCAATAATACTGTAATAATATTGTCTATGACATATAATAACTAGACTTATCAAGGTGATTAGTTTGTAATGTACAAACATATAGAATCACTATATTGTACACTTGAAACTAATATAACACTGTATGTCAATTATAATTCAATTAAAAAGTAAAGCATAAAAAAATAAAGCCCTAAAGTAGAAAAATAAATATGTGCATACTCTCATCTTGTATCTTTACAAGTATCTTTAGTATCGCTACACTGAAAGTGAACTGGTAGACAAAGAGGTCATGTTTGAAGGTGTTAGAATGCTCAGAGCGTAAGTGCACCCACTAGAGATTTCTCACAATGGCATTTGGGATGTTAATACCTTTGGTACAAGAAGGTAGAAATAGCAATTATGTCAGAAAGAAATAGTGTTTAAGTGGCCTTAATTTTTCCCCTCAAAGACTAGAGAATATACTTTTACCAAATCATCAATAAATATTTTAATTCCCTTTAGAGGCAGGTACATGTTAAGCTATTTGAATATGTGATTTTCCATCATGTTAAATGATGACCTAAATTGTCAGCAAACACAAACATGTGCATAGAATCACACCACGCAGAAATAATGTTTAGCTACTTAGAAAAAAAAAAAAAAGACCCTCATCTCTTCCATACACCAAAATAAATCCAAGGTGGTAAATTTTTCAATAAAATCAATATACAAGAAATATAAGTAAATATTTAAATATCTGGTTGAAGAACTTTCAAAACACCAAAGGCACAAATCAGGAAATAACAGAATAATTGATTGAGCTAGGAAAAACTTAAATATCTAGGTCAATCAACAATAATAAAAAAATTAATGAAAATTAAAAATGGCATCTGGGGAAATTTTTCTATGTAAATGACATTAGGAAGAACAATGGCCTTGCTGTAGAGAAAGCATTCACAAGTTATTAACATAAAAATTGAATTCCCAAGAGAAAATAGCAAGAAGATACAAATAAGCAATCAAGAAAGAAGATAGATGAGTGATCAGTAAATATATGAAAACTGCTCGATTTTAATCGTTTTTAAGATTATTTATTTATTTTGAGAGGTGGGGAGGGGTGGAGAGAGAAGGAATCCCAGGAAAGCCCCATGCTGTCAGCACAGAGCCTGACATGGGGCTCCACTCAGGAACTATGAGACCATAACCTGAGCTGAAATCAAGAGTTGGACACTTAACTGATTGAGCCACCCAGGTACCTCAAATTAGTTAATTTTTAAAATTTTATTTATTTATCAAGACAATTAACATACAGTGTAGTATTGGTTTCAGGAGTAGAACCCAGTGATTCATTGCTTACATATAACACCCAGTGCTCATCCCAACAAGCACCCTTCTTAATGCCCATCACCCATTTAGCCCATCCCCTTACCCACATTCCCTCCAGCAACCCTCAGTTTGTGCTATGTAAGAGAACCAATATTTATGGTTTGCCTCCCTCTCTATTTTATTTTTCCTTCCCTTCCCCTATATTCATCTGTTCTGTTTCTTAGAGTCCACACATGAGTGAAATCATATGATATTTGTCTTTCTCCGATTAACTTATTTCATTTAGTATAATACACTCTAGTTTCATCCACATTCTTGCAAATGGCAATATTTTATTGTTTTTGATTGCTGAGTAGTATTCCATTGTGTGTGTGTGTGTACACATATACCACATCTTTTTTATCCATTCATTAATCAGTGGACATTTGGACTCCTTCCAGGATTTGGTTATTGTTGATAGCACTTACTGATGATGCAAGGAAATAGAACTGTCACACATTGCTGGGAAGAACATAATGTAGTATATATAGTCTGTTCATGGGTAATGCAAAAGTTGTGCTCCAGAACAAATCTTATCATCAGAAGTCACATAATGAAACACTAGGTTCAATGTAGAAAAGGAGAGTTAAATGGTAAATTCCCACAGCTAGTTACAAGCCTTACTGAGCAAAGAGTTCCCCCACAGAACATTACGTGAGCATCTCCCTTGGGTCTTCTTTCTTGTCTTATTTCATAATTCTTGTCCACTTCATTAACCTCTTCCATTAGACTATAAACATTGCAAAAAGAATAGGTGAGAGGGAAAAAAAAGCAGGAAGTCTGTGATTCATCTTATCAATCATCTTCATATCTCTTGAAAAACTCAAAAAGATAGAAGATATGATGAGGGCTTAATGTATGTGACTTGAACACAGATGAAATTATTCTGGCTATAAAAAAAATAATAAGAGGGGCACCTGGGTGTCTTGGTTGGTTAAACATCCAACTCTTGATTTCAGTTCAGGTCATGATCTCACAGTTCATGAGTTTGAACCCTGCGTCCAGTTCTGTGCTGACCTTGCAGAGCCTCCTTGCGATTCTCTCTCCTCTCTCTCTGCCCCTCCCTGGCTCTCACCCACACAAGCTCTGTCTCTGTCTCTGTCTCTCTCTCTGTCTCTGTCTCTCTCTCTCTCAAAATTAATAAACTTTNTAAAATACCAGTTTCTGATTTCTAAGCAGGAAAAATATCACAAACAATAAATTAGTAACCTAGAAATTTGAAAAATGATCCTCTAATTCTATTCTTATTTGTTATTTACTAGGTATTTTACCATGGGGATAGCACTACACTAATGTAATAAAGATGAGGAAAACAAGACACTTGATCCTACTAATAAGCATCTTACGAACTCTGATTTTATATTTCTTTATTTCTTGGAGAGCACTATACTAATGCTGCTGGGAGCACAGAAATAGATAAAAACAGACCAAATCACAGAGGAGTTTACAATCTGTTGGGGGAGACATCCATGTTAATAACTGTAAGTCATTATAGAAGTAAATATATATCCATATTCAATCAAATGCTACAGGAAGGCAGAAGAAGAATGATTTAACCTTAACTTCCTCTTGCTATTTATCTAGCAAAATTTTTCTACCTGTATATGAACTACAAATTTATCCATCTTTCAGGACACAACCAACCTGCTTCAACAAGTTGGAACACAATAGAAGGGTTTGAAATCTGTTATCAGCCTTGTCTTCTGGTATGAAGAATATGCTAGGAGAATAGACCTAACCCAGTGAAAGGTCATCTTGGCCTGCGAAGTAAAATGCATAAGAGGTAAGGCAGCAGACAAAAAGCAGTAGACCTGTCCTGAGCAATCAGACACCAGATAATGGTATGTCCTAAAGAAATACAGGACCTGTTAGAAAATCCAGAATGTGGTCACAGAGTCAAAGGTGAAGTTGAGGAGCCAGGCATCAATTCCTGAGTAAAATAAATAATGGCTAAATGCAACTTGCTGTCCGTATCTTAGGAAATCGTGCTGTCGATGTCTAGACGTAGACACAGTGTAGGCTGAAGCAGCAGGTACTGGAACAGAGTCAGGAGCAATAGCAGCATTGACCAGGTGTGGGGTCCCAGGTTACGGCTGGACTTCTCACATCCCTCTATTTAAGGTCAGGATAGATTTCAGAGACAAGCAGGATTGAATTTGCATCAGATAGGCCAGTCAACCCAACTATGATGAAAAGGCATAAATAAAAAGGGACTTTTAAAGAGGGATATAAAAACAGTATGATTCCCCATTGTCTGTGACCGTCACATTTCCAGCTTTCAAGCTGCATTTGTCACAAGTCTGTCCCCAATCAGTTGTGAAATGTTACATGAAGTCAAATAAAGTACAGCAAAATAATAACAAAAAAGTCATGTTAGGTTAAATTTGATTTAGAAATAAATGAGTCACCACTTTAAAGAACAAAGGGAATATTCTGTAAAGTTACAGTCTATTCAGAAAACTCATGGATTCCAAATGTTTCCCACTGGGCAAAGTAGACACAGAATCTTACCAAAGGTAACTGAAGGGCAGTATGGTATGTACAGAAAACTTGCAAATAAGAAGTATACATTTATAACCCAACTATCTATGACCTGATGGACCTGTGAGATGAACTTCTTTGACTCAAGATGTTCCTTCTGAAAATTAACACAGTTGTGTAACAATATTAGACCAACTTCACCGAGAACTTCTTGGTATCAATCTTTCCGTTGTAAGAATGTACCACCTTGCAATTCAAAGGATTAGAACAATGTATTCAAATTAATTCACAGTTAAACAAAGGCATGTGATAGTGTAGTTGAAAGGCCAGAGGCACTGGACACAGGAGCATAATTCACTTCAACAAACATTTATTAAACCACTAAAACGTTCTAGGCCCTCCTGTACCTCCAGTCTCTCACTGTATTGCCAATCCCTCTCAATGTCTCTCATCATTTCCATTTCCGCGACCCCAACATTGTTAACGTCAGCATTGTTTCACCCTGGAATAATTGCTACTCTAATTGCTGAGCGCTTGTCCTTCTCCAAGTATGATCCATACCAAGGCTCATTCTGAACAAATTCCTCCCTTGTAAAAAAATCCTTTCATGTTCCTCCTTGTCTCAGGATAAACACCAAATGGCTCTTACGACCTGTGTGATGTGTCCCTACTTATCTCTCCTGCTTCACCCTCCACCTCTCCCCCTCAAGCTTCCTGTGCTCTAGCCATGCAGACATGTCTGCAGTTCACTGAGCAGGCTACTAAGTAGCTCAGTGCCTTTGCATATGCTCTCAGCAACACACCCCATAGTAGTGCTCTGTCTCCAAGAGTCAACCAAATATTTGCGTGATATAAAAAATTCCTTGGTCCTGTAGCTAGTAGTTACACAGTACCACCCTAAGACCCAAGCAAGAAGGACCCTGCACTTTTGACGGCCTCATACATTATAAACAAACAAAAATAAATTTATGAAGGAATGTATGAACACCTCTTTCTGTCAGGATCTAGTGTTCAGCACTGGCGCAGTAAGACTCATAACCCTAAATGTCTATTCCATGACTAACATGATTCAGGCTCCAAAGAAATACATCTCTGTATCTCTAGCCACATCCTTGAAACAAAAGGCAACTTCAACTGGACGACGTAAAGGTTTATGGGTCATGCCACTGCTGAGACAGACACTGTTACAGAGTGTGGGGAGAATTTGAGCAGTAATAGTGTTAAGGCAAGAGAAGGGCCATAATAATCATGCTTTCCAAATAGCGTATGTGCAATAGATTCTTGCAAAACAAACTGCTATTCCCAGTAGAGTCAAGTGCCCATTTTCTTGTTTATCTATGCGCTCAAATTTATGGTTCCAGAGCTACTCACGAATTAGCAAGGATTTACAACAGTTGCACATGGCAGCTGAGGAACATTTTGCAACCTTTAACAATTCACATTACTCTTAAATTTGTATATAAATAGATGTAACATGTGTGACTCACCAATCCAAATAGCAACTACATGGACATTGGCTGCAAGAATTGGGAATCTGTTTGTTTGTATAAAAATATTTAATACACTTTAGGATGGACCTAAAGGGTATTATGCTAAGGTAAATAAGTCAGACAGAGAAAGGTAAATACCATATGATTTTACGTATATGTGGGATCTAAAAAACAAAACAAATGAATAAATAACAAAAGGCAGAATCAGACGTATAAACACAGAGAACAAACTGATGGTTGTTAGAGGAAAGGGAGATGAGGGGATGGGCAAAATGGATGAAGTTTTGCCTTCAAAAACTCCTGCAGCATGAGATACAGGCTTCCAGTAGCAGAATGAATACGTTCTGGAAATAAGAAGTACAGCACAGGGAATATAGTCAATTGCATTGTAATAGCATTGCTTGGTGACAGATGGTAGCCGCACTTCTGGTGAGCACAGCAAAACATATAAAGCTGTTGAATCACTATGTTGTAACCTGAAACTAATGTAACATTGTGTGTCAACTATACTCAAATAAATAAGTAAATAAATATATATATAATACAGTTTAATTAAATATTCAAAAAATTGAATTATAAATTCAGCTTTAGTTAATTTTTTAAAATTTGTAGTGTTTTGGGGTGCCTGGGTGGCTCAGTTGGTTAAGCGTCAGACTCTTTTTTTTTTCAGTTTTTGTAAATGTTTATTTATTTTTGCCAAAGAGAGCAGAGCATGAGTGGGGAAGGGGTAGAGTGAGAGGGAGACACAGAATCCAAAGCAGGCTCCAGGCACCGAGCTGTCAGCACAGAGCCTGATGTGGGGCTCGAACCCACCAACTGTGAGATCATGACCTGAGCTGAAGTCAGACCCTCAACTGACTGAGACCCCAGACGCCCCGGTTAAGCATCAGACTCTTGGTCTCAGCTCAGGCCTTGATCCCAGGGTTGTGGGTTTGGTGCCTGTGTTGGGCTCTGCACTGAGTGAGGAGCCTAGTTAAAAAAACAAATCAATTAAATAAATAAAATGTTTAATGTTTTATTTTACATTTTATTTTAATAAATAACTGGATATTTTATATAAAGAGAATTTTTTGAAAAAAACATGAAAATAACAACTTTGGTACATTTAATTTATGATTTGATGAAAATATTTAAAATTTTATATACTTTGAGCAGGTATATATTTAGACACTTAGGTTATTTACTATTAATAGTACACAAATTATGTGAAAATCTTGATTATAAAATCATCATTAGTTATTTTGATAAGATTAAGGTCAGAAAAATATAGTTGTGGGTAAATGACTTTTATTTATGAATTATGTTTATGGTTATTTTATCACTCACCCTAACAGGGCCAGCCCTTCAACAGAATACACAAACATGCCCACTAATATTTAAATTCAGTTGTCTTTGCTCTTTTGCTAACTTTTAGTAATAAAAATTCACAGACTTACTCATACTTCCAATTTTATCATTATAAAAACAGCTTTGTGACACTTGATTTGTAGTGTTTAAATAATTGAATATATGCAATGTGAGTTTTCGTTTTTAACTCTTCCTAAGCCTTTCAAATGTTAATAATGGGCCAGTGGTTCTCACAGCCACTGAGCTTATGTCTTCTCCCAATGCACAGCATGGTATCATAATTATCTCTTCCCAATTATTTTTTTTAGTACTAAACTATGATCTTCTCAAGGGCAGAAATTTCTTCATCTTTGTAACTCACGTACCTAGGACAATTCTTAACATATAGTAAGAGTTAAGTAAATTGGTTACATTCATACATAAAATAGGGCAACATTATTTAAGAGCATTAATTTTTTAGCCTAACTGCCCAGGTTGCTATCCTGGCTCTGATATTATCTCTTAACCTGGAATAGTTACCTTAACCTTTCAGCCCCTTGGTTTTCTCATCTACAAAATAGAAGCAATAAGAGTGCCCACCTTAGGGCGCCTGCATAGCTCAGTCGGTTTAGCATCCTACTCTTGATTTTGGCACAGGTCATGATCTCACAGTTCATGAGATAGAGTCCCATGTTGAGCTCTGTGCTGACATTCTCGAGCCTGCTTGGGATTCTCTCTCCCCCTCCTTCTGATCTTCCCCCCCACCCCAACATGTGCTCTCTCTCTCTGTCTCAAAATGAATAAATAAACATTAAGAAAAAAAAAAGTCCCCACTTCATTCAGTTGTTATTAGGATTGAAGTATTGAATGAAGTAATAAATGTGTTTGTATTTGCAGAGAAGGCTTAGAACTATGGCTGCACATTCATTTAGTTCTGCACTAAATAAATCCTTAAATGAGATCAGATTAGATTTCTTTAGATTTCACTAGACACTGTATCTTTCATCACAACAGCCCTGTTAGTTACATGCAGTTATTATCCTCATTTTCCATATGAGAATGTTGAGGATTCAAGGACTTTAGAAGCTTGTCCAAAACCACATAGATGGAGACCAGCAAAGTCAGGATTGGAATTCCAATGTTTGTAGAGGCAGAGCCTGAACCCTCAAATATGAAATGAACTTTCTTTTCAGATACAATCATTTTATAAAAATATGTGTGTGAAGAAAAATGTGTATATGTATAAAAACAGAACTCTTTCTTAATGTTAAATTTTTTATTTAATTTTTCTTAAATTGTCATAATGTTCTGAGAAGATTTCAAGGAAAAAAGTGTTATAAATCTCAACAAAAAAACCAGTAGATGTTTAGCAGACAATAAATCAAAAAGAGTAAAATATTTCATTACTAAATATAAATAAGCAATGAGCTCAAAAGAAGTCACTAGCCCTTAAAAATACAACATGTTCCTAAATGACCTCAGATATTGAAGTATTTTATAACTACTATGGTATTTATTATATGGTACAAGAAGCGCATGAGAGCCTTTCCTGGTGAAAAAAAAATTTTTTTCCGTCAGGTTGTTTATGGAGCTGAGATAATGGCTTTAATGCTCCTTCCAAGATCAAAATTAGAATTATCATAGCACCATAGACATATATTAGTCAGTGACTTCATAGAATTGAAGGGGGTTACCATTGTGTTTTGTAATATTGAGTTTATAAACTTTTCGTGAGACATCTCTCTTCTCACAGATTATATATCTCATATGAAAACAAAACAGACAGGCACTGGTTTTATAAAATGTACCTGTGAACACAGCCAGAAATGGGAGAACTTTAAGTTTATTAACCTGGGGATTTTGCACCAGGCTGTTTTCATCCTTGTGGGTTGAACTAGATAGCATAGTCAGAAAAACGTACCAAGAAATAGAGCAAATGACAGTAGAGAAATCACACATAAAGGAAGATGATGAGCCACTTGTTGTATTGAAACAAGAATAGTACACACAAGTAGATTTGGTCAAGGTGGTGATGTCATCCTAGAAATGACATTGATTTGCCCTAAAATCCATAAAGTGTTAATTTACCAACAGAAAAAATGAGAAGGTATGCTAGGATTAAAAGAAGGATAGATAAAAGGATCAGAGAGGCCCTGAGATCACAGTTTCTGAAATGTAATGTATTCTTCCTGCCTCAGGCTGTTGCTTTTATATTCTCTGTGCACACTTTACACTGTTCATATACTCACAGTTATACACTTGAAGAATGCATTTGCTGCATATATTCAATGCAGGTCCCAGACTACAGAGGCACAACTGACAACATGAATTTTTAAGGGGAGTTATTAAAAAAGCAGAAAGAGAGAAAGCAATAGAGTTCCCATATACCCCTTCTTCCTAGCGGTCATCACATTTATAATTACTGATTAATGGTTGAGATTCCCATAAGGTCAAGGACCTTGTTTCTCATTTCACTGCCATATTCTAAATGTTTAACATGTAGTAGGTACTTGATGAATATTTGTTCGTTGATAACAGACAATTCATTTCTCAATAAGGCAAGAATGCTTTGTTTCTATTTTGAGTGAAATTGTGTTGTTTTTGAGGGAAAAAAAGCAGATTGATGGAAACATACAGAATATGTCTGCCAAAATTATAATATCACAGTAACAAGGCTTACATAGACCATTAACTGGTTTTCTTTACTAACTTCCAAAATTTTCAAATTCCCAAACGTTATATATAGAACAAGTCCACTTAAAGTAAAACGACCAGCAAGGAGACGATGGATCGGGGCACCTGGGTGGTTCAGGAGGATGGGTTATAGTTAGACAAGATGTGGAGGAGGAAAAACCAGCTAGCTGACAGATTAAAGCAGCCCTCTGGACCTCATTTTCTCATGTGCTAATTGGTAATTATTTTTTGAGACTAATCTGAGACAACAGTCATTTAAAAGAATATTCTAAGGCATCAGATATTAAAGGACCAGATGCAAAGGGGCGTGTGGGTGGCTCAGTTGGTTAAACTTCTGACTCTTGATTTCGGCTGAGGTCATAACTTCTTGGTTCATGGGTTCAAGCCCAATGTGGAGCTCTGTGTTGACAGCCTAGAGCCTGGTTTGGATTCCCTCTCTCTCTCTCTCTCTCTCTCTGCCCCTACCCCCCAAAATAAATAAATATTTTTAAAACAATAAAATAAAATAAAATAAAATAACCAGGTACAGAATCCATATTCAATAACAGCTTCACAATTCTGTTCACGAAGAGGCATGATTCTCCTGCACATCCGTGCATCATACCTCCCCGTCTCCACATATTCAGAAGAGTAGCATGGCATTCTGGGTCTCCTTTAAAAAAAAAAAGAGTTCTAAATTCTTCTTAGAGAAGACCAGCAAGATACGCTTCTACAAGGCAGCAAATGCTGATGGGGAGAGTAGACGTGGACATGAGATTTCTAGGAGAAAAAAAAAGTTGTCTCAAGTTTAAATAATTAACCAGAGCATAAAAAACTTTAAGGGCCCATTTAAAAACTCCCCAAATCACTCTACCTGAAAACAGCTCTTCAATCATTTTCCAGTTTACTGGGATGAAGATATTCTTCTTTTCTCGCACACTTTTAACTTGAGTAAGAGCCTAACTTCTGTCTGTGTGTAGTTTCTTTTTTTGTGTGTGTGTGTGTATGCTTATTTTTGAGAGAGAGATAGAGACAGAGCGTAAGTGGGGGAGGGGCAGAGAGAGAGTGAGACACAGAATCTGAAGCAAACTCTAGGCTCTGCGGAGCCGTGAGATTATGACCTGAGCCAAAGTCGGATGCTTAACCAACTGAGCCACCCAGGCGCCCCTCTAGTTTCAATCTTTAAACACCTTTCTCAGTCTGTGACCTGATGTTTTAGATCTGTTATAATTCCCTTCAGGACCTTGTTAGTGGAAGCCTCTGGAAAAAAAAGACTTAGAGACCAAACACCTGCTCAACCCAAAAGTTTTCAAGAGACATTTCAGACATAACTTCAAAAATTAATTTCAGAAACCTATACATTTCACTCAATGGTGTAACATTTTGAAAATTCAGTTTTGACATTTTATTTAGATCTTGAAAATGAACATATAGATGAACTAAGAGGTATTGGGCTCAGTCCTTACCACTCTTCAATATTGACGGCATAAATGGTATAATTAGATCATCTGGTCCTGACAGTCTCCATGACGCTTATAGACTGCAAGCCAAGTATGGTAAAGTGTCAGTGTGGAAAAAGACAATTTGGACATTTTATGAACAAAACAACTGAAAGATTATACTCGGCTGAAATTAACTCTGAGTGAATGCCTTTGTAGTGCATTAATGGCACCACAGCATTGTTTGCTTGCTTCCTGAACAAATAAGCCATCCATATGAAAAGATTTTGTCGGCAAGAGCTAAATTCTTATCTAGCAAAGTTTTTAAAAGCTGATGGTAATCACACTGAGCTCTGAATTTGGGTGGGCAAGCCGTATTGAATGCTCTGGTGTGGAAACCCTGCCCTGATAATCCCTGAGCTAAAAAAAAGATGCAGAACACAAAAGGCATCCCGACAGCGGGAACTGGCAACACTCCCCTTTTCTGTGACCAAACCAGGAAGATTCGTCATTGCTGAACCATTTCCACGTCTACTCTCCCCATCAGCATTTGCTGCCTTGTAGAAGCGTATCTTGCTGGTCTTCTCTAAGAAGAATTTAGAACTCTTTTTTTTTTTAAAGGAGACCCAGAATGCCATGCTACTCTTCTGAATATGTGGAGACGGGGAGGTATGATGCACGGATGTGCAGGAGAATCATGCCCCATCATGAACAGAATTGTGAAGTTGCCACTCTCTGGCATTTTCCAGGATGTGGGTGGGGGGTGCAGAGTTAGAATACAGGTTTACTGTATAAAAGCTATAAAATACAAACAATCCTAATGAATGAGTAAAACTTGTCTGTAATCTTATTACCCAAAGACCACGATTGTGGGATGTAATCTTCCAGATATATAAACCTAAAGTGGGGGGTCAATAGATGATACTACAAATTGAGACTTTATTCTTTTGCAATTTGCTTCTTTTGACTGTCAATAATTCATGAACATTCCTCCATGTCAATTAATACATTTCTACAAAATACTATTTAATAGAAAAACAGCATTTTAGTAAGTGGCTGAGCCAAATTTATTTAATAAAGCCCTTACACTTAGATATTTGATTGTTGTCAGTACATTTTTGAAAGGCAAAATTTGTGGTGATCTTTTGCACAACATGTACGCAAAGCAGGGGAGGGGCAGAAAGAGAATGAAGCAGAGAGAATCCCAAGTAAGCTCTGCACTGTCAGCACCAAGCCCAATGTGGGGCTCAAACTCAACAAACTGTGAGATCATGACTTGAGCCAAAATCAAGAGTTGGACACTTAACTGACTGAGCCACCCAGATGCCCCTGACTTGGCTCTAAGAAAGGGAAAGAGCTAGAACACTCATGATCTGGATGTAATTTGGAGAGTGATAATGAACACCTAAAAATGATTTAATATGCACAAAACTGAGGAAAATTAAAACTAAGGGATAGAAAGGATTCAACCTTTAATCCTTTTAAGTCTAAAAGTTTATTTTTGTTTTTTTTTATTTTTGTGTTTTTCTTGTTATTGTTTTTTTAAGTAGGCTCCACACTCACAACCCTGAGATCAAGACAAGGCCTGAGCTGAGATCAAGAGTCAGATACTTAACCAACGGAGCCACCCAGGTGCCCCACGTCTAAAAGCTTATTTATACAAAACCACAGAGAGATATCACATCACATCTGCCATGATGGTATTGGTGAGGATGTGGAGAAATCTGAACTATTGAATGTTGCTGGTGGAAATGCAAAATGTTGCAGTCACTATGGAAAACAGTTTGGTATCCCTCAAAAAGTTAAATATAAAATTACCGTATAGTCCAACAATTCCACAGCTGGGTAACATACGCAAAGAACTGAAAGCAGACACCCAACCGATAATTGCATGCCAATGTTTATTGCAACATTAGTCACAACGCTCAAAAGGGGGATATCCCAAGTAGCCATCAACAGATAAGTAGTGAAATAATTGTTCAGCCTCAACAGGGAATGAAGTTCTGATGCATGCTGCAACGTGGATAAACCTTGAGAACATTATGCTAAGTGTACAAATCAGACACAAAAGGGCACATACCGTATGACTCCACTATAGGAAATTTCTACAATAGACAAATTCTTAACAGCAGAGAGTAGATTAGAGGTCACCAACCACTGAGAGGAGGGAGGAATGGAGTGTTATTGCTTAATGGTTACAGAGTTTCTATTTGGGGTGATGAAAATATTTTGGAAATCGATAGTGGTAACGGTTGCATAATGTTGTAAATGTAACTAATGCCACTGAATCGTACACTTAAAGATAGTTTGAAATTTTATCATTATTTTTGTAATATGCGTTTTATCATAATTTTTAAAAAAGCAATAATGTAATATGCCCAAAGCCATTGAATTGTACACTTTCAATGGGTGAATTGTATGGTGTGTGGATTATATCTCAATAAAACCATTTTTAAAACTTCTTTTATAAAAATTCTCTCTCTCTGCATCTGTATTACTATGGTTTAAGAAGAAGGTACAAGTAAATTTGCAACATATTTGATATATTTTGGAATTGTGTTTCAGGGGTTTCTTTTCCTTTGTCCGAGGTACAGTTCTTGGTGGTATGGAAAAATGCCTTACCTGCACTGTGCTATATGTTGACTGTATTTATTTACAAGAGTGCACATTCCTGTATGTAGCTGCTAAACTTACATGATTCGAACAAAACAAAATCTGATACTAATGGTCCCCATCAGAACTGGGCTTTCTGCTGTGAAAAGGGTGAAAGTCACTATCAATGAAGCCAAGTGGAAATCAGCCAACTAAGCGGCCAAGATATCATGGGACCTTTCCTTTTTAAAATATATTTAGAAACAGAGGAAAATAATACATACCCAGTGTTGCTCCATAGGCAGAACACAAACCCCAACTTTTGGAGAAAAGCTTTAATGGATTCCAATACTCAAGGATATATGGCATAAGACCATGAAAGAGCATGACTCCGTGTTACAGTATAAAACCTCTGTTCTGAGGAGTGAGAAGCAGCATGGTCCTTCCTCCATTTATTGGATGGATCATTTAACGTCTGACTTCCAGTTTCTCTTAATGTCCTAGCCACAGTTTTTCTTAGGTACAATAAGAATAAAGAAATCAGGCTAGTTGTGAAGATAAAATGAAATATTTTGTAAAGTGATCCATAAATGTTAGTTCTCAGCAGCGAACTAAGACCATCAAGTGAGATTCAGCTCATGAGAATTTGCACGATCTTTTCCAGATTTCCTAGCCAGGAGCTTAAGATTTTACTTCCTCTTTATTCCGACAACACCGTTCATTCCCTTGAACTGAGCCACACTACTGAATGGGAACTACGTGCCAGAA
The DNA here is from genome assembly GCF_008692635.1 of Crocuta crocuta. Taxonomy (NCBI): domain Eukaryota; kingdom Metazoa; phylum Chordata; class Mammalia; order Carnivora; family Hyaenidae; genus Crocuta; species Crocuta crocuta. The sequence continues at coordinate 2,467,854 of NW_027531285.1, read as the reverse complement.
GATGGCCGCCATCAAGAGCTGCAACAGGCTGTTCACAGCATCTTCTTCTATGAGTCAGACTCGACTCTTCTGTTCAGACGGTCGTAATTACTGTCACAGTGCATTCCTGTATGAGTTTCCTATTGCTTCCATAACAAATTACCACAAATTTAATGGCTTAGCACAACACAAATTTATTATCTTACAGTTCTCTAGGTCAGAAGCTCTACATGGTTCTCCTGACCTAAAATCAAATTATTAGCGGGGAGAGTTCCTTTCTTGGCAGCTCTAGGAGTGAATCTGTTTCTTTAACTTTTGCAGCTTCTAGAGGCCACCTGCATTCCTTGGACCATGGCCCCTTTCCTCCATCTTTACAGCTCACAGACATAACAGTGGCCAACAGATACATGAAAAGGTGCTAATCTTCAGGGAAATGCAAGTCAAAACTACAATGAGATAATGCCTCACACATGTTAGGATGACCATTATAAAAAAAGACAAGAGGTAAGCAACTGTTGGTGAGGGTACAGAGAGAAGGACTTTTTTTGTGCACTGTTGGTGGGAATGTATATTGGTGCAGCCAACAGAACTTTCCCCAAAAAAATTAAAAATAGAGCTACCATATGACTCGACAATCCCACTCCAGGGTATATACATCCAAAGCAAGTTAAATCAGTATGTCAGAGACACCTGCACTCTCATGTTCATTGCAGCATTAATCATAATAGTCAGAATAGTGGAAACATCCTAAATGTTCACTGACGGCTGAATGGAGAACAAAAATGTGGTATAAAATTATATAATCAAATATTATTCAACCATAAAAAGGGAACCCTGGATTTGTGAGCAAGTGGATGAACTGGGAGATATTATGCTGAGTAAAAGAGTCCAGACACAGAAAGACAATACTGTATCATCTCACATGTATGTGGAATCTAAAAAAGCTGAACTCATGGGAGCAGAGAGTCAAATGGTACTTTCCAAACGCTAAGGGAGTGGGTAAAAGGAGACATATTGGTCAAAGCAAAAACTTTCAGCTATAAGATGACAAATGCTGATGATTTAATGTACAGTATGGTAAATAATATTTATGTGGTTAAAAATACCATATTACGTACTTGAAATTTTTTAAATTTCTTAATGTTTTATTTATGTGTGTGTGTGTGTGTGTGTGTGAGAGAGAGAGAGAGAGAATGGGGAAGGGGCAGAAAGAGAGGGAGAGGGGCGCCTGGGTAGCTAGGTCGGTTAAGTGTCTGACTTCGGCTCAGGTCATGATTTCACGGTTCGTGGGTTCGAGCCCCGTGTCGGGCTCTGTGCTGACAGCTCAGAGCCTGGAGCCTGTTTCGGATTCTGTGTCTCCCTCTCTCTCTGACCCTCCCCTGCTCACGCTGTCTTCCTCTCTCTCAGAAATAAAGAAAACATTAAAGAAGAAGAAGAAGAAGAAAAGAAAGAGAGGGAGACACAGAATCAGAAACAGGCTCCAGGCTCTGAGCTGTCAGCACAGAGCCCGACACAGGGCTTGAACTCACAAGCTGTGAGATCATGTACATACTTGAAATTTCCTAAAAGCATAGTGTTCTCACTACAAAAAAAAAAGTGATAATTGAAGTAATGGATGTGTTAACTTGACTGTGGTAATCATTTCACAATGTATAGACGTATCTTGAATCACATTGTATACCTTTAAAACTCATATCGTGGGGCGCCTGGGTGGTTCAGTAGGTTAAGCGTCCGACTTCAGCTCAGGTCATGATCTCATGGTTTGTGGGTTCGAGCCCCATGTTGGGCTCTGTGCTGACAGCTAGCTCAGAGCCTGGAGTCTGTTTCATATTCTGTATTTCCCTCCCTCTCTCTCTGACACTCCCCTGCTCATGCTGTCTCTCTCTCTCTCTCTTTCTCTCTCAGAAATAAAACATTTAAAAAGATTTTAAAAATAAAACAAAATGCATATTATACAACTTAAATATATATAATTTTTATTTGTCAAGCATACTTCAATAAAACTAAGACAAAATAGAAAAAATTTAATAAGAAAAAAGTGTGCAATGCATCTCTCTGGCCCTGCTTCCTCTGTCACATTTCATTCTCTAACCACAGCCAGAAATGGTTATCTGCTTTTAAGGATTTATGTGATTAGATTGGACTCACCTGGATCATCTGGGGTCATTTCTCATCTCAAATATCATCCTTTATTCACATTTGTAAAGTCCCTGTTGCCAAGAGAGGTAACATATTCATAGCTTCTGAGGATAAGCTGTGGGCACCTTTAAGGGCCATTCTTCTGCCTTCTGCAATTTCAAACAGTTCAAAGATCTTTCATAAAAATGAAGTTAGACCTCTCAATGCAGGCCCACTCTGGGCACGCATCTCCCTATACTCGCTCCATAAACCTCCAACCTTAGACCCAAAACCTGGTCCACACAAGCCTTGGTGTAAAGTCATGGTCGGTAATTATCAAGCCAAAACTTACCTTTACTGCCATTACCCAGGTCACTTTTTACAGACACCTACTTCACATAGTGACATATTAATTTTCAATGTGGCTGTTACTTTTTCTTGGAAAAATGGCAGAATAAGACATCAGATTTTTTAAGTAGTTGTGTTAAACTTTGGGAAAGCTGGTCAGGGAGAGAAAAAAAGACAACATATTAAAATAGTTGAAAATAATACCACAAAAGGATTGGTAATTGATAAATATTATTGTTTACACTACAAAAAGCTTTGCTTTGCTAAATGAAGTCTTCTTTTTTAGAATTATATTTTTGGAGATAGGGAGAGAGAGCATGAGTGGGGGAGAGGAGCAGAGGGAGAGAGAATCTTAAGCAGGCGCCATGCTCAGTGCGGAGCCCGACATGTGGCTCCATCTCAGGACCGTGAGATCATGACCTGAGCCAAAATTAAGATTCAGAAGCTCAACTGACTGAGCCACCCAGGCACCCCAATAAAATCCTCTTAATAAATTCTGTCTTTTCTTTGCTAAAAATCTTCTTAAGAAACTCTTCTTAAGAAACTCTTCTTAATAAACATCCTATATCTAGAAGTTTTACATTTCCACAACTGGAGCCCATGCTCCCTCCCAAGCCCCATGAGAAGCATCCCTACCTCCCACAGTAAAACTGACAGTGTTTCCACGGTATCTTCAAGGAGCACACACCTTACATCATGATATGGCAAATCCAACACTGTATTATCTTCCATAATCTTACAATAAGACTTATTTCTAAGAGATAAGTAAATAAAACTAATAAAACAGGTAGGAAAATTGTAAAATGTCTTTAGGATCCCTTACTCTTCTAGAACATCAGCTCATATGCCATCCAGGTATTAAGTGAGCCATTTGCTAGAGAGACGTTTGGCTTCCAAAATAGGATCTGGCTGATAGGGACCATTCTATTTTCACCTTTTTAAGAAGTTTATTTATTTATTTTGAAAAAGAGCAAGAGAGAGTGTGAACAGGGGAGGGGCAGAGAGAGAGGGAGAAAGAATCCCAAGCAGGCTCCCCTGGTCAGTGCGGTGCCTCACCCAGACTTCCATCCCAGGATCCATGAGATCATGACCTGAGTTGAAATCAGGAGCCAGACACTTAACTGACTGAGCCACCGAGGACCCGCCCTATTTCCTCTTGGGGTTTTGAATGACTGGATGTCCTCCTGTTTGGAGACAAGGGCCGAACTACTTTACCTCTTGCTGTCCCTGCTAGTCGTTTGATCCTATGCATCTGGATTTTCCTCCTTGCCTGGTGGACGAACAATCATGGTGTCTGCACAAGTCCCTTTATAGTAACCCCTGACCTTTACTAACTGCTGGTTCACTATCTCGGGTTGTCCCTTTATATGTCATGGTTCATTGATAACCGGGATGCCTTGTCTCGCTTGGCCAGACAAGAGGAAAACTATAGCAAATCCTGACTCCAAGCCTGTGTGACAAGGCTTATACTGAAAGTAAAGACTGATGCAAGACTCTCTTGTTAAACTCTTTATCCTCTCGCTTTCCAGAAGGCTGAGGTATTTGTGTAGACGCCTTTGCTCTGCTGCTACGACTATGGATTCCGGGAAGGGCAGAGTCCCAGCAGGATTCTGGCACTGAAGGAAGTAGCCTCTCCCTGTGTTGCTAATGCCGCAGCTCTTCTTCCCAGCAGTCCCGTCCACCGTGGGGGTGGGGGAGGGAAGAGCTGCCGGTGGTAGAAAGGGACCATCCAAACACCCAGCGCAGCCAGCAGAAACACCCGGGATTGTACCTTTGCTGGCGAAGATCGGAATTACTCTTAAACGTATCTTTTCTGAGTACTACAGACCAGAAATTAGATATAATTCATATAGTTTCGCTACTCACACTCTTAAAATGCCACTATCCACTGTAATATCATAGAGGAAAACACACCCATATTTAAGAACATTTTTTTATTTTACAAAGTAAATAAATGAATATAATTCTCACTTACTTGCCTGTCTCCCTCGGAAAACTGTGGGCCCCTTTGGATCAGAAACCATGTCTTCTTCAGTGGATACCATTGCCCACCACAATGCCTCACATTGAGTAGGGACTCAGTATAAGATGGTGGAATAAATAAATAATATATATTGGTAAACAATCATTACTTACTTTTTTATTGATTTACCAGTGACTATAACCTATTTATAAATAGATAAATTTGTTCAGAAATATTAAATAAGCATCTGTTATGTTTCTGACACTCTCTGAGTTCTGGAGATTAAAAACATGAAATAGAGGGGTGCCTGGGTGACTCAGTTGGTTAAGCCTCCGGCTCTTGACTTCACCTCACGTCATGCAGTTCAGGTCATAATCTCACAGTCTGTGAGTTTGAGCCCCACATTAGGCTCTGCCCTGGCAGTATGGAGCCTGGTTGGGATTCTCTCTCTCTCTCCCTCTCTCTCTGCCTCTCCCCAGGTTGTGTACTCTGTCTCTCTCTCTCAAAGAAATAAATAAACTTTAAAAAAAACCACATGAGATACATTTAAAAAAAAAAAGTAAGCCCTAGAGAGCCAATGCACAGTATAGTGAGTATAACAAACAATATTGCTTCATAATTATAAAACTTACAAAGAGATTAGATCTTAACTATGGCTACCACAAAATAAATGACAATTATGTAAACTGATAGACATGCATATTATCACCACACTGGCAATTGTATCACAATATTTAAAGGTATCAAACTAGCATGTTTTATATCCTAAATTTACACAATATTGCAGAACAAATATATTTTAATAAAATTACTTCAAAATTTAAAAAAAAACATAAAATACAGCTGCAGCCTGCTAGTTGTGAAAGAGACAAATACAAGGAACTGTGTAAGGTGGACAGTGCTGTGAACACAATACATCAGAGCTGAGCTCTACATCCGAGCCTAGCGAAGAGGGAGGGTCAAGGAAGGATTCAGGAATCGGCCACCTTTGTGCTGGCTATTAAAGGACAAAGAAATAGAGCAAGGGATTTAATGGAAAGAAGAAAGGGTGAACAAGACTTAACGTAGACAAGAACAGAGCTTGCTTAGAGAATAGCAAGAATGTCTCCAGAGACCAGAACGTGGTGGGGGCAGCCAGCAAGCGGCAGGAAGTGGGGCTGGAAAGGGGGTCAAGGTCAAGAGCACAAGTTCTTGAATGTAGGAACTCTTGAATGCCTGGGCTCTACTCTGTTGACAGTGTAACCCCCATCAAGGTATATGACCAGAAAAGCACACCACCAGCTCTAACTCGGAGAGGCGACTCGTACGGCAGCGAGGCAGTTGGGCTGAAGGTGAGAGAGCTGGGGAGTTACGGCTTGAACTAGGAATGGGTATGAGGACTGTTCTGCTTCCGGACACTGTCATGCTGCACATACAATTTCCAGGGTCATGGATTTGAGTGTGAGTGTGTGAGGTCGGGTGTTCTGTGGCCTCATTAATCCAATCCCTCCTGTCAAATTTAAAATGAACTTTTCTATGCAAAAAGGCAAACGCATGACATTTACTAGTCAAAGTCCTGGCATCTCCTTGGACATATATTTAATAAAGAAAGATTTTGTCCTTGTTTGCTCCAATCTGAATGTTGGCATCTGTGTGGCACTGTAAACTGAATATCTCTGCTTTGTGAGAAGAGAGATTAGCATCATAGGGCAGCGTGTGACATTCCTCAACCGTTTGCCACCACTCTGAAATGAGTGATGTCATGTGGAGGTAGGACGTGGTACCTTCCTCCTCGTCATCTCTGCTGGGCTTGGAGCAGAAATGCCACTTGGAGGGTTTATGTGTTTGACCCAGGAAAATAAATGCATGCTTAGGATGGAAGGCAAACTTCACCCTCCATATTACAAAGTACATTGTAAATTACTGCAAATCTGTGATTTACAAGCCAGAGTTACACCCAGTGTATCTGATTCCTTCCATTTTCTGCCACCTTATTCAATTTATAAAAAGCACAACAAATTATCAAAACGTTATGAGACCCAGATGCACTAGAGGTCCCTGCATAACCTTTGTAAGTGACACGTTCTTCTCTTTCAGCAGAAGAGGAATTCAGAGAAACACAGTTTCCTCAGGGAGCTGACTTCACTGCTGCCAATCCAGCTCAGCCATATTTAACTTGCAGTTTGTTTCGGGTTTGGCTTTTGTTGTTGTTGTTTTGTTTTTCCAAACAACAACAACACGTGCCCTTGGTGCTGAAAGTTGCCTTGCCCAGGGCAGCTTGGCAACCCTGCATTAAATGCTTATAAACGTCCACACCCTTTAGGCCTACACCAACTCCAGGAAATAGAAAACAAAAGGAGAAAAAGTACAAAGATATTCATATCCACATGACACTAACAAGTAACGGAACTAATCTAAGCATTCAACAAAAGAATTAATAACTATGATGTAGTTTATGATATTTAAACTTTGTTTAGACAAGACAGTGAGACCCTGTCTTCATTGAAACATTATAATAAGCTGTAAATGTGTCAATGGGTTTAAAATATTTTTGAGAGCAACCACTTTAGGAGAGGCGGGAAAGAGGGGTAGAGCGAGAGGTAGGGCTGAAGCCTGCTTGTTTGCACCCTCACCCCCTGTACGCTGCGAAGTGGCCCTAACCACCTCTCAGAAACTCACAGGGCACCATGAGACAACGTGAAAGCTACCGGGGCATCATTTCTGTTGTCACTGAAAGTCAGAATGCAGTCATATAAACAAAATGCTTGAGACAACGTATACAAAGTGAGGTTAAATGGGAAGAGCGGAACGCAGGCGTACTATCCACACATACATACACACAGTTGTATCAGTGTGTGTAATTAAGATTGAAAGATGGTGGATATATGAAAATAATTGGCCTCATCTTTCCAGGTTGTTTTAGAAACTTACATCTCTACTTAATGGAAATGTGTTTTATCAAAGCATTTAGCACTAATGCTTTAGGCAATTAACCCGGCCTTCCTCAGCATTCCCATCTGTAAAATGGGAATAATTATGGGTTTTGTGCTGTGGGGATACTGTAAGCCTCAGGTGAGTTGTGTACGATGCTCAGAACAGTGTCTTAACAAATTTTAGCTGTCATTAGTATTATCATTCCAGCACACCCAGTTGTAAAAGTTTTTGACATAAAAAGAGAAAATTCAGATTTAGCCACCTGCCCACCTTCTTGATCTTGTGCTCAGCGTGGTAAATACTCGCCCACACTGGCTATGGAAGGCTGCCCCTGAGCGAAGACTCTCTGCAGCTGTAGAAAAATCTTAGAAAACAGTGGCTAAGAGGTCATGTGGGTCCCCATACTTCCAAAATACGTGATGAAAACAGCACTTTCCTCTTCAGACCTGTAATGTGACTTAAAAAATCATCACACCAGAAGTGCCATGTTTCTTGCATATATACGGAATTCAGAAATTTTTACTTTATATTACACATTTTCATTTTAACTTATGCTCTCTATACACGCACAAGTCAGAGAAGGTACTTTTAAAAAGGCTTGAATACTTAAGTACATTGACCAATCTTAAGGAGGAAGGAAAGCTCCATGTCTACGTGGATGTTACCTGTCATCTAAATACAGGGCCCATAGGATGCTGTTTGCTAACATCCCATCCCCACCTCCTCAGCCAAGCCTCTAATTTCTGAGGCTGACTCTGGTGTTTCAGACTTCCATCAGAGTAGCAGCTTCTTAAATACAGAAATAGCATTTAGTTTTGTATTAACTTCAATCAGTTCATCAGCAAACACTACTGGGTTACTTGCTGTCTAAATACGCTGATTAAAGCCTTACAATTTCTCTAAAGCTGACTCATTTTTAACATGATATTTAAAGAAATGCTTTCAGGCTGATGTTTTCTTTTTCTTTTTTTTTTTTAAGATTTATTTATTTTTGAGAGACAGACAGAGACAGAGCGTGAGCAGGGGAGGGATGGAGAGAGAGGGAGACACAGAATCTGAAGCAGTCTCCAGGCTCCGAGCTGTCAGCACAGAGCCCTATGCGGGGCTCGAACCTACTAACCGCGAGATCATGACCTGAGCCGAAATTGGACGCTCAACTGACTGAGCCACCCAGGCGCCCCAGGCTGATGTTTTCAAGAAAACAGTCTCCCGGTCCTCCAACTCTTTTTTTTTTTTACTTTAGAACTTTTTTAAATTTCCATTTGGAAAGTACCATTCGTCAGCAGCGACATCTAGTGTCTGGAGTCTAAAAGGAGTTTGAAATTAGGACTGTCCTCACTTGTATCACCATTGACAGATTGTGTTCATTCAAATAATATTTATTGAGTATGCCAGGACCTGTCATAATTCCTTTAAGTGCCTCATCTCATCTAAGATGCACAAAAAATTTTATGTCGATATAATCTGTGTATGCGTGTGCATGCGTGTGTATCTGTGTGAATTAGAAAAGTAAGAAGTGAAGATACTTGCTCATAATCACAAGGCATTGCACTTCAACCTCTTTTTTTCTGATTAGAATCAGTACTTCCTGGGGCACCTGTGTAGCTCAGTCGGTTAAGCATCTGACTTCAGCTCAGGTCATGATCTCATGGTCATGGGTTCAAACCCTGCATCAGGCTCTGTTGCTGACAGCTTGGAGCTGGAGCCTGCTTCAGATTCTGTGTCTTCCCCTCTTTCTGCCTCTCCCCCCGCTCTCTCTCTCAAAAATAAATGTTAAAAAAAATTTTTTTTTCAAAGAATCAGTACTTCCCTCAGGGACACTGCCCTTAACCTCAGATCTAAAAGTATGCCAGAAAAGAGGGCTCAGATTTGGCCTTGGTGATTCAGTTGTGAAAGGGTAGGTCCAGAAACCTCAAAGGCTTCTCAAAAATAGAAAGACATACCTTTGAGGAAAGATTAAAAAGTACTTTTCTCTTATATGAGAAAGCAGTAACCTGATTTCTAGAATCCTAAAGCTAGAAAAATCCCATTCATGCTCTCATAACTTTTTTTTGAATAAAATATGTTTTTGAATTCCCTTCATTGTAGGAATGGCCTNGGCCGCATAGGGGATCTGAGGGAAGAAAACCAGACTGAGAGTAGATTGCCCAAAGTCAGCAGTGTAGTCTTCACCCAACAGAAAACCCAAAGTTGAATGAGGCTTGAGGAAAGCATGCCAGCTGGTCTCCTAACCCCACCGCCAAGTCTCAACAGGAATGAGGTTGCCAAAGAGAAGGACACAATGGTAAAAATGACCCAGAGATGTTTGTAAGTCTCTGATAAGAAAGCTTTTAATAAATAATTCCTCCAAGATATCCATATCTTAGGATCTGATAGATCCTAAGCATTGATTAAGACGTCTATCTAGTCTATCCCTTTTGCAAAGAAAGAGAATAGTCACAGATGAGACTCAATGGCATTTGAAAACATAGGAAAGGATGACATATTTATAGAAGTGAAGAGCGACTTGGTATCAAAGCAGCCTTGACTTCAGGAAATTTACATGCAAACTTGCTTCCACCTTGGGCCACTTCTCCTGATTTTGTGCTCATAGAGGTAGACAGGGGCGCCTTGGTGACTCAGTCACTTAAGCGTCCGACTCTTGGTTTCAGCTCAGGTCATGATCTCATGGTTTGCGAGTTCAAGCCCCACATCCGGCTCCGTGCTGACAGTGCAGAGCCTGCTTGACATTCTCTCTCTCTTCCTCTCTCTCTCTCTGCGTCTCCCCTGCTCACCCTCTGTGTCTCTCTCTCTCTCAAAAATAAATAAATAAACTTTTTTTTAAAAAAGTAGACAACACAAAGTAGGCACAAAAGTGTTTACTATTAATGAATACTTCCTGAGCCTTCTCTCCCCTGGCCAGGGCACAGACAGGGCCCAGTGGAATCTGTATGGTGCCCAGAGGATTAAGCAATACACGGAGCAGGCGGCGGAGATGCTCCTAGAGGAAATGATGGCTACGAAATGCACCTGGGGAGAAGAGAGAAATGAGAGGAGAACAAAATAGAAGGGACACTGTGAGCTGACCTGACTTCATGAGCACCAATGAGACACTCCCTGGAAAAACTTAGACGTAAAGGAGAAGTGGGAGCCTGTGAAAGGGACCATAATCTGGCACCAGCAGATTATGCTGATAATGCGTTATAGGCGGTGGCATCTGGTCTGACCCTGGCCAGTCCGCTCCCTGCAGGGCAAATCAGCTTTTCTTTTCCAACAGCACCACCTGGTGGTTAACAGAAGGAACAGCCCCCTGCTGTTTAACCCCTTCCTTTTTCACCCTCCAGGGAGATTGTGCTCACATAAGTTTTTCCTCTTAAAATTCCTATTAAAATACTCTTTCNGGGTGTTATACGGAAACCAACTTGACAATAAACTATTTGTAAAAAAAAAATAAAATAAAACACTCTTTCTTTTTCTGCATGTTCTCCCTTTCAAACACCGTTCACTGTGAGAATATCGTTCTCACCATCCTCTCCTGTGCTGCTTTTCTCTTAGCGTGTGTCTCACTCCGCAGTCTTCTGGAAGTTATGGTGTCCAGGGCAAAGTGACACCTGGGATGGGAAACATGACATCTATTAAATTGTGAGTGAGGGTCTTTGAGTCAATCAAATATTCATCAGCAAATTTAATCCTTTGAACACTGCATAAAAACTTTTAGAAGATTTTCAAAGTACTAAAGCACTATTGAAAGAAGTTTTCTTAAGAAACAATGCACGCTGTATCTAATACCAAAGCTGACATAGAATACTAGACCCAGTCTTCCGCAGAAGCACAAAACTAATCCAGAAAATCAAAGATTATATTGTGACTCGCTATGTTATCTTATTTATTTTTCTTAGTGACATATAATTGATGTAACATTGTGTAAGTTTAAGGTATGCAAGCCTTGATTTGATACATTTATATATTGCAATATGATTTCCACCTCAGGTTTGCCAGCACTTTCTTCACATTACATAATTACCATTTCTTTGTGTGTGTGTGTGGTAAGAACAGTTGAGGTCTAATTTTTAAAAATACTTTGAAGTATATAATACAGTATTGTTAACTACAATCACTAAACTGTATTCGATTTTCAGAATTTATTCATCTTCTAGTTGCAAGTTTGTATCAGCTCTGTAATTTTACATATGCATGGAAATATATTCATTTGTTCCCTGAATAAATATTATTGAAGTCTAGCATGTGCCAAACACTATTTAGATGCTAGAAACACTTGCTAACAAAACAAAAACCCTGTTCTTAAGAAAGTGACATTCTAGTAGGAAAGACAGACAGATGACATTAGAAATAAATATTATGTTAGGTTAAGCACTAGAAAAAAAAAAAACAGGTCAAGCAAAGTAAAGAGAAAGAGAGTGTGGTCCACAAGTGCCTTGCAGGAGGGGACATTGAAGGAAAGAAGGATGGTCTGTGGGGATGACCCAGGGAAGGGGATTCCAGGTGAAGAGAATCGCAGATGCAAAGGCTTGAAAAGGCTGTTGGGGAAGTGAGTGTGTCTGCCCCGGAGGCCAGCGGGTGGGACAGCAAGAGAGAAGAAGACAAATATTACAGAAAGTCCTGTAAGCCATTGCAAGGACTTGGACTTTGACCCTGAGTGAGCAGAAGTCGCTGAAGCGTGGAGCTCAAGGGAATGAAGCACTTTGGCCTACGTTTTCAAAGATGCGCTCAGCCTCTGCGTGGGGAAGACTGTACGAAGCACGACTGGAGCCGGGAGACCAGTTGGGAGCCACAGTTTCAGAGCAGAGTCCGTAGGACCTGCTGACAGGCTGACGTGGTTTGAGAGATGAATGAGTTTTGAGTAGCTGGTGGTGCGATTTATTGAGACGAGATTGCGGGGAGAGGAGGGGGTGCAGGGAAGAAACCAAGATGGCGAGTGGAACCGAGGACCTGTTTGGACGTGTTAGTTGTGAGAGGTCTGTCAGAAGTCCCACGGAGCTGTGTTCTAGCCAGTTGGATACAGGAGTTAGAATTTCGGGGGAAAGGTTGTGGCTGGAGATAAATACAGGTAACATCAGTATACCTAAATGTTGGTTAAAATCATGGAACTAGAAAAAAAAAATCACCCAGAGAAAGAGTGAAATAGAGAGAACAGGTAGGAAAAAAAACACCTGGAGAGGAGGAAAGAAACCAGATTTGTCTCAGAAGAAAAGTGAAGAGGGGGCGCCTGGGTGGCTCAGTCAGTTAAGTGGCCAAATTCAGCTCATGCCATGATCTCATGGTTCGTGGGTTGGAGCCCCATGTCAGGCTCTGTGCTGACAGCTCAGCGCCTGGAGCCTGCTTTGGATTCTGTGTCTCCCTCTCTCTCTGCCCCACCCCCACTCACGGTCTGTCTCTGTCTCTTAAAAAATGAATAAAAACGTTTAAAAACCTGCAGAGTTAAAAAAAAGAAAGAAAAGGAAAAAAAGGAAAGTGAAGAGATAGAAACATACATACACATACATACATATATAGTTGTGAGTGTGTGTTATAGGTGTGAGTGTGTGTATATATCTGTATGTGTATGTATGTATGTGTAGGTGGGTATATCTAGTATGTTTATGTCTAGTAAATAACTAAATTCATAAGTGAGTACTTAGTATTTCTTTCTGATTCCATTCCAAGATTAAAGAAGAATAAAGAAAGGTGACAGAGAAGATAATTTTTGGCTTTGATCAATGACTTAGTTGATACTCACATGTAAGCTTACCTAAATGAAGTTATTAGAGAACAATTATATGTGGCTAAATTTTACCAAGTCATTTGAAAGATATTATCTGACCTGGTTGTAAGTAGACACATTTATAATAAACATTAATCAATTATAGGGACTAATTAGAGAATCAATCTGTTGTTGAATATCAGCCATATATTTGAGATAGTTCCTTTCTAAAAATATTTAAATGGAATATGTCCTCATAACCTTCTCAGTTTTACTGTTTTTTAACGAAGAGACATTTTCATTTTATATGAAAAGTAGTTTTTGCTTGGATAGGAACGAAGAGTATCCTCGTAATAAAGAAAAAAAATAGAGCTCTCTGCTTCCTTTCTTCCTTAATATCGGTTAGAAAGACAGCTTTCGCTTTGTGTTTTCTTATTAGAACCCTTTAAGTAAAGGAATAATTGGGGCTCAGATTTCAAACTCCTGTGATGAGTGAGCAAACTCAGCTTCAAGTGTGCCTGTGTAGCTGCAGAGCACGACAGAGCCTTCCATTGTTCAAGGAAGGAGCACTTCAAGCTTGTGTTTCTCCAGGCTCCGATTTCTAAAGGGAAAAACACAGAAAGTATATCAAGTACATAGCAAATAATAGGAACAAATAGATTTGGGTTCAGAAATTGTTGCTTCACTGCTTGATCTCAGGATGTCCGACTGACAGATGGAGAAACCCAATATGGAATAGTCCCTATGCCCAGAGAAAAGGGCACTGTTAGGTAAATGATATTTGGGAGTCCCCTTGGGATCAAGACTCCAGGAGTTTCATGGATCTCAAAGACTTCTATTATATAACAACCCTGAAAATTGTCTTCAGAAGTTTTTATAACTGCAAGACCTCTACCTGGTCATGGATCTGCGATTAGTCTGACTTGTATTTATCACAGTCGATGCCTGCCATGGGTATGCCTGACTTCATTCCTTTGCTTTTCATCCTAGCTGGCCGAGAAAACACTGCATCTCCTTTATCAAAAGATAAGCTTCCCTAAAAGAAAATTCCCATGAAAATAAACAAGATGAAGCAAAGAAACGGGCTATGTTATCATTATTTTTTTAAGATTACGCAAGGTGACCCCTTTTTATTTTTAATTCTATACTTTAACAATGCTACAAGTAAAAGGAACACAGCAAACATCTCACTTATTATTGACATCCTTCTGCATATCCCTATGCTCATATGCATACATTTTATCTCCTGCTGTCAGTGTGCACACATTATTTAGTCTTTACAGTATCGCATGAATCCACAGCATTCCATTTTCCATGGGCCCGTGGCCTCTTGTCTGGGTCATGTACTGTAGAGCTGGCTGAGCCTTTCACCTCTCTGCACAGGTGTTTGTGGAAGTGAACTCAATGCTCTTGACTGTACCCATCCTTCCTTTCCTCTTCAAGGTTTCCTCTACGAAAGTGGGATCTCCAAGCCAGCTGGTGTGAAGAGCTTACACTCTGCAGAGAAGGTATTATTTTAGGCACACTGTCTCATTTTCTTTGTATTCTTTTTTAGCCATTCAGCAAGTAATTTAAATAATTGCATTTTCAGTCCTTGGGGAGCTTTACAGAGACTTTTGCAATAAAAACTTGAGAATAAGAAAAGTCAGTTTAAAATTCTGTGCATTAGCTAAATAGCTCTAAGAGCTGGGCTTTATAATCTGTACATTATTGGATACGAGCAGACATTTAAAGACTCTCCTTAATGCATTGGCCTAGCAAGAAAGTCGAGTTATAACTGATCTGCCAAGAGAGACTATTGCTCTTTTCCAAGAGAAGAAGCAAGAACTGGAAGGCAGGTAACTCTCTACGGGCAGGAGAGAAGGGATCAAAGGAAAGGGAAGGCCAAGATAAGTAAAAGATGAGACTGGGAAAGGATATGGAAAAGAAACCTGGAGTTCATCGTCAGAACCATTCTGTAATACACAATAAGAAGACAAAGGACTGGGAAGAAATTTTTCAAAACTGAGTGCTATGAGCAGGAGGAGTAGCCATCTGCTAAGAGCAAAAGTGGGTGGGAAATTTCTGTTGGCAGTGATCGGGGAGCTACAGGCCAGGATTTCAGAGTGTCTACGACAAGTAGTTTGAACTTGAATTCAAGGAGTTACCCCAAACTTAGAGGAAATTATATTGTTTCTTTGGCTCCTATTTAGGAATTAGTGCAAATTGCTTGGCCTTAGATCTGATGTTGGGAAGTAAAGAGTAAATCTAGAAGTACTAAACTAGAGTGGTTAATCCTATGTCAAATAATGTGAGACTATATGACTAGAATTTACCTTCTTAACTACACCTGGCTTCTGGATAAAATGGGTGCATGTCCGTATCTAGTTCTATTACAGTATTGAGAGAACTTAATTACTGTTCACTATAGCTGATCACAACTCCTTCATTCATTCATTCATGTATTCATTTAAAAGGATTCTTGGGGCACCTGGGTGGCTTAGTCGGTTAAGGGTCCGGCTTTCGCTTAGGTCATGATCTCGCGGTTCGTGGGTTCGAGCCCCGCGTCGGGGTCTGTGCTGACTGCCAGCTCAGAGCCTGGAGCCTGTTTCAGTCTGTGACTCCCTCTCTCTCTGACCCTCCCCTGCTCACGCTGTCTCTCTCTCTCCTAGAAATAAATAAAAACATTTAAAAAAATTTTTGTAATAAAATAAAAAATAATAATAATAAAAATAAATAAAAGGATTCTTTTCTATCACAACTCTTTGAGAGCAGAACTGTGCTGAGAAGATTGAAGGGTGGGACACTGTATCATGGCAGGGCCCGTGGACATGCTCTCAGTTCTTTTGGTTTCAGGACCTTTACTCTTGAAAGTTACTGAAGACCCCAAAGAGCTTTTGTTAATGTGGGTTATATCTACTGTTATTCACTGTATTAGAAATTACAACTGAGAAAATATGACGTATTTATGTATTAATTCATTTAAAGATAATGGACTTACATAATAATAAGTGAACATAACAAATTTTATGAAAATAATATCTTACCAAACAAAATGTAATAGGTGGCACTTACATTATTGTAAATCTCTTTACTATGTGGCTAACTAGAAGATAACTGGATTCTTATATCTGTTTCTACATTTAATCTGTCATGTTAGGCTCTTTTGTTTGAACTGCTTGTCGGAAATTCAGCTTCACACAGATACATAGCTAGAAAATAGAGGAGTGTATTAGTAAACTTTTTGGATAATTGTGGATATTCTTTTTTTTAATGTTTTATTTATTTCTGAGAGAGAGAGAGACAGCGTGAGCAGGGGAGGGTCAGAGAGAGAGGGAGACACAAAATCTGAAGCAGGCTCCAGGCTCTGAGCTGGCTGTCGGCACAGAGCCCGACGCGGGGCTCGAACCCACAAACGGTGAGATCATGACCTGAGCCGAAGTCGGACGCTTAACCAACTGAGCCACCCAGCTGCCCTGTGGATATTCTTCTTTAGCAACACACCAAAACTTAACAATTGGCATTGTCTTACAAGTTACATATAAATAAACTTTCTATGAATAAACTTTTCATACGTTGTCCCACTAAAACGTATTGGTCTCTCTTGCATTATGAATAGATATTTTATCTGCGCATGAATTTGTAATATTATGCACTGCTTATTTAGAAAATAGTGGTTCACTAAGTTATGCATATCTTCAAAATGTTGGCACAATTCAGTAGATGATATCACAAACATCACATTTTTAAAAATTACCACTGGTCACATCAAAAATGTCTTTAAGCATTGAGAACTTGGCATGCTCAACGAGGCAGATGTAAGTTTTCCAAAATCCTAATTTTCTCTTTCAAGTTCTAATTTTATCATTGCCAACAAATGCCGTTAGTTGTTTTTCTTGAAATGAAAAGCTCACTTTGCTCATTTCCAGGAAAATATTTGCCAATTACCCAAGTCTGAATATCTAGTTTGTTAGTTGCTCTTTTACGTTAAAAACGATGCTCAATGGAAAAAGTGCCAGAACATTTGGCTGGCTCTGTTGGTAGACTGTGTGACTCTTGATCTCAGGTTGTGAGTTCAAGCCCCACATGGGGTATAGAGTTCACTTTAAAAAAAAGTGTCTAGTTCAGTTTGCAACTCAAATCCTTGCATAGCGCTTTCCCTAAAGAAAACTTCTATACTTCTCTATGAGCAGAAATTCTTGCAAATTTTCCATTATGTCACACCAAGTTAAACGAATGTGTACTCAGGAGTTGAGAAATAGTTCATCTCAAACTAATTTTCAATAACATCAATCCAATTAATAACTTTTACTTAACAACAAGGACATTCTTAAGAGAAGTTGGCATTTTATTTTTAAGAGAAATTGGCATTTGAAAATGATGCATGGTGGTAAAGAAAAAAATGACTATTAGCACCACTTACTACCACAGCCTTGATTCAGGCTAAGAAACCAGGAATTTTATCCATCATCACTTTACACCATCAGTGCAAATGCCAAAACAGCTGAAAAAGGTAAATAATACCTTAGTACTATTACAAAATAGTTTTGACTTCACTGACCCCCTGGAAGTGTCTCTGGGGCCCCAGAGAGCTGCAAACCACTTTGAGCAAAGAGGGCCCATGGCATAGATTGTGGAAGAAAATTTCATAGCTGTCCAGATGATGGCAGCAGAAGGTGTTAGTCAGAGGCCTTATGAGGACCTTGGCCCTAACAAGGGCAGGCTTCGGTGGTTGGAGACCATCCTAGGGAAAGGGTGTGTGCACTTAATCACAAAGAAACAACTACAATCTAAACGTCCACCCTCATTTATCTTGAATTAGTTTCACAATCGATAAACTAACATTTCCCTAAGGGAACAAACTTCTTGAGATTTTAGGTCAGTAACCTGTGGACGCTTGTTATTTCACTGAAGAAGAGTGGATTTCAAGACGTGCTAACTTTACACATCATCAGAGCATTTATTACTCATTCATGTGTTCATTTATTAATGCTTTCCAAAAATACTTCCTAAAGCCACCTGTAAAGACAAAGGCACTGTGAATAGTTGACACGATCAATCGCCAGACCGATCCATAGAAGGCTAAGAGAGATGAGGATGAAAGCTAACAGAGACCTCTCTGCCTCCTTGGAACAAGAGAGAAGCCAGCAAGAGACAGACCACAATGACCAGAATCCAACATCTACATGTGAGCCCTACTTGGAACACCAACCGGATTGCATCAACAAACAGTTCTTTCCTCCTGACATTACCAGGTCTGCCAATTCCAGTTTGGGGACCCATCCTTCCTCATCCCTGTGGAAAAGTATCGATTCATCACTGTATCAAAGCACTAGCAGGGGAAAAACAAAAACAAAAACAAAAAACCTTTTTAAAATCTTGTGCCCTTACTGAAATGCTGATCTTGGTTTTGGTTTGAGAAACTTCATTCTCTCTTAGGTGGATGATGGTTAGTTCCTGGAAGGTCTTAATTAGCTCACAAGTGTTATTCTCTTCAGACCTCTCTTCGGCCACTCTTTCAGTTACAGATTAGACATGTATTGTTTCTGCCACCCAGGAGCCTTTCTCCCTTCCTCACCTACTAGCCCCCAGTTTCCTTTTGCGGCAGCCAGCCCTCCTCTGTTCTTAGATGGTGCAGCTTGGGAAGGGCTGGTTCCACCCGCTTCCCCAAACCCATGCTCTATCCGCTGGCCATGATGATAAGGATGAACATGTGACTCAACTGAGGCAAATGGGTGAAAGAAATTTTTTGAGGTTTTTGAAGAAAGAAGCTCTCCTTTACACTGGTGTGACTTCCAGGAGGTGGTTTAGGTGTAGAGGTGCAGGCTTCTATCCTTCCATTCTGAAGGGAGAGTCTGACTGCTAACAAAGCCCACAGAGGTGGAGGCAGCCAAGAAGGAGGAACACCGAGGGCTGATTGTAGCCCGCAGCGTCACATTATTGCTTCAGCCAGGTTGTGTTGGAGTTCCTACTGTTCTCACACAAAAGAGTCCTCACTGATATATTTCCCTAGCCCCTAGCACCCAATGCAAGTCTACACAGAGAACCAGAAAATTCAATTTTCAAAATATCACACTTGCAAAGTGTTAATTTATCCAGAATTTATTTTCCCATCTTCTCCATGTTTCCTTAGCACTCTATAGATGGCTGAAGTTAAAATAATTAACAACGTTTCATATATTGCAATTTATTTTTATACTTGCCTTAGATTTGGAGCTAAGAAAAGCAACCATATCTTAATCATCTTTATATCTCTATTACCTAACATACACATATAGGATGTCTGACAAATTGTGGTCAAATTAAGTTTCCAGAATGGGAGTGTTTAGCAAAGTTCCCCCATCTTGGAAACTTCCAGCCACAGTCATTTGATGTGCATAATGGAGATCCCATCCCCTGGTCCCTTGGCTGGTTTTAAGCTTGTTTCTCCTCAGATCCAATCCTGGACCTTTCTACTGATCTGCTGTGTATGACAGAAAAGATGATTTCTCATCTTTTCACACTACCTGGCATCTGGCGAGGTTAAGACAAAATAAAAGGAGAACCCAGAGTATTTCTCCTCCTCCCTCTATCTCAAACCAGGTCTCACATAGTGGCTGACTCCAAAAACTAACAATACCCTCCTACTCAAGTCTACTTTAGTTTCAACTTCATCTGGGTGGCCATGGTGCCTGAACTCCAGGAATATTGCCTCTTTTAAGGAAGGTGATCTCTAGGTTACCTCACTGTTCTGTCTGGTTTTTCAACATTTTTCCTCACTTGAATAATCAATTCCAAGCACTGGTTCATCTGATCTCATTGAGACACAAACCCAGAGTTTCTGCAACTCTCACTCGAGGACAGCTAAGATCAACTGACCAGTCTCTCCACTCAGAGGAGCTTGTATTGAAAATAGGTTCATTAAAGGGCGCCCGGGTGGCTTAGTCGGTTAAGCGTCCGACTTTCGCTTAGGTCATGATCTCGCGGTTCATGAGTTCGAGCCCCGCGTCGGGCTCTGTGCTGACAGCCAGCTCAGAGCCTGGAGCCTGTTTCCGTCTGTGACTCCCTCTCTCTCTGACCCTCCCTTGTTCACGCTGTCTCTCTCTCTCTCCTAGAAATAAATAAAAAACATTAATAAAAATTTTTTTAAAAATAGGTTCATTAAGAAAATTTTTAAATTTAATGTTTATTTATTTATATTAAGAGACAGAGAATGAGAAAGAGCATATGAGCAGGGAAAAGACAGAAAGAGAGGGAGAAAGAGAACTCCAAGAAGGCTCCACACCCAGCACAGAGCCCTACAGGGGGCTCTATCTTATGAACCCTGAGATCATTGACCTGAGCCAAAATCAAGAGTCAGATGCTCAACCCACTGAACAATCAAGGCACCTTTAATTAAGAAAGTTAAAGTCCTTATGACTTATACTGGTGGAAATGTAGAAGACCTTCAGGAAGGAAGACTTTCCTCGGCCCATGACAGGAGGTAAGGGAATCTCTGCTTGTTATTCATTCTTCTCTAGAAAGGTACAGGTGACTTTCTAGCCACAACAGAAAAATCTCCAAGTAATTCAATTCAATAAACTTCTTTTTAAGTCAGAGTTTAACTCACTTAATTACTCAGTCAAGTTAATAAAATACCAAAATTTTTGAGTTAGTGTATGGCAGCATAAATTTAACTTCTGTTATAAAAATTCAGTATTTGATATTTCCACTATTATCAAACCATGCTGCAAAAAGAGCAAACACATTAAATCTTAACTCATCAGGGTTGCATAAACTTCTTGTAAACTTCTGAGGCATCCTCTAACAAAGTTTCATCACTAGTTCCCCCATGGTTGATTGGAAATTGTTTCTGTCCATCTAATTCGTAGAGATGCTCATCCACGTGGACTAATGTAATAATGCACAAACTAATGCATTCTATTCATTGCTATACATCAGTCCTGGGTGTGAGGTGTCCGAGTACAAGTAAGAATGAGACATGTAGGCAATATTGTGATGTAGTTCAAACTCACCTTGATTGTGTGAACACTCAGATCATTGGCTCTCCTGTACCATGTTCACATTCCTTCCGTGACAGACCTTATTCCCACCCAAACCTATCATACAAAGATCAGTTACCTTGAAGTATAAATGACTGGTGGCAACTTAAACAATTATCCTCAGATAGAGGAGTTTGCATTCCAATGGGTATTGAAATCTTAATATAAAAAACTTAATCTTCTTCAGTAGAATTGGAAACAAGAGGAAGTTGGGGTTGTTATTCATGGGCCAGGACACCTTCCCACCCTCTGTAATGAGACCACTATTTCCTGGCCTCCATTTTCTCCAGTCCCACTCCAAAGATACTAAAAAGCTTTTACAAAATATTCTATTCCATTGTCATTAATGATGAAATGTGTATAGGTAAAGCTACATTTTCAATAACCTTGTGTTAGAAATAAAGGACTTCCCTATGAACATCCCAGTGAGTATTTCAAAATGCGATCTTACTCTTCTTCTTCCCTTTCCTTCCCTTCTTCTCCCTTCCCTTCAGGGGGCCAGGCAGCCCAGCACAGGACATCACAGCCCAAGCTGAGTGAGAAGGGCATGCATGCACTGTGGGGTGAGAGGCTGGAGGTGGTGATGGAATACTGGTTACATACAGAAGAATTGGTCAGATAAGTAAATGTGTTGATGATAATGGAAGCCTGTTTCTTACTTTTAGAAAAAGGGAATTACAAATGTGGAAATGGAGAGCTGGAATGAAGCTTGCAGCGTTAAACTGAAACTGGACATGTGAGTGTGAAATCACAATTCCTGACACAGATAAATACAGAAATATAGGTGTTGAAGCTATATATACACGTGATTGTGTGTGTGTGTGCGCGCACACGCGCACATGTGTATGTACACATTCCTAACTTCTGTCCATGGAGAGGACCTAGAAGTAGTGACATTCCAATAGCAGTGAGATCATCTAGTACCCAGACTGGTTTTCCCTCTCTCTCTTTTTTTTTTTTTATATATTTTTATTTATTTCTAGGAGAGAGAGAGAGAGAGACAGCGTGAGCAGGGGAGGGTTAGAGAGAGAGGGAGATACAGACTCTGAAATAGGTTCCAGGCTCTGAGCTTGCAGTCAGCACAGAGCCCGACGCGGGGCCCGAACCCACGAACCGTGAGATCATGACCTAAGCGAAAAGTCAGACGCTTAACCGACTAGGCCACCCAGGCACCCCAGACCGGTTTTCTCAATACTAGCAGGGTCCCCTTGGAGAAATGGTAGATCGCACGACTGGGAAAGGGAAAGAATGAGATGAGCCAGGTATGTCCAACTGCTATCAGAAAGTAAGGAAACAGAGACATGTCAAAAGGACACAGAAGTCATCTGGAAGGTGCTCCCACTGGCCAAATCAAGAAAATTTGGGGGGCGCCTGGGTGGCTCAGTCAGTTGGGTGTCCAACTTCAGCTCAGGTCATGACCTCATGGTCCATGAGCTGGAGCCCAGCGTCAGGCTCTGTGCTGACAGCTCAGAACCTGGAACTGCATTGGATTCTGTGTCTTCCTCTCTCTTTGTCCCTCCTCAGATTACACTCTGTCTCCCTCTCTCTCAAAAATAAATACACATTAAAAAAATATTTTAAAGAAAGATTTGTGAATGAGAATAGATACATATTAGTGATAATATAATAGTAATAATGATAATATAATACTAATAATGCTAACAGATTATAGCCCACTAAATAAATTAAGAATTGCTAAGTCCTTAATAAAGTAAATTAATTAATATTTACATGGTCTCAGAGCACATCTTCACGCAAATACATTAATTACAAAGGATAAACAACTTCGCAATGGAGAAGCCTAGCAGACACTGTCTTAATCAAGTGATGAAAGTGAATATTCTCCATAAGAGAACAAATCAGAATTGGTTGCCTGATAGCTTGGAATGAGAAGAGCCCAGCATCCAACACTGCTTTTCTGATATTCCTGCCAATGATGGATAACCTGAATCTAATCATAAGGAAACCTTGAACAAACCCAAATTTGGGGGACAGTCTATAAAATAACTGGCTTATAATCTTCAAAAGTGTCAAGGTCATAAAAACCAAGAAATAGTTCCCACCTGAAGGAAAGAAGACAACTAAATGAACAAGTTTTTCTCAAATAGGTTAGATGGTAATAATAAAGCGATGCTAACTCTATGGTTGTTTGAGCCATGTTGTAACTACGTAGGACAATGTCCTCACTTGTAGAAAACATAAATTAAAGTTTGTGGGAAGATGGAGAGGCAGGTTGCAACTTACTCTCAAATAATTCAGAAAACAATGTACCTTGTTTGCATTTTTTCTGCGAGTTTGAGATTGTCTTCTAAATAAGAAGTATAAAAATATAATTTCATTCCATGTCTTTTCATATACGAGTCCTTGATACATTTCAAAGTTTGTCTCATTTTCTTTATTGCAGTTGGATTCAAATTAAGTTAAAATGAAAAATGTTTAATAAACATAAATCCAACACATGTATGGGAAACAAAGTATGGGAAACAAAATATGCTAGTATTCACAACTCTAATCTTTTTAAGAAATGACAACTTCAACACACACTTAGGCCTTTTCCCCCTAAGAGACAAATAAATTCACAGACAATCTTCAAGATAATCAGTGCTGTGTAGACTTTTTTAGTCTACTAAAGTCCAATTTGTAGCATAGAAGCGATGCAGTACTGTAGCAGAAACCATAAATTACAAAGTAATAACTCTCATGCAAAGTAGTTAGACTCCCCCGTGATACACCCTTCCAAACAGACAACAAACTTTCTCTGAGGAAGCAGACTTCTTCCTCTGACTAGGATACTATACAACATGTCCTTCCAAACTAAGGAAACACTTTACCATTCAACACTGGTATTTTTACAGCCATTAAAACATCTGGTTACACAAGTAGATTTAATAATTATGCCTTTAAAAAGAAACCATTTTTAAGAGATAACTTATATTTTACTTGTTACATTAACTTAAAATGCATTTAATCACAAGCAGCAAGATAAGTACCAAAGGTATGAAATAAAACATTTTAAAACATTCAGTTCGTTAAATATTTACTAGATGGCAATCTCCTGCAAGGCGTAAGCTAACTGCTATGAGGGAAAACAAAAATGACCAAGGTATCAGCATTAGTCTTCAGGAGATTATCTTCTGCAACTGAGTATAGCATTATTACACAACTTACTGATTCTCAGTAATCCTATCAAGGAGACTACCGCAAAATAACTTGAATTATTAAAATCTACATCTGGAGGAGGAGTGGTGTGTGATACAAATTAGTAAAAGCAAGAAAACTCAGCTAAACTTCTCTCAGATGACAGAAGTGTACCATGTGTTCAAGTCTTAATGTGATTAATGCTTAGTGTCGCTCCACTTGTACCAGAGGCAGTAAAGGGACCTCCACCATCTTCCTTTACCAAAAACAAACAAAAACATGTGAGAGACAATAAGTTAAGATGAATATCAAAAGCCAACTTAGCAAAATCCCTTGTGAGACTGAGGGACATGTATGTATACAAGGGGAGATGGGCTTTGCCAAGGAAATGGGTTGCAGGGTTTGTAGACTGACTGTACATTTATATGAGGCCCGGGTAAATCTTTTTCACCAGTTGGCAGAACACGGACTTCCACAGGGTTGTTCACCGCTCTGCGGCCAAAAGGCAGGGAAAAAGTGGGCAAGCCATTCATCATACCCTTGGGGCATTCCACCTGCGTGGTACCCTGCAATCTGTTACTTTCAAACCATGTCAATACATTGGCAAGCACTGCAGCTAATCAATTATTAACCAGCTTATCATTAACATTACTGCATGATTGTGATATAGGGCAAAACTCATTAAAGTTTAAAGTCATTTATATCCAGAGGAATTCCTCGCCAAAACTGTATTGGTGAATTTTGAGCTGGGGATTGGACACAGTAAGGAGTTATATCCCACCCCCCCATAGCACTCATATTGTTCACTTTATTAAAGGTGCCATGCAATGAGAATCAACAACATAATCAAAACCAAAATTCACTTTGAAAGGAAATATTATCGACTTGTTATGGATTGGAATGATAACAAGGCAGCAAGCAGACTCATTTGTGTAGAAAAAGATGTCACAATGTTATCATTCTAGCAAAGAATTTAAATTTTTCACCAGACCTCACTGAGAGACATGACTGATTCGATCTCTGGGGCCAGGGAAAATTTTTCACACATTCTGAGACTTGTGATGCCTGCCATGTTTTCACACAGGCTGAAGTAGATGCACTTCACGGGTTTTAACACACATCAAACAATGTGTACTGTTTGAAGACCCATAATGGCAAATCTGAGACAGATGAGTTAAGTTAGTTTGATTAAAGAGATCTGATCTTTGTGGTACTGAAGCTGATAGCAATATGGTACCTGTAAATCAGAGTCCTAGGAAAGAACTGTTACTAGGGACTTTTGTGTTTTATTTTTTGTCCACAGACTTGTTTGGGGTGGTCAACTGATGACAACTTTTAACGGAAAGATGCTCTCACTTTTCGGCCCTTCAGAGGCTGTGGTGGACGGTGATTGCTCAACAGAAAAGCTGCTGCTTCGCCCTCCGTTGTACAGAGGAGAGTGCGGAATGTGGCCAGCTGTTGAAAAAAAGAGAAGAGTTAGACTTACCATAGAAAGTCACACTGATGGGGGCACCTAGGTGGCTTGGTCAGGTAAGTGTCTGACTCTGGATTTCAGCTCAGGTAATGATCTCACAGCTGCAAGATAGAGCCCTGTGTCAGGCTGTACACTGAGTGTGAAGACAGCTTGGAATTCTCTCTCCCCACTTCTCTCTGCCTCTCCTCTGCTCATTCTCTCTCTCTCTCTCTCTCTCTCTCAATTAATTAGTTAATTAATAATAAATAAACATTTAAAAAAGATGCATATTACCTTTCCTTTTACCAGGAACTAAAATACTTCAGTAAAAGTGTTCTAAATTATGAGTCATATATATAATAAAACAATACTTCTGCTAAGTTCTCACCACTATACAAATACATATGGGTTCAAAAACTTAAGTACAGGGGCGCCTGGGTGGCTCAGTGGGTTAGGCATCTGTCTTCGGCTCAGGTCATGATCTCATGGTTCATGGGTTCAAGCCCCATGCCGGGCTCTGTGCTGACAGCCAGCTCAGAGCCTGGAGCCTGTTTCGGATTCTGTGTCTGCCTCTCTCTCTGACCCTCCCCTGCTCACGCTATCTCTCTCTCTCAGAAATAAATGAAACATTAAAAATTAAAAAAAAAAACCTTAAGTACATAAGCATTCTTTATCTGGAGGTCAACATTCATCAAGGAAACAACATTTAGAATGTGGTTGAAAGAGTCATATCTAGGAGTCAGAGAATGTCACCTACAAAGTCAGACTAGCACAGTGGAGAGGTCACAGCACTGGCTTTCAGAGCTAGGTCCCAGTTCCGGGCCTGCTAATGACCAGTCGTGTGATCTTGGGCTCTAGTCTTCAGTCATTTCATCTATAAAGTGATGCATTGGATTATATTACCTCAATAAGCGTCTTCCAACTCTTGGAATTACACTGAACACTTACTCCGGTGCAACATGGCCTCAATTTACATGGGAACCTTGTGGTCCTCATCCTATGGAATTCTGATCTTTTAAGTACTGTTTTCCTGAAACAATAATTTTGCCCTCACCACACTTGAGCCTTGCAAACAACAACCATGGTAAAAATCTAGGACGCTTCAACCTCTGATAATGTTTAAAAACAATTTAGCTGGGATAGGCATATTTCTCATCAAAAGAGCTTAATTTTTCTTATCACAAAAAAATGCTTACTTATCTTACAAACTTCATATAATATACAAGCATCAAGAAGGAGATAGAAATTACTAGGAATCACAAGATATAGTCACAGTTAACATTATGGAGTATAACCTTCCAGATGTTTTTCTTTATATAAACACATGAGCACATGTGCACATACACACAATATGTTTTATTACAAAAACAGCCTCAACTATCATGCTCTTTTGAAACCTTATTCTTTAAATTAATATGTATCTTAGATATCTTTGCCTGTCAATAAACATAAATCTATGTCACTATTTTTTTAAGTTTATTTATTTTGAGACACACAGAGACAGCACAAGTGGGGGAGGGGCGGGGGAGGAGAGAGAGAGAATCCCAAGCAGGCTCTGCACTGTCAGCACAGAGCCTGACATGGGGCTTGAACTGATGAGATGGTGAGATCATGACCTGAGCCAAAACCAAGAGTCAGACACTGAACCAACTGAGCCACTCAGACGCCCCATGTCACTATTTTTAATTGCTGAAAAGTTTTCTATTATAAGCATGTTTTATGAATTATTTACCAATTCCTTGGTGATTTAAAATTGTTTATCAATATTTAGCACCAGTCTACAGTGGTAAAGTGAACTGTCTCAAAAATGTTCACCAAAGGGGCGCCTGGGTGGCTTAGTCGGTTAAGCGTCCGACTTTCGCTTAGGTCATGATCTCACGGTTCGTGGGTTCGAGCCCCGCGTCGGGCTCTGTGCTGACTGCCAGCTCAGAGCCTGGAGCCTGTTTCAATCTGTGTCTCCCTCTCTCTCTGACCCTCCCTTGTTCACGCTGTCTCTCTCTCTCCTAGAAATAAATAAAACATTTAAATAAATAAATAAATAAATAAAAATAAAAATGTTCACCAAAAATATGTTGCCAATTAACACAAGTAAGCTTTGGGTGTTTGTTTGGCTATTTTGCTTCAGCGAAGACTAATTATTAAATTATTGAGAATGAAAGCTTCCATTGTCTAAGCTGTGCTCGTCACTTAACTGCAGAGTCAAGCAAATTCAGACAAGGACACATCTATTAAGTTTCTGTCATCATCATTCAACTGAAGCCTAAGATACTTCTTGCGCAGCACTAGCCTGGATGGGAGAGAGAAGTGACGGAGGTGCTCCCCAGTAAGCAGGCAACAGTTTGGAACCACACTCCGTGGAGATGAATTCATGCATCATATACAAGCAGCCCGGTCTTTCCACAAGTGATACTTTGAGGTGTCTTTTATTTATTTATTTTTTTTAGTGTTTTATTTTATTTTTGAGAGAGAGAGAGAGACAGCGTGAGCAGGGGAGGGTCAGAGAGAGAGGGAGACACAGAATCCGAAACAGGCTCCAGGCTCTGAGCCAGCTGTCAGCACAGAGCCCGACGCGGGGCTCGAACCCACGAACCGTGAGATCATGACCTGAGCCGAAGTTGGGTGCTTAACCGACTGAGCCACCCAGGGGCCCCTATTTTTTACTTTTTTTAAGATTTTATTTTTTAAGTAATCTCTACAACCAACGTGGAGCTTGAACCCACAACCCTGAGATCAAGAGTCGCATGCTCCACTAAGCCAGCCAGGCACCCAAGGTGTATTTTAAAAGGTACAGATATGGGCAAGGTAAGACAAATATTTACCACTTAACTATTTCTCATATTTCATTAGACCAAATAATAGCTAAAGCCAGATGAGCCTCGAATTGTCTGGTAAAGTCAAGCAGCAGAGATAAATAAAATCTAATCTCTGGAGCCATAGGGAAGTCACCCAGCCTTATCTGCAGATCATAGGGATCAAGGTTTGTCTGGAATGGCCTCTCCAGGAAGCTGTGCAGGACTCTGGAGTCCGGAATCAGGGCACCCACTCACTGGCCTCGGCAAGCACAGACTTGCCTCCCAGTGAAATTGCTGATTCCTCTGAGGACCTTGGCCTTCTTTCTCTCTCCCGTCCTCCTTTTAACTCCTCTGCAAGTTGATCATGGCTCCCTACTTCTGCAACACCTTGATCTCAGGGTCTGAAACTGGAACTTCCTCTAGATCTTTCTATGAACCTCTCTTGACAGTCTCACCAAACCCCTTCCCTTTTTGGCTCTGATCTCCCTCTCAACCACTTAGCCCACCTAGGCAGAGCTACAGCTGCCAGTGTCTGCTCAGAGTTGCCTTTCTTGGCTCTGATGTCCACAGCTGCACTGGCTTCCAAATGCACACGCGTGGCTGGCCCCTACCAGTCTCATGGCTTTCCGGACCCTGGCCTTCTTGCAGTCATAGGGTCTGCCACTCTGTCACTAAGGCTCATAGTGTCTGCAGGGGTCCCGGCAGGAATGTCCCCAGATCAGCCTGAAGGCTGAGGCGTAGCTGTGACCTGTTTTGCTGTTTTTCTTGGCTCTAATACTGAAATTTTAATATCTTTATATAGAAATCCCAGCAAGCAGAAGTATTCTTCTCTAATGTTTTGTAAATAACTTTGCTAATATCATTCTAGTGCTCATATGTTGACTAGCACTCTACCACCTGCCAAAGCTGGGTAATAATGAAAGTAAAATCTCTCTTACAGACCACGGTAGGCTGGGTAATGTGCTACATGCTTTACATACATATCTCACTGAATCAAGGATATACTATTATCCCCACTCTAAAGATGAGGAACTTGAGGGACAGCTAGGAAGTTTCAATAAATATGCCATCTGGCAGATAAGTCATATACTAACCACAGTGCTGTACTGTATCTCTAACTTTTTTCCCCTAACTCTTTTCATTATGTTTTTTTTTTATTTTTTTAAAATGTTTTTATTTATTTCTAGGAGAGAGAGAGAGAGAGACAGCGTGAGCAGGGGAGGGTCAGAGAGAGAAGGAGACCCAGACTGAAACAGGCTCCAGGCTCTGAGCTGGCTGTCAGCACAGAGCCCGACGCGGGGCTCGAACCCACGAACCGCGAGATCATGACCTAAGCGAAGACGCTTAACCGACTAAGCCACCCAGGCGCCCCTTCATTATGTTTTTTATTATGGAAACTTTCAAACATATGCAAAAGTAGAAAGAGCAGCATTATAAACTACCACAACCAAACACCCAGCTTCAACCACCATTAAAACAGCCAATTTATTTCACCTATATATTCCCATTCATTCTCTTTCCACCTCCCATCCCTCCCAAACTGGATTATTTTGAAGCAAATTCTCAATATCACATCATTTCAGGTGTAAATATTTCAAAATCTATCTCTAAAATATGTAACATTTCTACCTCTAATAAGGCCCCCAAAACACTTGTTAGCCTGGCTTCTGAATCACCAGGTTCTAACTAACTAGATTATCTCCGATTACGACCACACATGGGTTCTGCTCTTAGCCTGTGAGCGAAGGGTGTCTCAGAGCATCTGAGTGAAAAGATTTTCAGGTGATTTGTAAAACCTTAGGTTGCCGAGCTCTACTCCAGACCTTCTGGATCAGAATTTCTGATAAGGCCCAAGGGTCTACATTTTGATAAGCCTCCCCAGATAACTGCTGTATACTCTAAAGTTTGAGAGCTTTAGATACGAAGTTGTCCACGTATTTTCTGTGCTTCCTCTTATTGTCTTATTTATGGTGTTTCATCTTGGAATTGCTCTCTTTCCTTCACTTCTTCGAACCAGTCACCACATTTTACCTAGCCAAGATGTCAGCTCTTTCATGAAGTCTTTTTCTGATTTTTCCAATAAAATAGTCTCTCCTTTTTTATTATTTTTTAATTTTTTTAAATGTTTTTATTTCTGAGAGAGAGAGAGAGAGACAGTGTGAGCAGGGGAGGGTCAGAGAGAGAGAGAGAGATACAGAATCTGAAGCAGACTCCAGGCTCTGAGCCACCGGTCAGCACAGAGCCCAACGCGGGGCTCGAACCCACAAACCGTGAGGTCATGACCTGAGCTGAAGTCGGGTGCTTAACCAACTGAGCCACCCAGGCACCCCATAGTCTCTCCTTTCTTAAACTTCCTTACACCTTATATCACCTTATATCTTGTCCATACCAAGCACAGCCACTGTGTTATAGTTTCCTATGCAATTTTTTATCTTGTTTATCAGATTACAAACTATTTGAGAATAAGGGACATTTTTAACACTTCTTTATAATTTTGTGCATTATGCCCTGTAAGAGTTAGGATTATTAAATGATTCTAGAATTGACTTGTACTGTCTCCCATAATTTAGAACTATAATTTTAAAGCTAATTATACAGGGTTTTATATATAAGTCACAATTAATTTCAAGTGAATGGATTCTTTCCCCATTTCACATTTAGCCTAAAGACGCAGAAGTTAAGAGAAGTATTCCTAGATCATTATCATGCATTACAAAATGTAACATTTTGCTATTTAAAAAGGATGTTAGAACTTGGCTTCTAGGTATGTTGGACTAAGACCCTGCAGACAACCTCCCTGTGGAAAACAACTCTAAAACCCAGACATGATACAAAAATAACTCGTCACCGGTACTAGAGCGTAAACAGAAGCAGAGGGACCCCGGTGGGGAGTGTATGCTCACTTGAAGAAGCGATGGGAGCTCCACAGGTGAGCTCCTGCCTCCAGTTTTTCACCTGGAGCTGAGAAGAGTCTGCAAGGTGCACAAGCTGCAATGGAGCACATGGGTGTTACAAGGACAGAGGCAGAGAGGGTCCTCGAACCCTACGCCCAAGAACCACACATGGCTGTACGGAGACCAGAGCGCGGCTGCACCAGAAAGAAAATTTGCAGTTCAAGCCCTACAAAAAAAATTACCTAACACGGAGGAAAAAACTACTCATCAGAGAAAAATAACTGAATACAGAATCTCCCCAACTTAATGTTCAGAACATCTAGAATACAATAAAAAAGTACTTAACAGACAAAGAGGCAAGAAAATGGAACACCTTCTCCAAAAAAGAAACATCAAGAGAGTTGCACCCAAGATGAACCAAAGTAGGAACTTACAGGGATTTTTTTTTTAATTTTTGAAGTTTTTTTTTAAATGTTTGTTTATTTTTGAGAAAGACAGAGTATGAGAGGGGGAGGGGCAGAGAGAGGANAACACGGAGGAAAAAACTACTCATCAGAGAAAAATAACTGAATACAGAATCTCCCCAACTTAATGTTCAGAACATCTAGAATACAATAAAAAAGTACTTAACAGACAAAGAGGCAAGAAAATGGAACACCTTCTCCAAAAAGAAACATCAAGAGAGTTGCACCCAAGATGAACCAAAGTAGGAACTTACAGGGATTTTTTTTTTTTAATTTTTGAAGTTTTTTTTTAAATGTTTGTTTATTTTTGAGAAAGACAGAGTATGAGAGGGGGAGGGGCAGAGAGAGGAAGACACGGAATTTGAAACAGGCTCCAGGCTCTGAGCTGTCAGCACAGAGCCCATAGTGGGACTCGAACTCACAAACCACAAGATCATGACCTGAGCAGAAATTGGACCTGTAACGGACTTGAGTCACCCAAGTGCCCCTGAACTTACAAGGATTTTTAAATGAGTATTTTAACTACCTGAGGGTTGTATGTTAAACAAAGCATCATTTTAATGCATGAGAAGTCTCAGCAGAGTAGTGGTCAGTCTCAACATAAAATAAACAAAAGGGAACCAAATAAAATTTTAGAACTAAAATATAGAATTGCTAAAACAAAAAATTAACTGGACAAACTTAATAGTCAAACTGACATGACAAAGGAAAGAGCCAATGAACTTAAATATAGATTAGTAGAAATTATCCATAGTGAAGAACAGAAATTAAAAAATTATTTAAAAAATAGAGCCTTGGGGATCTGTTAGATGATATTAAAAGGTTAAAAGTATGCATTACTGAAATATCAGAAGGAAAGGAAAGAGAAAATGGGGTGCAACATACATAAAAGTTCAACTCATAAGTCATCAAAAACTTAAATGTAAGAGTTATTAAAGTATGAAAAAATATTTGGAGGCATATAGTTTGATTTAAGAAATCTTAAAATGGGTTACCAAAAGCACAAACTATAAGGAATACATTGATAAAAATGAATTACATCAAGATTAAGAACCTTTGCTCTTCAAAAGACATAGTTTTAAGAAGCTGGGGAGGCAACCAACAGACTAAGAGAAAACTTCTGCAGAACATGTATTTTAAAAAGGGCTTTATTCTGATTGAATAAAGAGCTTTTGCAATTCAATAATAAAAAGACAAACACCTAGTTTAAAAAGAAGATGAGGGGTGCCTGGGTGGCTCAGTCGGTTAAGCGTCCGACTTCAGCTCAGGTCATGAACTCACCACTCGTGGGTTCAAGCCCCACATCAGGCTCTGTGCTGACAGCTCAGAGCCTGGAGCCTGCTTCAGATTCTGTGTCTCCCTCTCTCTCTGCCCCTCCCCCACTCACAGTCTATTTCTCTCTCAAAAATGAATAAATGTTACAAAAAATTTTTAAATAAATAAATAAACTTTAAAATTAAAAAAATAAAAAATAAGATGATTTGAACACATATTTCACCAAAGACATATGTAGTCAATAAACATGAAAAATGCTCAACATTACTAGTCATCAGATAAATGCATATTAGAAATCACATATACCCACTAGAATGGCTAAAGTTATAAAGACTGACAACACCAACGGCTGACAAGGATGTGAAGGAAACAGAAATCTCATATAAAGCAATGAGGATGGAAGATAGAACAGCCACATTAAAAACAATATGGCAGGGGCACCCAAGTGGCGCAGTCAGTTAAGCATCAATTTCAGCTCAGCTCATGATCTCACAGTTTGTGGGTTTGAGACTCAGGTCAGGCTCTGTGCTGACAACTCAGAGCCTGGAGCCTGCTTGGGATTCTGTGTCTCCCTCTCTCTCTGCCCCTTCCCCACTCTCTGTCTCTCTCCGTTTCTCTCTCAAAAATAAAATAAAAACATTAAAAAATTTTTTAACAATATGGCAGTACCTTATGCAATTAAACATGAATTTACCACGTGATCTAGTAAATCTAGTGTTAGGTATTGCCACAAAACATGAAAACATATGTCTACAAAAAAAATGTATATGCCAATTATTCCCAACACCCAAATATGGATAGCTATTACTCATAATAGCCCCAAACTGGAAGCAATCCAAATGTCCATCAATTGGTAAATAGATTTTAAACTAATGTGGCATATCCATATCATAGAATTTTACTCAGTAACAGTCAGTGAATCTTGAAAACATTATGCTAAGAAAAAGAAGTCAAACACAAAAATCTACATACTGTATGATTCAATTTAAATAAATTCTAGAAAAGGCAGAATCCTAGTTACAGCATCACAGCAACTGCCTAGAGCCATGATTTAGTAAGGAGGTAGAGTGCAAGGAAATTTTGGAGCCAAGATCTGTTTTATATCTCGATCTAGTGGTTGCTGCACAGTCATATACAATAACAAAATCATCAACTGCACACTAAAATTCATGAATTTTATTGTATGCAAAGATCATAACAAATAACAAAGATAATTTTGTTCTTTTTTTCTTTTTAAAAAAAGTTTTTTGTAGTTTATTCATTTTTGAGACAGAGAGAGAGACAGAGCATGAGTGGGGGAGGGGCAGAGAGAGAGGGAGACACAGAATCTGAAACAGGCTCCAGGCGCTGAGCTGTCAGCATAGAACCTGATGCGGGACTCGAACCCACGAACCATGAGATCATGACCTGAGCCATAGTTGGATGCTTAACTGACTAAGCCACCCAGGAGCACCAAGAGAATCTTTTTTCAAAAAAGAGCAAAGAATTAAAACCAAGTATTCTGCACACTGAATTCTGTAGATGAGTAAGCCAATTTAGATAATTTAGGATAACCCAAAGACACCTGTCAAAAAAGTTAGCTTAGCTTTCCAAAGAGAATGATGGATTTGTTATAAAAACTATCAGAAATCAGCATATCTGTTTACTGGTCTGGCAGTTAAATCAAGCATTTCAATAAGTGACTCTGGGGACAAAAATGGGCTTGAATCAAATAAAAGAAAATGAAAACCATCTGATTTGGCTTTTTGCTCAAACAGTGACTTGGCAAGAAATAGCAATAGAAAAACCTAGAAAAAAATTGGCACTAACTTACTTAAAAAAAGAATTTAATCTTCATAGCTACTGACATTATATGGTAGAATTGGAAAATAAATAAAACAATGTGCCTCAGGCACTTCAAAAGAATAGAGCTGCCAAAATTGAGATTAAAAATTATCTTTTGGAAAGTAACTCTCAAGTAAGTGGTATACACAAAAGACATATTCATTTTCCTTTATAGGAAATAGACAAGCAACTAAATAATCATCTCAACTCCCTCATGCTTTGGATTTTTTAAATAATCTTTTTATTTTAGAGCAGTTCTGGATTTACAAAATCAATGCAAAGATTGTACAAATAATTCTCATATACCTCACACTCAATTTCCCCCATTATGAATATTTTACATTGGTATGGTACATTTTTCACAATTGGTGAACCGATATTAATATGTTACCATTAACTGCAGTCCACCCTTTATTAAGATTTCTTCTGTTTTTATCTAATATATTTTTCCGTTCCAGGATCTCACCAGGAAGCAGCATTACACTTGGTAATCATATTTCCTTGAGCATTTCTTGATGATAATTTCTCAGATTCACCTTGCTTTTGATAACCTTGACAATTTTGAGGAGTACTGATCTGCTGTTTTATAGAATGTTCCTCAGGTGGACTTGTCTGATGTTTTCTCACGGTGAGACTGGGATTGGACTTTTAAAATAACTTTTGCCTCATTTTTTAACTCTTAAAATCACCATAATGTCACATTATAATAACTTAGATTATTACCCAGATAATCATGTGCAGCCTGGTTATAAATGAAAATGTCTGAAAGTACTCCTACTATACTAGATTTAAGTAAATCTAAATAGATCACAGTGAATTATCAATCACACTAAAGTTCTAGAATACAGCATTATTTTATGTATTCTGCCATATAAAAACCCCATTAATACTTAATATTAATTAATTGATACCTAAATAAGATACAGCAGTGAATCCATAGCTAGGTAGTCATAACTCCTAAACTTACAGTGAGCCATTTTTTTATGTTTATTTATTTATTTTGAGAGAGAAAGAGCACACACACGTGAGCAAGGGTGGAACAGAGAGAGCGAGGTGGAGAGAGAATCTTTTTTGAAGTTTTTTTTTCTTTCATAGTTATTATCAAGTTGGATTCCATATAACACCCAGTGCTCATCCTAACAAGCGCCCCCCTCCATGCCCATCACCTCCCTTCCCCTCTCCCCTCTCAGCCCTTAGTTTGTTCTTAGTATACAAAGGTTAGAAAGAGAATCTTCAGTAGGCTCCACATTCACAGTGGAGCCCGGGGTGGGACTTGATCTCACGTGAGATCATGACCTGTGCTGAAATCAAGAGTCAGATGCTCAACTGACTAAGCCACCCAAGTGCCCTTACAGCTGGTCATTTGATTAGGTTAGTCTTATGCATTGTAAGCAACTAAATTATATATTTTGACACAGTCTTTTCTGAACGGCAGATAGATTTTAAAAACTTATTTTCCAAGTGGCTTTAGGAAATAAAAACATCCTTAAAACATGAGGAAGAACATGATCTCCTATTATTACTACCTTGCTGTTATAACTTATTAATTCCTACTGTTAACTTCTTCAAATTTAACAAAGGAATGTAAAAGTAAACAGTTTACATGAAGGAAAGAAAAATGTACTCCATTACAAAGGCCACTGAATCAGTGACAGGTCATTTTTCTTAGGACACAATGCACCTTATTCATGATTGGGAAAAGTTGCAGGAATTTCCATGTCAGTCAAGCTCTGGACTTCAATCTCAACTTTTAAAAAATGTTTAATTAGTATGTTCTAGAGTATTGTTTGGCTTTAATCCTAAAGACAAGGCCAACAGAAGTTGGATGTGTTCAATATGCCAAGGAGAAATGTTACCTGACATGACCTTAGTAAAGGTGAACCAGCTCTAGTCTTTGACTGGGGTAAAAAAATAAATAGCTCGGAAGGCGGGATAGCCCAAAACAGAAGGGCTTAATGAGCTGGGAAAAGTATTAGACGATGCTCTTATTAAGATTTTGCAGCAAATAATTCAAATAGAAAAACAAAAAGAAAATAAAACCCACTAAGCACAGCATCCCAGAAGACATAGCCTCCACCTATCAGACTGGTCGGTCACAGTTTGTAGATCTGAGCAGAGTTTCTAGGCATCAAAGACATCTTGAGCCTGCAGACTGCTTGGCTTATTTATCATGGGGGCTCAATATGTTCATCAGAAAAACAAGTGAGGAAATGTCTTCCCTGAAACAGCATGGGTGGGCACCCAACTGCACCTTAGTAAATGCTTAAAGTCCCTCAAGCAGCCCCACAAAAGTTCTGTCAACAAAAGCCTAAAGATCCATTGCTGTTCTCACGGCTCACTTTCTGAATGCTGTTCTCACTGCTCATTTTTCTGAAAATCTGTAGGAGGAGCAGGTCTAGGGACTGAAGTCCAAAGGAGATAGTCCCCTTTAAAGATAACCTCTCTCCTGATTTGCTTGTTTATATCCCAGCCTGTTTATATCTCAGACCAAAAAAGAAAACAATTATAGCCTTTAAAGTCACTTCACTTTCCTCAGTGTCTGTATGCACATGACATTTCTAAGAACTGGGAGAGAAATCATCCAATCACAGAAGGTCAAATAGGAAAGGGGCATGAGTTTTTCCAACCACCTATCTGATCAATGAAGGGAAAACACAGTCTTCATAATGCAGCAGAAATTAAGGATTTTTTTTATTTAAAAGAAGTTTCAGGGCACCTGGGTGGCTCAGTTGGTGAAGCATCTGACTTCAGCTCAGGCCATGATCTCACCGCTCATGGGTTCGAGCCCCACATCAGGCTCTGTGGTGACGGCTCAGAGCCTGGAGCCTGTTTCAGATTCTGTGTCTCCCTCTCTCTCTGCCCCTCCCCCACTCACGCTCTGTCTCTTTCTCTCAAAAACTAAACACCAAAAAAAATTGTTTTTAAGTTTCAGTCCAGTTTCTTCTAGTAAATCGAGATCAGCCCGGAAGCAGTGACATACCTGTTGAGAGCTGATACTTATAGGTTGTTTTAAAACGATCCACGTGACACTCTCAAGAAGAGGCGGGACCGTAAGAGAACCAGGATATGTCCAGTAGTCCCAGGATGGAGGAAGCAGACATAATGGGTCAAAATTTGTGAATCGAGTTTGTTTACCCTGGTGGAGAAAAGAGAATTCCCACAAATTACAATAGGATAGCTTTATGCAGACCTCAAACAAACACACATCCGATGAAATACTATTTTACTGGAAATCTTTAACTCATGGAATTATTTAGTATCTGCCTTTGTAACTTTAAAAAAGTATCTGCCTTATTTAGATGAAGTAGCACATTACCTAAATTTATTTCAGAAGCACAAGATTTGTTTAAAATGTGCTGCAGCTAAATGCTTATTGTGCACAACTCCATATCAGAAACTAATTATGCATAGATTTATTAGTAATAACTTTAGATCATTTAAGACCCCTTCATAATTTTCAAAAGATATGTGGCAACAGATTAATTCTGCTCTATTGGTCAAGTATGTTCCGAACCTGCTTCAAAGCAGATAGCATATCCTATGTCTAAAGTCTAAGTTAATACGTAAGAGAATTCGGGATGGAACAAGTCATTAGCAAATAATATTTCATTTTACCTTTTCTTTAATGGAATCCAAAATGTCAGTAATCTTTTGCAGTTGAGAATTGTGTTCACCAATCTGAAAGCATGAAATTTCAAAAGAAATGGTTACTGTTAACTGAACAGGTCTGATTCACTCCATGCCGGTTTTTTTTTTTTTAATTCTTTCTTTGAAAAACCTTTGCCAACCCAGAACAAACAGTGATTGTTCTATAATGAATCTGTCTTTTACCTGCTGCCTTTATCACGCCAGAGAAAGTGAACAACAAGATAATGTTACAGTGCTCCTTGGCTGAATTATAAGTTTGATTCTAAAACTAGTAGTAACAGCTACATAGTTTTTAGCTTTATGAAAGTTTAAGGTACAGGTTAACTTAAGAGAAAATTTGCTTAGGAAACTCTAACGTAACACTTGCACGATTCCACCAGATGTGACCTTCAGACTCTAGATCCGAACGGACTCTTGTGACATGAAAGCATTAAAAGAAAACATCTCCCATTTTCAACCTAAAATGATTTGAGGTCCTGAGCCAAAGCAATATATTATCATGAGTAGAAATCATCAGAAAAATGGATGTACCTCTTCTCATTGTTAGGGACGTCCTGCATCTACCTGAAGGTTTTAAGTCCTTCGGGATTGAAGCATTATCTTTGGCCTCACTTGGATTTCACTGCCACCAGCAGACGTCGTGGCCAAAGGGAGGGGCCGCTGCCATTCATGCCTCCCTCCCTCTGCCCTGTGCTTCCCCGAGTCCCAGCCCCCAACGAGTTACATCACACACAGAGTTGATGGTAGAGCAGAAGTGCACATCCTGCAAGAATGCGAAACAGTGGGAGCTCGACCCACCCACGGGTATTAGAACAATGATACTTGCGGAATCACATGTAACTGTTAGACAAAGGGGGTTACAACAAAATTTTTAAAAAATCGGTCAGTGTGTTTGAGACAGCAAACCATTGTGCTAAAACTAGTGCTTCGAGGGGCACCTGGATGGCTCAGTTGGTTAAGCATCCGACTTCGGCTCAGGTCATGATCTCGCGGTTTGTGGGTTCGAGCCCCGTGTCGGGCTCTGTGCTGACAGCCAGCTCAGAGCTGGAGCCTGCTTCAGATTCTGTGCCTCCCTCTCTCTCTGACCCTCCCCTGCTCACTCTGCCTCTCTCTCTCTCTCAGAAATAAATTTTAAAAATTGAAAAAAAATCTAAAACTAGTACTTCGAGAATCAGGAACTTTATTCTGTCTTGTATCTCTAAAGACTGTATAACCAGGAAGAGCCTACAATAAAGATCTTCTCAGAATGTCAGTTATTATTCCTGCCATTGTTATTGTTGCTGCTGTTGCTGCTGCTGCTGCTGTCTCTGGCCACATAAAAATGATCAATGGACGGTAAGAGGACACAGAACACAAATCACCTATGGTAGATCTGTGCTATTAGATGAATCATGGGCTAGTACATAAATTTTTAATATTAATTTCAAAAGGAAAACATTAAACTTAGAATGAGTTTACTATAAAAAGTGCCAGACTATCGGGGCGCCTGGGTGGCTTAGTCGGTTAGGCGTCCGACTTTCGCTTAGGTCATGATCTCGCGGTTCATGGGTTCGAGCCCCGCGTCGGGCTCTGTGCTGACTGCCAGCTCAGAGCCTGGAGCCTGTTTCAGTCTGTGACTCCCTCTCTCTCTGACCCTCCCCTGCTCGCGCTGTCTCTCTCTCTGTCTCTGTCCTAGAAATAAATAAAACATTAAAAATTTTTTAAAAAATAAATAAATAAAAAATAAAAGTGGCAGACTATCTTCTCCGTGACTGAAACTCTTTATCCAACATGACTGACTAATAATTTAAAATGAAATCAGTGTATTCTCACCTGTAAAAATACGCCCAAAACAGCAAGTCCATCTGGCTCATGAGCTGCCTCAACAAAGCTGGGATATTTGTCTGAATTCCAGTGAACAACATGGAGCTGAAAGGGAGGTATGCAACATAATTCAAATGTTTTATTGTAAAACATCCTTTAAAACATAAATGAAAATAAAAGATTTATATAGTTTTTCCTGGCGCTGTGCACTCATGCATATAATGTATTCTTCGCAAGAATCTTGGACAGAATCTTCTTGTTTTCATCCAAAACCCAAAGACAAAAACCATGGCCACTTAGTCTGTGGTCTACTATCAGAACTTCTACATCACTATTTAGAATGCTCTGGAATCTCCTGCCAAGCCCCTGTAGCCCAAACCATCTCCAGCCATTGCTCCTGAGAGATTTATGCCCCCCCGCCCCCAGCCTTCCATGCATGGAGTTGCAACAGAGCAGCCCTAGGTCAGATTGCAGCTGGTGGCTGAGTGCACGAAATGAGCTTCGGCTCACAGGAGGGTGGAGGAGTCCACTGAAGGTTTGGAGTGACTGAGTCCTGCTGCTAAGGACAGTGCCAGGTGTTCCTGGAACTGCCCAGTCAGCTATTCATCACTGCACTTTAAGCCTTTTTATGGGTTGAAAGTGCAAATTGTCCTTAACAGAACTATTTTAAGCAATATTCATACATTTATTACCTTCTATAAATATATTCATATCCTTTGCTGACAGCAAGTTTTAATGGGGACAAAGAGGCTTTGTCTAGGAACAGGAACTAGGAACCAGAGGTGCCTGAGGATGAAAATAAGGAGGCGGTGCTACTGAGGTGGGGTGAAGGAAAGAAGGGGAGAGGGAAGGAGCTGGAAGACTTGGAACTCTAGAAAATAGGTTGCACCTACTTCACAATGCTGCCCTCATGCAGGTGGCCTTCTGCAAAACCCAACAGTGTCCTAAGTGTTCTGCCATTGTAAATAATACAGTATCCCAAGCACACAAACAACCGTGAAAGACTGTAGAATAACAATAAGGCAGAAAATCACTCTGGGAAGATCTTCATTCCTGATTAAAGGGAAGAACAAACCAAACTAAGATAGATGCCAAAGGGGAATGTGCCACACTCACATGATTGAGCCAAGGTCACAAGGAGGCCATGTGGACCAAGAACCCCTATATGAGGGACTGACTTCAGATAAAATCTCCTTTAAATAAATCCTTTTAGCAACTCAGGGAGGAAACACAGTTAAAGGGTTTCATGCACAAAACACCTTTCTAGTTACAGAGAGGATTTAGTGTGTTCAAAGACATGTTTTTAATCCCATGCTTTAATTATAACTTCACATCTTACAGGCAACTAATATGGGGGATTTCTGAATAAACAAGAATTATCACAAATAGTGAGCCACAAAACTATAACACAGTTCATTATCCACAAATAATCAAGGATGATTATGGGATATCCAGACAGAAAATACAAAAGTGGACCCCACCCTGGGACCCAGCAATTGCATAAAGGATAAAAAAATACACATTCAAAGGGGGTAGATGCACCCCAATGTTTAGAGAACCATTATCAACAATAGCCAAACTATGGAGAGAGCCCAAATGTCCATCAACTAATGAATGGACAAAGAAGATGTGGTATACATACACAATGGAATATTACTAAGCCATCAGAAAGGATGAGATCTTCAGCTAACATCATCCTCAATGGGGAAAAACTGAGAGATTTCCCTCTGCAATCAGGAACATGATAGGTATGTCCACTCTCACCACTGTTGCTTAACATAGTGCTGGAAGTCCTAGCATCAGCCATCAGACAACAAAAGGAAATAAAAGGCATCAGAATTGGCAAAGAAGAAGTCAAGCTTTCACTTTTCCCGGACGACATGATACTCTACATAGAAAACCCAACCAGACTCCACCAGAAGCCTACTAGAACTGATCNAGAGGGGAATGGGGGTGATGGGCATGAGGGGGACACTTGTGGGGATGAGCATTGGGTACTACATGGAAACCAACTTGACAATAAACTATTTTAAAAAAAAGAAAGGATGAGATCTTGCCATTTGCAAGGACATGGATGGAACTAGAATATATTGAGAAGAAAGATAAGTCAAACAGAGAAAGACAAATACCACATGATTTCACTCATATGTGGAATCTAAGAAACAAAACAGATGAACACATGGAAAGGGTGGGGGGGGAGGAAAGAAGAGAGAGAAACAAACCACAAGAGAGTTTTAAAAAGAGAACAAACTGAGGGTTGATAAAGGGGGAAGGGCTAGATGGGTGATAAGTATTAAGGAGAACACTTGTGATGAGCACTGGGTATTGTACATAAGTGATGAATTACTAAATATTATTCCTGAAACCAATGTTGCACTGTATGTTAACTAAACACAATTTAAATTTTAAAAAGGGGGGGAGGGAGGCTTGGGTGGCTCAGTTGGGTAAGCATCTGACTTCAGTTCAGGTCATGATCTTGCAGTTCATGAGTTTGAGCCCCATACTGGGCTCTCTGCTTTCAGCGCAGAGCCCACTTCTAATCCTCTGCCTGCCCCTCCCTTGCTCTTTCTCTCTCTCTCAAAATAAATAAACATTAAAAAAAAAAGTTATTCCAGTGGTGCTATGTTCTAGGCTGGTGTGAGATAGTTGGAGGAGGAACAAAACCTGAAAACACTAGATGATGAAACAAAATTCATTTGGCTCACATTCCACTGGAAGGGTGGGGCTGAAAAGAACATTAAGGTTGTTTTAAATGGCTCTGTGCCAATCCATCAGCTCACTTAGTAAGAGATGACACCAAAGAGATAGAAAGATGTGAAATGACTTCTTTAGGTTCACAACCACAATTGACTAGAAAATGAATATGTAAGTAAAGAGAAATGAATCTATATATTCCTTCTGCTGGTTAAAAGAGAGCAAATATTTAGAATATCCTGGGAAACTAGAGGAGCAAAACTCGTTTTAAACAAGTCTTTCTCCCACACACCTTGCCTAACTGGTAGAAACATCTTCATAGGAACTGTTATCACTTGTATTAGCATTTGTATTTGAATTAAAACTCAAACAAATAGGAAACTCACATTTCCTGACTAACAACAGCTTTGGTGATTTGAGAGAAGTCTTAGGCACTACAAAAATGGAAATGAGCAGATTCTTTTCTGTTGGAAAATAATTTCTAAATAATAGTATTATTCAACTTTAGGATTTTTATCTGCATACTACTGATATGTCAATTATGCTTAGTATGCCCAAGATTGCCATTAATGTTAAAATCATAGTTTTACTATCAGCTACATATTTAATATGCTTACTATATAATCTGCACAAGTTGGAATCAGATGAAGTTCTAAATATGGAGTGGGTTATTAGTCTACTTTGTATAGATGCCTAACTCTTGGGATATGGGTTTTCCTGATTTAGATCACTTTAATCTCTCTATAATGGTCACAAATCATCAGTGTAGACCTCAAGTTAAGTTTTCATATGGTACACTTTAAATGGTTTTCTTTTCATTTCTTTTCTTCTGCTTTTTATTTTTTAAGAGGGTACAACTCAATGATAATCACAAAATTAGGTACAAAAGTGGCTGGAAAAACTAACACTTTAGAATCCTATCTACGGCTCAGCACAAAGGGACTCTTTTGAATCTGAAAGCAAAATTAAGTGATTCCCAAATTTAAGTAATTCCCAGCTCCAGCCTGGACCTCTGTCCTAAACTCTACGTTTGCACCCATCAGCCCTCTTGAACATGAGCCTAGGACATCTATCTAATGGACCCCTCAAACTTAACATGTGCAAAACAGAAAGTTAACTTCTCTCTACAACCTGCTTCTCCCTGGACCTCCCCATTTTAGTAAATGGCAGAACGATCCTGTTTGTTCAAGCCAGAATCTTAGGAGTGTTTCTAGACCTCTCTCTTTTCTCCCTTCAGTCTTGTCATCCATCCTTTTCATTGCCAAGTCCCACTGACTTCGCTTCTCAAACACATCATGGATGCATCTAGCTCTCTTCATCTCCACCACACCCACACCCCAAGCCATCGTCTTTCATTTGCACTATTTCCATAACCTTTATGTTTGTCTCCCTGTTTCAACCTTAGCCCAACCTCTTCTCCACATAGCAGCTAGTTCTATTCTATAAAATATAAAGTAGAATATGACATTCCCCTGCTCAAAACCTTCCATCGTCTTTGTCTTGATACATTGAGGATAAATCCCAAATTTCTCACCATGCCCCACAAACTGTGACAAGGCATGGTCCTTGCCTGCCTCTCCACGACATGGCCTATAACTTCTCCTTCATTAATTCCAATCCCAGAAGCCAAAGACTTTTGCTTCTTAGACATGCCAACCTCATTCCTGCCTGGGGTCGCCTGTCTTTGCTGTGCCCTCTTGCTGAGAAGCTCTTTAGATGTTCTCATAGTGACTCCTTAGCCATTCAGTTTCAATTCGTATAAATCACAAAGAAACTTGTCCTAACTACTCAGTCACATTACCAGCTCCCGTATATTGTTCCTATCAAAGTACTTACCATGTACCAT
Organism: Crocuta crocuta; assembly: GCF_008692635.1. Lineage (NCBI taxonomy): Eukaryota > Metazoa > Chordata > Mammalia > Carnivora > Hyaenidae > Crocuta > Crocuta crocuta. Next base: position 2,423,022 of record NW_027531285.1, on the reverse strand, counting down.
TTATTAATGTGTTTATCACCTACCTCTAACAGACCCCCAACCCTGAGGTCTGACCCAGACTTCCTTATTCTTCATCAGGAGTCTTGTCTCAAACCAGAAACAATGACCCCCTCCTCTACTCCCCTTCAAGCTAAATTAATCAACAAATCCCACTGAAGGGGGATATTTCCAGTCTATAATTCCAGCTGGCACTCAAATTAACTGTACTGTCATCAGTTTACCTGTAACTCTCCCCAAAACCCTTCTCACTGAGTACCCTTATCCATCTCTGCTTCAACCCTATTGATTTTCAAATCATTCCTGGAATATTTTTTAAATGCAAATGTGATCACTTCTCAGTTCAAAGCCAGTCAGTGGCTTCCCAGTGCACAGAGGATGAAGTTCCACTGCACAGAGGATGAAGTTCACAATCATTACCATGACTTACCTCATTAAGTTCAGGCCCTCTGGCCCTGCCAACCCTACATGTGGCAGCTCGCCTCCCTGTTATTCACGCATTAATCCAACTAGACACTTTGTTCTTCAACTATGGAATGCACTTTCCCACCCTAAGTCCTCAAAATGATCCTATGCACAGGGCCAGTGCTGTCTCTCCCCTTTGCCTGGCGCATTCCTGCTCATCCTTCAGGTTGGGGTTGAAGACTCTTCACAGGGAAGTGTTCCCTGCTCTGTCCTTACTTCCTTTTAGCATTCCCTTCAGGATGAGCACGAGTCAGCTGGGCAAACATGGGGACATAGTGGGTCACCATGAATTCTTAAAAAGTGAATGAATTCACGAACAAATGAACAAAATAAGAAATAGCCTTAAAAACATATTAAAGAATATATGAGAAAAATAGAATATATGAAATTCCAGTCAAAGCTTTATCTCCTTCAAGAAGAAAAGTCTACAAAGATGTTTCTTGCTCTGCAAGTCAGGACTCTGAGCTTCTGGAAAATTTCAAGATGTGAGTCCCCTTTTCAAGAAACAACTTGTCAGCTCAAATAAGACCTCTCTGAGAGTGTACATTTAAGTTTATGAAACTAGAAAGTAAAACTATAAAGCAATGTGAATAATTTTTCTTAGTTGTTTAGGAAAATTACAAAGCAATAATCCAAAGTCAGCTCAATCCCCACAAAGCCTTTAGGATTCAGAACAATGTGTTAAATTTAGAACACAAAATGTGAGAAAGCAAGATGAAAACTGTTCAGTGGATGATATAAACTGAGACACGACACAGAATCAGGAGTCCCACTTCCCACATTCTTGGCATCTTTTGTCCACTAGCATGGACCTCTCTGACTATACATTTTATTTGCCCATCCTGAAAATAGAGCAGGTCCCATACCTTTATTATTATTATTTTTTAATGTTTTATTTATTTCTAGGAGAGAGAGAGAGACAGCGTGAGCAGGGGAGGGTCAGAGAGAGAGGGAGTCACAGACTGAAACAGGCTCCAGGCTCTGAGAGGGAGTCACAGACTGAAACAGGCTCCAGGCTCTGAGCTGGCAGTCAGCACAGAGCCCGACACGGGGCTCGAACCCACGAACCGCGAGATCATGACCTAAGTGAAAGTCGGACGCTTAACCGACTAAGCCACCCAGGCGCCCCGAGCAGGTCCCATACCTTAAGCACTTGGCCTCAAACAAAGGTGTCTTAAGTAGACAAAATGGACACTTTGGTTGACAGGCTCAAAGAACAGATGTGCATGTGAATGGAAGAGCAAAACTGGAAAAAGGTCCTGTTGGCTGGATTTCTCTGAACAGCAGAGTTATAAAGGAGTGTCTATACTCCACAGCTTAGTAGCCATGAGGAAATGAAGACAAACCTTACTGGCCTGGTAACACTGCTCTGTCTCATATCTAGACAACTCACAGGCCAAATTATTTTCACATGAATAGCTTTGGTTGAGTCAGACAATAATTCATTTTGATATGATGAAAAAGCTGGGCGTTAGCAATATTTAACAGTATGAAAACTTGAAGTATATTATGCTTTGTCACTTAACATAGGATTAGAAAAAGTAGAGTATTATTAATTAATATAATTATTAAAAAGTGACTTCCCAATTTAAAAAAAAATCAATGAGGGGTGTCTGGGTGGCTCAATCAGTTAAGTGGCCAACTTCAGTTCAGGTCATGATCTCATAGTTTGTGAGTTCAAGCCCCCCATCGAGCTCTGTGTTGACACCTCAGAGCCTGGAGCCTGCTTTGGATTCTGTGTTCCCTTCTCTTAGTGTCCTTCTCCCACTCACGTTCTGTCTCTCTCTGTCTCTCAAAAACTAAATAAACAATGAAAAGAATTTTTAAAGAGTCAATGAATGCTTTATCTTGTTATGCTTTACCAATGACCTTAATAACAGATTCCACTTTATACCTGTAAATAAAGAGATAATGTAGACTTTAGCAGAATTTGTGTCTTTATTTTTTTCTTCCCTACAAGAAACTCTGCCATTTACTATCACCTCCACAAAATATGATATTAGCATATGTCTCTGTCTGGACCAAATATGTACACAGTTGGGCCCAAATCAAAGGTCTCTTTCTCTGCCTTTATAGTGGACTTTCAGGAAACACAATAGATAGTATAAAAAGATTTGTAATTTGGTATCAGACAGACCTGAATTTAAACCCATCTCACCCACCTCCTAATTGGATAAATTACTTAATCTCTCCAAATCTGCAATTTACTCATTTCTAGAATAAGTACAATAATCCTAAACTTCAGAGTTGGTTTAAGACTCAGAAGGGCCACACTGATCGCTTCTCATATCGAAAAACTCTCATGTTGATTGAATAAAGCAATTTCAGACACCAAGATACCTAATTGGCTCAGGATCAATTTGGAGTCAAGAGAGCTGCCCTCTGAGTTCCTTAAATTCCATCACCTCGGCAAATACAGAACTGTGAATCTATGTCTGCTGGCTTACCTCTGCAGCGTATCTCACTCCATCCACCACGTGTTCAGAGCCATGATCATCAGCAGACCCCCAGTGCAGGTGAAACTGCCGCAGCCTGTAGTTTCCAGTGAGGGGACCCCCACGCAGGACTAAATGGCAATGCGTTTTCAATTGTTAGCAAGAAAAATACTCTTTACACATGCTACTATGACCCACATCATCTCCCTGAATTATTCAACATGCTCAGGTCCTCCAAGGAAGTTTTTACAAATGTGTCATTCAGTTTGTGGACAGGAACACAACTTTTAGGTATATGAAGAGCAAAAACAAACATTTTAAAAGGTGTGAGAGTCTACAATACAGATTTTTATGGAACATCTGGGAAATCACAATAGACACAGTGGTTGGAAAGTAGAAGAACTTAGGAGTTCTTAAAGATAAGGGATTGGTCTGTTTATTGGAGAATGTCGGCCTCTCTGAATAAGGATGTGATCTATAAAGAGGGCCACTTGAACTTGGTAGAGCAGCCCAGCATTATGGTTAAAGAAGAGTCTCCTGCACTGTGAAGACCTAGGTTTAGGTTCTTACTGTGTAATCTTGCATGAACTCTAACTTCAAAGCTTTGGCTTTCATGTCTGTAACCTCGGGAGAGTAATGCTCCCTCCTAATGCTGTTTTGAAACTAAGAGAAAAGTTGAATACAAAGGACTTATCACTTCCTGACACACAGTGAGAACACTGGACATGTTCACTATTATTACTATTTTATTATTGTTGGGATTACTAGAAACATTGGCCAACTAAGCACATCTTCTGTACTTAAATTCTATCTTCCCAGGGAAATCTGGAATACAGTGCAAAATTAACTCTTTCCTGGCAACAGAATCATATCTTAAGTATATTAAGAAGCTTAATATAAAACATAGCTCTAACCTGTTGCCTCCTAATTAATCTTCATTGGACATGTTTAAAGGATGTGGGGGGATAAGAAAGCATCAGATACACCATACACATTACTAATCTCCCATCAACATCCAGTAGAACTAAGTGTTAGATTATAAGGTGTAGCCTTAATAAAAGTTTGATTTAAATGACCTTCCTCTTCAGAGATTTCAGATAGGCAGACATATAGAGATACGGAGAGAGAGAGATCTCAAAATTTGTCAAAAATGATCCATCTTATACATGAAGGAAAAGAGGTTATGGGGTGCCTGGCTGGCTCACTCATTCGAGCATGTGACTCTTGATCTCAGGGTCAAGTTCAAGTTTCACATTGGGCATGGAGTCCTGAAAAAAGAAGCAGAAGGTGTTAAGAGGTATCACACGCAGTAACGAAGAAAAGGGAAAATACATTTGCCTAAGGCACACCCTTCTTTGAGCTCTTCTGTGGGAGAGAAATGATCCAGATTGCTGCCTCTATTAACCAGTACAACTGAACTCATTTCTCCCTTACTCAGTTTGACTCAGCAGAAGTTGAACATCAATGATTAAGAGTTAGTGTGGTTGGAATCCACAAATTTGGGAATGGTCCCAGCTCAGCAACTGAATTATGTGATCTTTCAAAATTCACTTAAGCCTCTGTGGGCTTTAGCTTTCTTGTTTATATTTATGTTCATCTGTCTGTCTATTTTTAATTAGGAGACTGGCCTGGATGTTCCTTGACTTCTACAATTATCAAAATTACCAAGGGGAAAAAAATGAGCATATGCAATACTTTTTTTTTTTTCTGGAAGGGTGAATGGTTGGAGCTTTCCTTAGATTTATTTGAATCCAGATTTTTTTTTTACAATAAGCGAAGATGGCTATTTCCAAAACCCTGTCCAAAAAAAAAAAAAAAAAGAAAAGAAAAGAAGCATTTACATCAGAATCTAAGGCTTGCTCTTCTGTTACACTGTTATAAGCAGAGTAATGTTAGTGCTTTGAGTCTCCCACTGGACAGTGTTCTTGAGGGCAGAGACTGGATCTCTGCTGCACCCATCACCTAGCATGTTACCTATCACAGAGGAGATGCATGATAAATATTTGATGAATGAATGAATAAAACATTTGATTTGTCTTTAAACAAACAGTTTTAAAGATTATTCATGGATAAATTAATTTAAAAGGCAAATTTCCCTAAGTGACTCCATACAGCAGGATGCAATGGCATTCCAAGTGAAAAGAAATCAACAATTCTATTGTCCTTTCTTTTTCTTGCAACAGTAGCATAAGACCTGAGCTGAAACATAAAGTCCCTTCACAGATAAAAGGCAGATTACAGAGCTTGAGTAATCAAAGTGGAATTAACTTTGGGAGAAGATGCAAACAAGCTGGCTCAGGAGAAAGTCGTACCAAAAAACACACATTGTTAGGGAAACATCCAAGAAAAATGGCTGATCTCTGGAAAGCCTGCTCAGTATCCAGGGTTTAACGCCAGATTAGCATAGCTCTGCTAGTTAAGCAACAAAGATTGCCTTACACTACATATTTGGACTCCACATGTGAGTGTTTCAATTAAAATATCCAAGCTGGGGGCACCTGGATGGCTCAGTCGGTTAAGCGTCCAACTCCTAATTTCAGCTTGGGTCATGATCTCATGGTTCGTGGGTGTGAGCCCTGCACTGGGCTCCTCACTGACGCACGGAGCCTGCTTGGGATTCTCTATCTCCCTCTCTCTCTCCATAAATAATGAATAAACTTTAAAATAAAATAAAATATCCAAACTGGGACCATGATCAGCAAATGTCTACTTGTGAAGAAAACATTCTCTTAGAACAGAGCTCTTCTGAAGAAACACAGGATGGGGAAGAGTGGGTCAAAATATCAAGGTTAATTTATCACTAACTTTGAGATGTCTATAATAAAATAACTATAGTATAAAATGAATAATGGCAACAAAAATTATTTTTAAGGAGAATGAGTTAGTGGTTTCAAGCATCAAATCCTTCACCTTCCTCTGTAACCTAGATGAGCAAATAATTTTTGTCTCCATCTTATATTTGAAAACAGTAATCGTTTCTCCAAAATCATACTTGGCATACATATATAGTCCACTTATCCTTTCATTCAGAACTTTTAAAAAATCTATTCCAAATAAAACACTCATATAAGAGGTCTACAGAGAGTAAGAAACCAGAGGTAAATACCATTAAAGTTTGGGAAATTTTTAATATCTTCATAAATGAATCCTTGTCATTTGTTATATGTTGCAGGGACCAACAATGTGGTAAAACCAGAAATGTGTATGTTATTCCATTGAATTGGACTTTTTAAAATTGTTAGTAATTTGCTAATCCTGCTCACTTTCTGTGTCGTCAATGGCCTTACATGACAAGTAAAGTTTGCAACAACATCAGAAAAAAATTTAATTTAAAAATTGACACACTGGTCTATGAATGCATTTACTGTCTATCCCACTAGGATACATCTGTCTTGTTCTCTTTTAAGGAGCATCTGTCTTGTTCTCTTGTATCTCTAGTGCCTAGGTTAGTGTCGCATCTGTAAATGTTACAAACATAAAATAAGAGACCTCACCTGTAGAAGCATTTCTCCATAAACTTCAGTTTATAAGGTGCCTACTGAGTATGTGACCTGGGAATCGCTACAGAACATGTTCTTATGAATCTAATGAAAGCCATAGCCTAATCACTGTGTGGTAGACAGTTCTCTGAAGTAAAGCTAAATGAACAGAACATCTGTATTTTGCTTGGACCCCAGGAAAAGAGGAACCAAAGAACACAAATCTGCCAGGATTATACCATGAGAGAGACACCAAAGCAGTAAATGTTTCCAGTCAGCGGGGCCTGAATTCTTTACAGAGCCAGGAAAGTCTTTAGGAAGTCTGGCTTCTCTTGCCCTGAGCATATGCACATCAGGTTATTCTCTGATTGCTTATTCATTCAAGAAGCCCAAAGACCTTACAAAGGACCAGCAACTGTGTCCTATACTAAGTATGGGATGATGAGTCCCTATCCTCAAGGAACTTACGCCTAGGGAAGGAAACATCATTACAATAAAGTTTTGTAATATATACATTGTCACAAGTTACCAATTCAGTTTCCTGGAGATCTTGGTTCCTGGAGGAATCATACAACTGAGGTATCTTTCTCCCATATCTTTTTGTGTTTTATTTTCTTTCCTATGTATAATTTTAGATCTTGTGAGTTTGGTTGATTTGGTGATTTAGGCAGTTACCTCGAACCAGGTAACTAGAACTAAATAACTAGAGTGTAACAGAGAAATTGACAATTTCTAGAGGTGAAAATTAAAGAATAAGCCCTGAGTCCATCATGTCACCTGTATTCATTCCTACAAGGCCTTTCTCAGTAAGAAACTAGCTTCCTTCCTTTTCACATCTTTAAAAGATGTCAGCACAGGGGGAGGGGGGATGGGCATGGAGGAGGACACTTGTGGGGATGAGCACTGAGTGTTACGTGGAAACTAATTTGACAATAAACTATTTGTAAAAAAAAAATAAAATAAAATAAAAGATGTCAGCACAACATACCTTATACATGGAAAGGACACAGTCCTATTATTTACTCTTTCTTATTATTATCAGCCTGTTATTAATAGTTTTTAAGTATTTACTATATTCCAGGAATTCTCATTTATCAAAATACAACAATCAGTACAATAGCCTTTAAAGATTAAACATTCAGGGGCGCCTGAATGGCATGGCTCAGTCAGTTAAGTCTCTGACTTCAACTCAGGTCATGATCTCACAGTTCATGAGTTCGAGCCCACTCAGTCTCTATGCTGACAGCTTGGAGCCTGGATCCTGCTTCAGATTCTGTGTCTCCCTCTCTCTCTGCCCCTCCCCTGCTCACGTTCTGTCTGTCTCTCTCTCAAAAATAAGTAAACATTAATATTAATAATAATAAAACATTCAAGCAATGAATAATCCACTAATGTTTAAACTCGTTAGATATCAGAGGCACCAGGGTGGCTCAGTCAGTTAAGGGTCAGACTTTTGGTTTCGGTTCAGGTCACGATCTAACAGTTTTGTGGGTTTGAGCCCTACATCAGGCTCTCTGCTGGCAGCGTGGTACCTGCTTGGGATTCTCTCTCTCTCCCTCTCTCTCTGCCCTTCCTAGACTCACGTTGTCTCTGTCTCTTTCAAAATAAATAAGTAAACTTTAAAAAAATTATAATTTAAAGTACTCAGGTGTCAAATGGTAAATATTAATTAATTTCTGGTGGTTTGTAATTTTACTGAGACTTCACCTATGTAGACTAATGAATCCTGTACCATAATGCCATATCAATTTTCTTATTTTATTTTATTTTACTTTTTTTATTGAAAGAGTATGAGCACTGGGGAGGGGCAGACAGAGGGGGAGAGAGAGAGAGAGAGAGAGAGAGAGAGAGAGAGAGAGAGAGAATCTCAAGCAGGTTCCACACTCAGTGAGGAGCCTGACATGAGGTTTGATACCAGGACCATGAGATCATGACCTGAGCTAAAGTCTCCTGATTTCACTTAACCCACGGGGCCACCTAGGCATCCAGTCATATCAATTTTCTATGTCCTCCAAGAAACATCATTAAAAAAAAAATGTTTTTAACTTAAACACACATTTACCGAGGACCTATTGTATGCAAGGCTCTATGCTAGATCGTTGAGTAAGACAGAGCTGTTGCCCACCGGGGGGTCTTCATCTGAGTGGAGAGAGAACCACCTGGCAGTTACAGAGCAGTGTGGGAAGCTGTGTGATGGGACAAGCCACGTGCCACAGGAGGAGTTGTGGGGCCAGGCAGGTGAGATTCCCAGAGAGGTGAGATCCTGTCTGACTACAGAGAGGCCAGTAGCGAAGGTGAGAATGCCTTTGTCTTTCCTTGCCAGATCACTATTTACCCCCTACTGTGGCCAATAGGAATTCTTACCCCAAAATATCATAACCTCCTACCCCCTTTTTAAAGGACTATTAAATTCTAAAGGGTGGCTCACCAGAGGTTGACCATGGGGAGTGCAACTGCCCAGCCAAAGAAGCCCTACGAGGACCATAAGGAAAGTCTCATGCCTGTAGTTTCTCTCTCTCTCTCTCTCTCTCTCTTTTCTTTCATTTATTTATTTTGAGCAGGGGAGGGGCAGAGAGAGAGGAAAAGAGAGAATCCTAAGCAGGCTCCACACTGTCAGTGCAGTACCCAACACAGGGCTCAAACCCATGAACCATGAGGTCATGACCTGAGCCAAAATCAAGAGTCAGATTTTTAACCAACCGAGCCATCCAAGTGCCCCTGAACCCTGGCTGGTCGGATTCAGAGTTAATTTTGGCCAAGAATGGCTTCTTTACCAAATGGAAACTGTTTTATTCAAATGAAAATGGTTTGCTATATAAAGTTTGGGTTTCTTATAGTTTACCAAAGAAAAATAAAAATCAACAACAATTTAACTATAGTGGTTTCTACTTTTTAACTGATATAATACCCAGAATCACCATGAAACATTCTCTTTTTATTTATCTTGAGAAAAGAGAATGAGAATCATGACCCATATTTATGGAGTTTCTGTCTCAGAGGGGCACAAAGTACTTTACAGACATTTCCAATTAACTCTGGTAATTTCACTGTGATCTAGATAGGAACTAGACCTTCACATATGGGAGACGGCACACACTACCAGTCACAGACAAAGTGTCAAATCTGGAAACATAAACTGATTCCCCTGGATTAACTCAGAGTAGAGGGGAAATGAGAGGAAGAGAGAAAGAGACAGGCAGAGAGAGGAAGACAGAAGGGAGAGGGAGAAAAAAGGGAGAGGAAGAGAGGAAACCTAGATCATCATCAAACAAATTCAAGAAAGAAATTTTTATGACTAAGGCTGCCTACATTTATAAATAAAACCTTAAAGTTTTAGGTGACGTATATTTAATCATTTCTTATTTTAACAGCAGGAGTAGATAGCCTCAGGTTTTTATGTTTAAGACATAAACAGTATCAAACTATGATTATGGGTGGTATAAACCTGATACTCAGAAGCCATGGACTATTTATAATGTACCCATTTCATCAACTATATCTATTAATACAGAATCATGAAACTGAGGGCTTAAACAAAAGACAATTGGATACAATATATAAAAAGTGAGGTCTTCCAGTGCCTGGGTGGCTCAGTCGGTTAAGCATCCAACTCTTTATTTCAGCGCACGTCATGATCTCAGAGTTCATGGGTTTGAGCCCCATATCAGGCTCTGTGCTAACTGGGATTCTCTCTCCTCCTCTCTCTGCCCCTCCCCCACTCTCTCTCTCTCTCTCTCAAATTAGATAAATTAATTTTTTAAAAAGTGAGGTCCCTCCTCCCCCCAAAAGTTAAAAATACCATGTGTTAATCTTTCCTGTGTATTTTTTACAATGCTCTGATGAAAATGTATCTTTTATGAATTTGACAAATATGAGAAAGAAATTTTATGAGCTTGTAGTTTTTGCTAACAATATAGTATCACATAAATACAGGATATTATTATAAACCTAAATCTGAGATTAGTGAATAAGTGAAAATCTTTCTTCCAATTTAGGATTTTTATAATATAACTATATTTTTCATTAATAGAGCAAATACAACATCCTAATATTAGACTAAAAAATAAAAGTAATTTGTCAAAAGCCTTAAGAAGCATTCCAAAATTCGATTCTCTCTAATCTTCTCTCTCATCTTAACTTTAAATTGGATATCATCCATTCTTTGGGGAGTTGATATGCTTGAAGAAGGATTAAATGTCCATTTTAAGGACATTCTCTTTTTCTACTGCATTTAGTTATCAAATTAACAAATAAACTAAAGTTTTATTTGGCTGGTCCATGACTTATTCACAGCGTGAAAGACATTATCCCACGAAATAGCCAAACAAAATTTTTATTACAAGTTCTTGCAAAGTATTAATAAGGAACATACAGTGCATAGGTATTTTAAATATGAAAGATAAGAAATCACAGGGCAGTCACCCAAGACCCTCACCCCCCACCAAAAAAAAAAAAGAAGAACCAACCTGATTTGTCCTCTGTGTCATCAAAGTCAACGCTGAAGGAATGGCCACTATTACTGATGATTTTGGCTGAGTTTGCATCATACTTGATACTCAGAGGTTGCAGGGAAGAGTCATATTTCACTTCTTTGGTTTTAATCTCAATTGGAGATTGCTGATCCCCATCAGCAATAGGGAAAAATTTATTCCAGTGAATAGGGCCTTAAATACATAGGACCGAAAGAAAAGGACTAAGTATGTTACTTTATTCACCAACATTTATCGAGTGCAATCCACTATGCTTGAGTTGAAGGAATAAAAAAGATTAATAAAATAAGATATTTATCCTCACAACCTTTGCATCCACTTTTTTTTTTTTTTTTATAAGTCTGTGTTCTTTTATAGGTATGAAAACTTCCTGGTTTGCCTTAATTCATTTACAGCATTAAATCAACCCTTGCGACAAAAAGTATATAAGGTTTAAAAAGTGCTTTCCAAATGTTCCTTTCTACCAAACTAAAAACAACATCATAATTGATCATGGAAAACAATGAGATTTAATCTCAGCTCTAAGAAAGATCTGTGGTAGGCCAGAGGTCTCCAAGTTCATGGGATGAAAGAATGAATGGAACTGAGAAAGCTATGTAGTGAAAAAGGTGCAGTTCTTCAAAATGCTATCCCTGGGGTGCCTGGGTGGCTCAGTTGATTAAGCGTCTGAGTCTTGATTTTAGCTCAGGTCATGATCCCATGGTTTGTAGGTTTGAGCCCTGCGTCAGGCTCCATGCTGCAGTGTGGAGCCTGCTTGGGATTCTCTCTCTCTCTGTCTCTCTGCCCCTCTCCTGCTCTCTCTCTCTCTTATTTATTAAGTTTAAATAAATAAACTTAAAAAAATGCAATCCCTACTTGTTTCTTCTATCACTCACTGGTGTCTTCAGGTGTCACCCAGGCCTCAACTCAGCTACCCGCAATGTGCAACAGGATACTAAGGAAATATGTAAATTTTTCACATAGTATAATCCAAATAAAATGGCTGCACCATGTCAGCAAATGTAATATTGTTGATTATCTTCAGTGGAGTCAGGTAACAATTTCTTTCTTTCTTTGAACATTTCAGAAGGTCCTTCTTTGGTTATTTTGCCAATGTTACATTTGAATTCCAACACAAGGGAAAATTGTCATCCTGATCCTCTATTCAAAAAAGTCAAAACTGCATCAAGTTCCCAAGTCAGACACATGTTTGGTGAACTGATATGAACCAATAAGCAGCCAATTCCTTTGTCTAGACTGTTCATTTCTCTGGAAGATTTTGTTCAAGCTCTGCCTCCACAAATCAACAGCAAGACTGCAGCTTTAGGATAACCTCTAAGTCATTTTACAGATGTGAGTAGTCACTTTACAGGTTAGAGGTTCTTATTGTCTACTGCTTGCAATTTATACAACTACCACCAGGTCGGTAGCGCACAGGCTACCGACTAGGCTTTTCCCTACTTCATTAACTTGATTTCTCCAAGATTCAAGTACTTATGAAAAAGACACAGCCTGGGGGTGCCTGGGTGGCTCAGTTGGTTGAGCATCCAACTCTTGATTTCTGCTCCAGTCATGATCTCACAGTTTGTGAGATGGGGCTTCATGCACTGACAGGGTGGAGTCTGCTGGGGATTCTCTCTCTCTCTTTCTCCCTGGCCCGCCCCTCTGCACACACACTCTCTTCCTCTCTCTCAAAATAAATAAATAAACATTAAAGAAATGTTTAGTGACACATCCTGACAATTAAATATTTGTTACTGACAACAAATATTTTTAAAGATTTAGAATGAAACTTCAAGAAATGCAAATATATTGCAATTTTCAACAGCTTCAGTCTCTAAATCTAATGCTCCTTATTACTCTTCAGTTTTGCAAAGGAGAAAGCTTAAGCTCTTTCCTTCACATATGCATCAGGTACAAAAAGTCAAAGCATGAATATATAACGATTCACATAACTTAAAAGCTCTTCTCCATGTGAAGCCAACACTTTGGACTTCAAAGCAACTTGAACATCAAAAGTCCTTGCCTACTTAATACAGAGAAGGCATTACATTTCCTGGTTTATTGAGTACTCTCATTTACCTTTCTGGCACTTCTTCTTTGTACAATCTAGTCCCTTCTTTAAGTGAAAAAAAGTTTTCTTTTCACTGCCACCAAGTATGAGTCAACCTAATGAGGGTTAGATTTCAAATATGTAATGCAGGTATCATGAAATGTTGTTGTTGACTTTTTTCCAACTAGGAAAGAGTTTCTTTCTCCTCCCAATTCCTTTACTCTCCTGTTTCCAGACCTTTATAACAAGAATAATTTTGAAAAGCAGAGGCAAATTGAAATAAAATAATAACAATGCCACTCTGCATAAATTACTCAACAGTATTTATTAACCACTATAGTGGGTTCATTTTCCTGCCTCTTAAACAGGCCCCCTTTTAAAAAAACGTTTCCAAAACATTCAACTTTAAACCTACTTAAACCCAGTTCTTAAGTAGCAATATATGATGATTCTTCCACTAATTCAAGAACTTTTAAATATCTACAGATATGTAATTTTCAGTAATTGTCACATTCCCTAAACGAAACCAGTAAAACTACCACAGGTGAGTGGAAGAATTTTTAGGTATTTGGTGAAGGTGGTACCCCCTTCCAATGGCTCACTTCTTAGTGTTCCATTTTATCATTGCTACTACCCCTTGTTTAAGTTTCCTTTTTCTGCTCATTCATTGCTTTGGCCAGTCTAAACAGAAAGCCAGCAACTAAAGTTGCCCCGTCAGGATACAACACATCTCCGATAGCATTTTGCCACAGTTGATCTACTTACAGGCACCGTCCTCAGAAAGCACTGAAAACCAGGAAATGGCCCTACAATTCTTAGCAGAAATACAAAATCACTATTTAGTAATGGCTTTTCAAAGATAGATTTTTTAAATTTCTGAAGATGGGTTTCACTGGGGCCAATATTTTCGTTTCTTAAAAAATATTTTTATTTATTTCTAGGAAAGAGAGAGACAGCGTGAGCAGGGCAGGGTCAGAGGGAGAGGGAGTCACAGACTGAAACAGGCTCCAGGCTCTGAGCTGGCCGTCAGCACAGAGCCCGACGCGGGGCTCGAACCCGCGAACCGCGAGATCATGACCTAAGAACCCGCGAACCGCGAGATCATGACCTAAGCGAAAGTCGGACGCTTAACCGACTAAGCCACCCAGGCGCCCCAATATTTTCTAATGTATAAATGTACTAAAGGGTAGTCAGTACTCATTGATTGAAAATACCCTTCTTCCTAACTATAGTGAGGGCACTGCTGACACCCAGTAAGTATGAAATGACAGAAATTAAAATTATTCCAGCAGAGAGGGAAATTAAAAGAATTTTTTGTGTTTTTTTTCTCCAAACATAAATTGGAAATTAGCAAAGTGTGAGATTATAATTACAGTCCGAGTCAAAAATTAGAAATTCACCTAAATTATACCTTTTATTATTAAAGTTCTAAATATCACCGCTGCCATTTTAAACTGGCAAGTTAATCATAACCTCAAGAAGGCTACAATTAGAAATGAAGCTGAAAAGCTTTCTTTGTGAACGTAAACTTTCTCTAAAATTTGACTATATGGTACTGTTCAATAATATGCATGTTAATCCACGGAAAGTATTATTATTATTATTATTATTATTCACTGATCTAATTTTGACACCAATTCACTATAAGGCTTTCTTGGTGTCACTGTGCAGTTATTTCAAATAATGGTTATTTTGATGATTTAGTATATAGAAGAAAAGTATACATCTTATTATTACTGCCGCTCCCATCAATAAATCCATTTTTGCCAACGTGTTAAAATTTGAATAATCCTTTGCTAATCCTCTATCTCTGCACGGATGAGTGTGGGAGAGGGGGAAAGAGTGAAGCGGTCCAAAGCATAACTTTATTTTTTTAGAAAGAACCTGAGACCTCCTGAAGCTAACAGGACCAGTCAATCAACTGCAAATTACGAAGGCAATATTTTAGAGTAACGGCTATTAAGATATCTGCAGTACTTCGGGTGCCAAGAAGGCAACTTCAATCTTCAGGGTTGTGATTCAGTTATTAAAATTTCTTAAGTATGGCTTCAAATGTTTTCCGTGATTTGTTTCCTGTGAATAATGAACTCAAAACACTGAAAGCAAACTTGCCCTCCATTCATTAAAGTCTGTCATCAGGCTCTAATCTCCGTGCCTTTAACTGGCAAGTAGTTACTACTGGGGAAAGTCCTGGGCTTTTCTAATGAAAGTGAACGGACATATACGAAGATTCCGGGGCTTGGGGGAATCGTCACAGGGCTAATACACACCACCTCCCCACTGACACCCTCCAAAAGACACTTTTCCTGCCTACGCAAGACTTAAGTCGTCTCTTTACTTCCTGCATTTGGCTCTGGGGAAGGCTGCTCATCTTAAAGAGGAACGAAAAAGTTTCTCGCAAGCGCGGGATCAGCGGTGCACGGGGTGTCCCCACCGCCGCCCCCTGGAGTGAAGCCCTCCCTCGCTCACCGTTGTGTTCGCCGTATCCCCAGCTGAACCGCGACATGGTCCCTCGAGTGGCAGGCAGAGTAAGATGTGGCAGGACGGCCAGAGGAGGGAGGGAGCCGGGCGGGCGCGGGAGTTGGCAGAGGCGGCGACCAACCTAGGGAGGGTCCGCCCGGCGCCGCCCGGCAGATGGGGTGCGCTACCACCCCCGGGCCAGGGCGCTCTCGGCCTCGTCCGCCAGGGGGCAGTGGCGTGCGGGACGGCGCCCGCACCGGTCAGGGCGACCTCGGGCGGCGGAGCTGAGCTAGGTCCTGGGGCGAGGTTTCCTCGTACTAACAGCTTGAACTCCAGAAAAAGAGAGTGGGCTTGATAGAGGGGCGGAGAGCAAGGGAGGAAAGAGCGAGAGAACGAGAGAAGGGTTTCCAGAGGAGACTTTCTGCCTCCTGAGAAGTAGTCACCCCGGAAAGTATTGCTTAGAGGGCTTTCCTGGGAATAAATGAGTCACCAGGGCCTGAAGCTGCCAGGCTGGGAGGTGGGGCTGCTGGTGGAGACGTGAGGGGAAGTCGTTGATGGTGGTGGTGGTGGCGGTGGTCCACGCACGAAATAGTGACAATGGCAATAGCTACAAAAATAAATTAGCTGCTATTCATTAAAGTCTTACCATGGGCCAGTGTCTGAACTAAGACTTTACCCACATCTTGCCATTAGATCCTATAATTGTCCCAGAGTCCTAAGAGAAGCTAAGTAACCCGTCCATGGTCGCACAGCTAAAAGGGGCCGAGGGTTCTTACTAAAAAAGGACCGATGACCCCTCCCTTACCCAGCCGAGCTGCACCAGCCCATTAATCCCATCTCCCTTCTGACTCTCACCTCTGCTGGCTGTGGGTAGAGTAGTGACGGAACCAATCTGATTATTGATTCTTGGTCCTGAAATAATGCTGGCCTTTTGTCCCAGCAGCGACAGGAAGGTCTTCATTCCATCGTTGTTCTGGATGCACGGTAGGCTTGCTGCCCTACGACTGAAAGCTGAACTGCCTGCAGAGCCTTGAAATTTTGACCCGGAGTAGTGGGTGCTCTGGGCTCAGAGTGAAAACTAAAGACAACTCTGTGACCTGCCAGGATTATAATTACTGTTCTAGCTGCATAAGGGGTTGAATTGGGTCAATTTGAAATTTCAAATTGAACTGTGCAGGGTTATTTATGGACAAGCAATGCAAATAGCTTCTTCATGGTCATGAGCCTTCCAAAAAGGTGGAAGCATGGCTGTTTAACTATCATCTTTCACTTTCTCTTGCAATCCACACAGCCACTGCCTAATGTGGTGACTGCAAGTCCCAGGAGCTACCTCTTTTGGTAACCACTGTATTGTTTAGGGACCACTAAATAGGGATCAATTTGAACTATTCTTTAGACCTGACCTAAATACTTCATAGTGCAATCTGCACCTTCTTCTGCTTCTGTAATTCTTAATGAGGTTAGAATGCAACAGGAAAAAAAAGTTTTTATACAGCAATAAGTACAATAAACTTTATGTTCCTCTTACATCTAAAGGAAAGCCCAAGTTTTCTCTTCCATATTCCCTGGCACAACTAGGTTCATTTATGCCAGTATAGTAGTGGCCAAACCTTTATTTTATTTCATTTATTTATTTTTTAACATTTATTTATTTTTGAGAGACAGAGCACAAGTGGGGGGAGAAGCAGAGAGAGAGGGAGACACCTGCACAGAATCCGAAGCAGGCTCGAAGCTCTGAGCTGTCAGCACAGAGCCCGACATGGGGCTCCAACCCATGAACTGTGAGATCATGACCTGAGCCAAAGCCCAATGCTTAACTGACTGAGCCACCTAGGTGCCCTGTGACCAAACTTGTAATAATAAAAGTTTTATTTATGTTCACTTTCACTACAGAAGACAAAATACATATATGTATATACTTATATACAAATATACAATAAAGTACTGCTATCCAAAATATACAAACAATTCTTAAAACTCGACAATAAGAAAACAACCTGATTAAAAAATGGCCCAAATACCTTAACAGACATCTTACCAAAGAAGATATACAGATTGCAAACAAGCACATGAAAGACCCTCCACATCAGGTGTCACCAGGAAAATGCAAATGAAAACAAAATGAGATACTATTACACACCTATTAGAATAGCAAAAATCCAGAACACTGGCACACCCAAAGCTGCCTGTGGAGCAGTAGGAACTCTCATGCGTTCATGATGGGAATGCAAAAGTGCTACTGCCGCTTTAGAAAACAGTTGGCAGTTTCTTTCAAAACTATACACACTCTTTACCATATGATCCAGCTATCATGCTACTCAGTATTTATCTTAATGAACTGAAAACTTATGTCCACATAAAATCTGTACATGGATAGCAGCTTTATTTATAATCGTTCAAGTTGGAAAGCAACCAAGATGTCCTTCAATAAGTGAATGGTACTTCCAGACAACTGAATATTATTTAGAACTCATAAGAAATAAGCTGTCGAGCCATGAAAAAACATGGAGGAAACTTAAATGTCGTACTGGTAAGTGAAAGAAGCCAATCTGAAAAGACCACAGACTGCATGATCCCAACTGTATGACATACTGAAAAATGGCAACACTATGGAGACAGTACAGAGATCAGTGCTTGCCAAGAAGGGAGGGGGGGAGGCAGGTGCTGAGTAGGCAGAACACAGAGGACTTTTAGGGGAATAAAAATATTCTGTATGAAGTTACAATGGTGAATACATTGTACATTTGTCCAAACCCATTGACTATAAAACAACAACGATGAACCCTAAGGTAAACTATGAATTTCGGGTGATTCGGATGTGTCCATGTAGGTTCATCATTTGTAATAAATATAGCCTCTGGTAGAACAAGTTGTTAATGGAGGAGGTTAGCCTCCATGTTGGGAGCAGGGGGTATGGGAACTTTCCGTACATTCCTCTCAATTTTGTTGTGAACCAAAATTACTCTAATAAACAGTCATTTTTAAAAATGAGCAAAATAAACTCACAAAATACTAATGGACTCATGTAAAATACACACACACACACACACACACAAAGAGAGAGAGAGAGGAGGTAGCATGTAAGAGGTCCCATGCCAAATTTGGGACAATTTAGTTGTCAAAAAGAATAATGATAGTAATAGATTATAACTTCCACCCCACAAAATCTCCATGAGTCCATAGTGATACTGAAAGAAAAAGAGGAAAAAATGCTTCTTTATGAGAGAATGCAAGCTACTAAAAACAGATAAAGTGATAGAATTATAAAACAATCACTTTTGCAAGTAATATTTGTTCAGGCAAGGATTGATAATGGATGTTAAAATTTCTAGATGAGAGGTTACTGGGGAATCGGATATTCCCACAGCCTAGAATTAAGAGACAAAATATATGTGTGAACCAAACATAATGTGTGACTCTCAATTAGATCCTAGGTTGGAAAGAAAGGTGCAGTACATGCTTTGGGGACAACTGAAGAAATGTAAACATGGACAGCATATAAATAATACTACTGAGTTGATGTTCATTTGCACAGGTGTGGGGACAGTGCTGGCAATACTTTAGGAGATAAATGCCAAAGCAATAGGGCTGAAGTCTTTCATGTTTGCAACTGACTCTTAAATGTCTCAGTCAACAACTGGTGAATATAGCTGAAAGATATTTAAGTGCTCCTGTTACTACTCTCACAATTTTTGTGAAGGTTTTTAATTTTTCCAGAAATAGTAGGGCAACAGAAACCTTCTATTTTCTCAAATCAATGAGCCATTAGCTTGCTAACTAACTGTTCATAATAGGTGTGGGTTTTTCTCCTTAACTAAGAGCCTCTGACTCCAGGTTCATAACCATCAAGTGTAAACAAGTAAAGGAAGACTAACACTGACCAGAGAACCCAGGAATCCTGCCCAGACATACGTCCATCATCTCTATTTCACTCTTGATTCAGTTAGGTCCAGTTCAAGCTTCCTTTGCAACAAAGCATGGTTAAGTCAGCTCTCCTCTTCAGTGAATCAGACACTGTATGTTATGAACAGCACTTGTAAGTTAGAACTCTAGCCATAAAAAATTTAATTAAGGATGGTAACATATGCAGAAAATATCAAAGTATGAATTAATCTTGTTCTATTAGGGCATATATACGGACTTTCTCGGAGATGCATGTTTGTTCAAGGTTTCTTTTTTAGAAACTCTGAATGTGAACCCAAGTGGTTATTGTCATCTGATTTTTACTGAGCAGTAAACTGAGATGAGCAAGGTTTCTCAGTTACCTAGAGAGGCAGGCCACATAGTTGAGGACATAGCCCCAGTGTGCCGAGTCCCAAGTTCAAGGTGATCCCCAGTCTGTGAAGATTTCTTTCATTCAAGTCCTGTGATTTGCACAGCTGGGATTTATTAATCATTTGATATCTTGTGGAGCATGTAGGTTTTATGGAGCTCATACTATATGGGGGTTTCGATTTCTTTAATTTCCATTCCTAAAGTTATCCTAAGGTTAGGTTTGCAATCTCTCAAAGGGGCTTCAGGATTTGCCCAAATGACTTAAGTTTCATGCTTAGATGGGAATTTTCAGACCAGAATTGGAAAGGTAGTTTTAATGTATCACCTCTCAATAATAACTTTCAGTAACTGGAGCCAAACATTTTGTCCTGTATCATCAGACAAGCACCTCCATTGCCAAAACCCTACCTTCTACATTTTTGTTCTTTTGTTTAATCTCATCCAGCCTTCTAACAGAAATTTATCACACCCTATTTTATAGCAGATTATAAAAGTAGATAAAGCATGAAAGACAAAAGGAGAGATTATTTAAAAAGAAAGATTATTTAAAAGGAAATAAAGTTGTATAGACATCAGATCAGTGTTGAAAAGCTTAGATAATTCAGGGCAAAATCACTCAACTATGGAGAATAGTTTAATAATTGTTATTAGCTTGAAATAGCTTATTTGGAAAGAAGCCAATTTCACTCCACTGCTGTCAGCTCTTTGAAATATAACAGAGAAAATTAGGGGTGCTAATTGACATTCTGTCATCAGCACTTATGTTTATCTACCCTCTCCTGTCCTCTAGGAAAGGGCAGTCTGTTCTCTCAAGAGCAATATCCAAATCCCCATCTCACCATCAAGAAAGGCTTGATAGACCCCTGCCCCAAGAAGTTCCTTTCCTGGATGCCACCATTTTACCACCAAAGATTTGGTGCACTAGCACTACCTGGCAAAACTTCTTACTCCCACCAAGCAGATACCACTATATCCTTTACAACACAAGTTATCAACTCCTCTTCCTCTTGATCACTGCCATCGGCATACCAATATGTTTTAGAATTTCCTCTTTTTAGAGGGAAAAATCTCTCCCTGAACATACATACAGCTCCCATTTGCTGCCCATCATCCTGTCTGCTGCTCCTTGGGTTCTTCTATACCCAACTGTATTAATAGGTTTCTCCAGAAAGAAAGAAGCCCAGTGTGTGTGTGTGTGTGTGTGTGTGTGTGTGTGTGTGTGTGTGTGTGTTTAAAAAGAGATTTGGGGTGGGGAAAATAAATAAAAAAGAGATTTAGTATAAGGAATTGGCTCACACAGTTATGGAAACTGACAAGTCCTAAGATTTACAGGATGAGTTGGCAAGTCGGAAATGAGAGAGTCAATGGTGTAGTGAGAGGCTGAAGATTGGCAGACTCAAGATCTTGGAAGAGCCAATGTTCCAGTTCAAATCTGAAGGCAGGGAAAAAAACCTATGTACCATTTCAAAAGCAGTCAGGTAGGAAGAATTCTGCTTTACTCAGGAGAGGGTCAGCCTTTTAATCCTATTCAGACCTTCAACTGAGTGAATAAGACCCACCCACATTAGGGAGAGCAACCTGCTTTACACAGTCTACTGGGTTAAATGCTAATTTCATTAGAAAAACACACTCACAGAAACACTTGGGATAATGGTTGACCAAATATCTGAGCATCCTGTGACCCAGTCAAGTTGGAACATAGCATTAACCATCAAACCAATCTTTAAATTTTAGGGTTTGGAACTTTCTACTAGGATCTCTTCTCTCTCTACACTCTCCTCATGGGTATTTCCCCCAACGTCTATGGACATAGCCTACCTAGCTTAGAAATATATTCCAGCACTATCCAAGAGAAATGTAATGTGAGTCACAAATGTAATCCATATTTTTGACTTTCAATTTTCAACCAGTTACATTAAAAATAAGTTTTAAAAAAGTGAAAATTTGTTTTAATGATATATCTTATTTAACCCCATATATCCAAAATATTACTGTTTCAACATGAATCAATATAAAAAATATTACTGAGTGTGCCAATTATCAATGCATTCTTTCTCAGCTCTAAGTTCACCATACTTTATCTGCTCTGTGATAATGGATAAGAATTTCTTCTCTGCAGCAAGCACAATGTTAACCTTTTTTTTTCAGCAGAAGGACACTTCAGGAGAGGGCCTGGTTTCCTGGTCCTGGTGTGCTGCAGTTTTGTTTTCTTCTGCTCCTGCTGAGCTTCTGGCAGAGACATGTGTGGACAGACACACAGGGGTGCTCTGGCCCAGTCTCACACCAAGAGTATGTGAAGTCCCTCAGCAAGTTCATAGCCCCAGCCCGAACCCAGTAACCCTCTCATCGTAACTCCTGAAGCAAGCACCAAGCACCCGGCTCTCATGCTTCTCTGCTGGTGAGTAGATGCCTCCATTCCCTCTCCACGCCTGTCCAGCAGCCTCAGGCAGCCCGCAGCATGGATGGTGTTTCCCATGGTTCTTCTGACACAGACGCTGCACTCTAGCTTGAGTGACACCCTACTGGAGAGGTGGTTCCCAATGGTCTGAGTCCCTTAGCACACCTGCATGCCAGACTTAGCCCAATGAACCCCAGAGGGGTGTTTCTTGCTTGCGTGCCAATTATGGACCAGCTCTGGCCTGGGCCACCCCATGAACTTCTCTGCCATCAAATGGGCTGCAGCCACACCTTCTCCAGTGATCTGAATCCCTATCTTAGAGAGGAGGCCAACTTCCAAGTGTGTCCTTCCTTAGAGACTCTCCCTTAGCCTAAGGATAGTCTTTAGAGTTCTCTTACATCTTATTCCTTGTTATAGTTAACAATTCTTTACAACAACTTTTACTGCTCAAATTATTATATGATTTCTATCTCCTGAATGAACCTTAGCTGACACAAGTACACCTTTTACTTTTTTTTTTTTTCTGTCTTACTAGGTCTTCAAAGTCTGATGCATAGTTTACTATTACAGAATATCTCAGTTCAAGCCAGTGCATGCAAGTGTTTGATAGCCACATGTGAGTAGCTACTATACTGGGCAGCACAGCTAGAGATCCACTGAATTGCATCCAACTGCTGCAACTTAAGGTGTCTGAAATGGTATTGTTTATTTTCTTCCTGTCTCAGTTTCCCTCCCCAATTTTTTTTTCTATCTTACTATAAATAGCTCCATGATCCACCCAACTGCACAAATAAGAAATTAATTATTATTAATAATCAGGGGTGCCTGGGAGGCTCAATGGGTAAAGTGTCTGACTTTGGCCCAGGTCATGATCTAATTGTTCATGAATTTAAGCCCTGCATCAGGCTCTGTACTGACAGCTCAGAGCCTGGAGCCTGTTTTGGTTCCTGTGTCTCCCTCTTTCTCTGTCCCTCCCCAACTTGCACTCTGTCTCTCTCAAAAATAAATAAACATTTTTAAAAAATTAATACTCATACTGATTCCTGCTTTTTTTTCTCCTTTTGCTTCTAAATTTTGTCTATTTTAACTCCTGGACAACCAGTTAACATGACAACAGAAAAAAATGAAAACTAAGCTATAAACATGAAACAAAATTCAAAAGATGAGTAATTATTAAGAGGTCTTCATGCTGTCTTCCTAATCAAAACCTCAGCTTCTTAAAAAAGTATCAAGACTCCATATCAATAAGGATGTTGACTTGAGCATGATCAAGCATGCCATAGGTATAATTGTAAATATATAGTCTTTATGAAAACAATTTGGTAATTTAAATCAAGCACTTTAAGCGTTCATAACCTGAGATCTTATTCCTAAACATGCTCCCTAAAATATTAGGAGATCTTCTCAAAGATTTATGTACAAACATGCTCATCACAATGTATTTATATATTTTTTTAATTTTTAAAATGTGTATTTATTTTTGAGAGAGACAGAGACAGAGAGTGAGCAGGGGAGGAGCAGAGAGAGATGGAAGCACAGAATACTAAGCAGGTTCCAGGCTGTGAGCTGTCAGCACAGAGCCCAACGCGGGGCTTGAGCTCAAGAACTGTGAGATCATGACCTCAGCTGAAGTCGGAGGCTTAACCGACTGAGCCACCCAGGTGCCCCACAATATATTTATATTAGAAAAAAATCCAGAAACAACAGAAATGCCAATGATAAGAAGAGAGTTGAAATAACTTATTGTATATCAAAAAGATGTAATTTTAGAAAGATATAAATATATTTTCAATATACTTACTAATAAGTATATGTTTATATTTATAATTTGTATCCTGAGAGAAACTCCAATTTTTAATAAATAACATAGCATAATGCTCTAAAAAAATAGCTGCAAAGAAATATATTTTTGAAAATCTGAGTGGTGGAACTTATTCATTGTTCAAAATATTTATTAGATTACCTTTAGATGCTAGGCAGGTTTATACACAGGGGATAGAGCAGCTGTACTAGTCAGCCTCCAAGATAGTCTTCAATGAGCTTCACTTCCTGGTATTTAATTCTTTGTGTAGTCTCTTTCCTTACTGAATAGGGTAAGCATATGTAATTAATAAAACAGAGTGGAAGTGATAGTGTGTGATTTCTGAGTCGAGGTCATAAAAGACATTGCAGTTTCTCCCTTGCTTTCTTGGATCACTTAGTCTGGAGATAGCCAGCTTCGACATCATGAAAATATCAAACAGCCCTGTGGAGAGGTCTTCCTGAACAATTTTCAGGCATCCTGGCACTAGCCAGCACCAACCTGCAGCCATGTGAGTTGCTTTGCTAGTATATCCCTCACCCCAGTCAAGCCTTCAGATGACTGCAGTCCCAGCAAATACCTAAATGAACTTCAGGAAAGACCTTGAGCTGGAACTGTTAAGCCAAACCCCTCCCGAATTCCATACCCACTAAAATTATGAGATAATAAATGAGGGTTGTTGTTGCGAGTGACTACATTTTGGGGTGATTTGTTACATGTTAGGAAGCTAATATAGCAGCAAACAAAACCAGATGGAAAGCTCTGCCTTTATGGAACTTACATTCTAGCAGGCAGAGACAGATAAAAAACAAAATGAATAAATATATGGTATGCTATGTGACAATAATTGTATAGTAGAGAAGGGATGTAGGAGGACTTGGAACTTCACAGTCATAGAAGCCCTCACTGAAAAGAAGACATCTGAGAGAAGATCTGAAAGACGTGAGAAAGGAGCCTTGTAGATATTTAGGGGCAGAAGGGTTGAAAAGGAGGAATACACCTGATTGGTATTACAAAACAGTCAGAAAGCAGTGTGAGCAAAGGGGTGTCACATATGGCTTCACAGGCTACAGTAAGAACTTAGCTTTTATTCTGAATGATTTGGGGGGACTTTGGGGATTTTGACCTAAGGAATGGCATGAACTGATTAACATTTTAGCAGGATTCCTCTGGCCACAGGGTTTGCATAGAGATTAAAGCAGGGAAACCAGTTAGGAAGTGATTACAATAATCCAAATGAGAGAAAGTAGATGGAGAGGAAAATCAGAATGTAATCATTGCTGGTTATTTGTTTTCTTCTTTATATTTTTCTGAATTTTCATTTCTACATTGACTCTTCATGACTTTTCTAATCCAAAAGAAAAACAAAACTCTTTCAGGAGCCAGATGTTTGTGAGAACTTTTAGTCCTCAGCAGTTTTTGGTTTTATTAAAATATAGATGCCCATGGAATTCTTAGTAGGATTTCAGCACAGCAGGGTTGCTATAAAACAACACAAAGATGAGAATCAAAAACTGTTGACTTTAGTCTGTGCAGATTCTGAACATAACAATGTCAACTGAAAAACAAATGTGAAAGGGACTTCATGCACCCTTTGAATATTTGCATTGCCTTTGTGCTATGTATTTGAGCATTCTTTTTTTTTAATCTTATTTTTTTTTTTTGAGAGAGAGAGAAGGAGCATGTTCATGTGTACATATATGAGCAGGGAAGGGGCAGAGGAAAAGAGAAAGAAAATCCCAAGCTTTTGCTCTCACCATCATGAGATCATAACCTGAGCCAAAAGCAAGAGTCCTTAATTGACTGAGCCACCCAGGTGCTCCTGACCGTTCTTAACCTTCAAATATTTCATATACAAGCTTTCCTTTGTGACCGGATTTCAGGATTTCTAGAGACTTGGCTAGGAGATTACTCTGGATAAAAATCTGTTTAATGAAATTAAAAATATATTTATTGAGCACCTACCATTTCTAAGGAATAGTGCTATACAAAGATAAAAAGAAGTGTTCCTCTAGGTATTTTTCAGTCATGGTAAAGATGATAGGGCTTTAAAAGTCATTTTTAGTATACTGGCTACAATATCTTGCTTATTTGTTTATACTTCAGGGAATTTTATTTCATTTAGCAAATGTTTATGTCACACCACCCATGAACTGGAAATAGAGAATCCTACATGGGGATGCAAAGGTGATTGAGTAATAAATCAGCTCTCGAAGAGTATATGGACTAGGTATAAAAATTCCATCTCAGTCTCAAGTACACAGGAAGTGAGTGGCTTATCCCATACCCAGAAAATGGAAACTTCTTTGGTCTTCAGTCCATCACAGTGGCTGCTACAATGCTCAATATCAATGCCTAGATTTCCTTTGCAGGCAGAAAGCTCTATCCTCTCTGTAACCCTTGTTGGTAGAGAGATCTTATGCTACTTCTCCTCAGACTATGTGCCAGAGGGACAAAAGTCTCAGGCACTGACAGAAAACTGTTAACCACCCTCTCCCCTGAACATTTCTTCAATTTCCAGAGGCTCATCTTCTCTTCTAAGATTAAGCCATTTCCCCTTTGCATTCCCTAAGGAAGATCCAGGTGGAAATGTCTGCAACATATCTGGAAACTTCAATTTTCAGCCCAGTCACATGAAAACCATCGATAACCATTAGAGACAAGGAAACTCAGACTCATGATGTAAAGATCTAGCTACCCGGGAATGCTAAGAAGAAAAGCGCCCTTTATTCTTCTAAGACTTGGATGGCTTTGAGGATAAAATACTAATGCTAGTACAACCGGTTACACCACCATGCTGCTCATCCTCTAAGATGGATTGGTCAAGTTTTTAAAAGTTTTAAAATTAGCAAAGGGCCAGACAGCAAATATTTTAGGTTCTGCAGGCTACACAATCTTCGTCACAACTACTCAATTGTGCTGTAGTAGTGAAAGCAATCATATATAATATGTAAACAAATAAGTGTAGCTGTGTTCCATCAAACTATACTTATGGACACTGAAATATTAATTTCATAGAATGTTCATGTGTCTCAATAAATTGTCCTTATTTTGATTTTTCCTCCCATTTTAAAATGTAAGACCATTCTTAGCTCATGGGTTGTCCAAAAATAAGCAGGGGCTAGATCTGGCCTTTGGACTGTAGTTTGATTTCTGCTTTAAGATAGTCAGATGAGAACTTTAACAGGAATATTTCCAGAGTGCAAAATGATTTTCTTCCTAAAAAGCACATTTTTTATATTGACTTTGCATTTATCACAGTCCTTACCAGTTTCTGTCATGAATGATTACTCCGTGTGCACACATCTTCTCTCCCAGGTGACTGTGCCCACTTTAAAAGAAAGAAATGATCACATACTTCTTTGAGCTCCCACAGAGCCTAGGTGTTCAAACTATCGTGAACAAATGAAACTGAGCCCTGGGGAGAATAAAGTTGAACTGATGAAACAAGTTTATCATAGAGTATCATTTATACAAGACTGGCTTTGTTCCAGTAAAGGGCTATGAGGTTTGTTATGAATGGTTTGTAATTATTTATGTGTGCTCTCATTTTCTTATTCCCCCTACCTATCCCTGTTCCCTCATTGAATTACTTTTAAGACAGTTCTTTGAGGACCAGATCTGTATACAGAATTCTGTATACAGAACTCTGAATTGCTAAGCTTCTTTTTTTTTTTAATAGTTTATTTATTTTTGAGACAGAGAGACACAGAGCATGAGCAGGGGAGGGGCAGAGAGAAAGGGAGGCACAGAATCTGAAACAGGGTCCAAGCTCTGAGCTGCCAGCACAAAGCCCGACGCGGGGCTCAAACCCATGAACCATGAGATCATGACCTGAGCAGAAGCTGGATGTTTAACCGACTGAGCCACCCAGGTGCGCCTGCAGTGCTACCTTTCAAAACAGAAAAACAAAGGTTTCTGGAAAATGTTTTTTCCATTCCTGATTTTATTTTTAAGGTTGTCAGAAAAAATGTAAAATTTGCATATATTTTTAAAGATTAGAGAACTTGAAGCTATTTTTTCTTTATATATGATTCATTTGGTTTATAGATAAATGACTTTTAGAAAATTATCCTGATCCTTTCTTTTGTCCTGGTAATATCTTATGCTTTCATATTTTGTATTTTATTAACCCTGCACAATAGTCCTGTGACTTTTGGACAGGAGTAAAGACTCAGGTCTTTAAAAAAGACCTTTTCAATAAACTATTTGTAAAAAAAAAAAAAAAACCTTTTAATTTTTTTAATTAAAAAAAATAATAACCTCAGATCATTGAAACCAAAAAAACCACAATGGTTTTGCTTAGGTAACTGAGACATCTAGGGATAGATCTTTCTTGCATGTATGGCTGAATCCAAAGACTCAAAACGACATCATCAGGGTCCTGTGTTCTATTGTTCAGTCAGATCTGTTCTCTTTTGTATGTTGCCCTCATTCCCTCCCACTGCGGACAGGCCTCCTGCAAGTTGCAGGAGATGGAGATGGCTAATAGCAGCCTTAATTTCACATCATCCCAATACAAAGACACTAAATGCAGGAGACAGCATTCTTCACAGGCTCTAGTTGGAAAATCTTTCAAGGAGGGCTGTAATCATCACCTCAAGCAGGACCACTTAATGGGAGAAGAATCCTTCCTCAGAAAGGATGCTGAACAGATAATAGATGTTCTCAGAAGTGGGCATACTCTATGAATGGTCATGCACATATAGGAAAGGGAAGTACAGAGAAATGAAGTAACTTTTTTCATAATCACACTAGTTGTGAGAAAATGTAAAATAGAAATCCGTGACATCTCACTCACACCTCATATAATGCCTCTGCTTTTGTCTGTATAACCATGCTATTTCTTTGCTGTATCTTTATCTCACCATTTCACATGAAAAAAAAAACAAACAACCCAGACCTATAAGTTTTCATAAACACTATGATGTGATTTTATTACATCTATTTGTCTTCCTCATATACATCAATAACTTCACATTCAAGTAACCATGATTAAACCTGCCTTATTTGCTTCAGTACTTGTGGATAACTCAAGTCTTGTGAAAGATTCTGACGACTTTCTGTAATTTTGGTTTGTCCCCACACATTATGGGTATTTTGTACCAGCATTTTAAGCTGTTTTTTTTTAAAGTCACTCTCAGGGGCGCTTGGGTGGCTCAGTCAGTTAAGCGGCCATATTCAGCTCAGGTCCTGACCTTGAGTTTCATCAGTTTGAGCCTTTATACTGACAGCTCAGGGCTGGAGCCTACTATAGATTCTGTGTCTCCCTCTCTCTCTGTCCCTTCCCTGCTCATGCTCTGTTTCTCTCTCAAAAAACAAATAAACATTAAAATTTTTTTTAAAGTTGTTCTTAGAATACAATATTTAAGGGGCGCCTGGGTGGCTTAGTTGGTTGAGCATCCGACTTCAGCTCAGGTCATGATCTCACAGTCTGTGGGTTCTGGGGCTGACAGCTCAGAGCCTGGAGCTGCTTCAGGGTCTGTGTGTGTCTCTCTCTCTGCCCCTCCCCCACTCGCTCTCTGTCTCTCAAAAAAAATAAAGACATTTAAAAAAAGGGGGAGGGCTTGTTTAAAAAAAGAATACAATATTTAAACATCATTGACAGGTAATTATTTCCTTCAATATATTCCCTAATTTTGGTGATGAATATAAACATAATAACACGATTTACTGTAAAAGTGACTTATCTTCCTATAAGCAGGCAAATAGCTGATTTGGTGGAAAATTTGACCCAGGGCCAACCCACAAAGATCCTAGTTTGGTTTTGTTCAGTACTAGTTTTGTGAAAGCCAGTCAATGGCTTAAAATATGAACCTTAGCAGTATCTTCTGTGCAAAAGGAGAGTGGTATTATGGCTTTAATTTTAATACATAGTGTAGACTAAACTCTTGAAAGTAATAAACTGATATATGAATATTAGTACTTCTACATTTGTTTAAAATCTGGATTTTCCTATGAACTCATCAAAACAAGTAGAGAAAGAAGTGAAAGCCGTTAATGAAAAGTTCCTCACAGTAGAACTGAATCAATTTTCTAGAAAACTCAACCCAAAATGTCTTGAGAAATACACACGAACTCACAACCAGAAGGCAAAAATGTTTCTTCTAAGTTTTTCTAAATTCCCTGGTAATTATTTTTATATTTTCTTGTGCCTCTGCTTTGCTGTGATAAGTTCTCTTTTTGAAGCAAGGAAACTACACGAGAAAGGCATTCCATCTCCTCGCTCATTCCAAATGTCCCTTTCTGAGATTATAGCTCCCGATCTCTCTGAGCCAAAAAGGTTCTTTGCACCGCCAGCCCAGCCCGGGACGCCACCCAGAGGTGCGCAGCGCCACCTCCTGGGAGCGTGGGCAGAGCCAGCCAGGAGTCTGAGGCTGAAGGCCGACTACTTAGTGACTGTTTTCAAAGCTCGGAACCTCAGAAACGCGTCAGTGCTTTCCATGTACGTACTAACCAGCCCTGTAGTCCAGACTTGGCTGCGTCTCCAATGCCTCCGTTTTGCCGGAGCGGAGTACAAATTCACAATCCCCCGGACGGTTAGGGATGCTCTTGGGGCGGGATTTCCCGTGGTGGGTGGAACTTCGCCCTGTGGGCGGGGCTTCGCTAGCTTTAGCAGGAGCTCAGCATTTGAGGGTTGGCTCTGTGGGCGGGACTATGTTACGAGGGTGGGAACCCGCTCGTGAGCGGAACTACGTTTAGTAGGCGGGGCTTCGCCTGTGTCAGGCCCGTGCTCTGTGGGTGGGACTCCGCTCGGTGGGCGGAACTATAGCCTGTGGGAGGAATTTTGACTGGCTCCTTTCTCCCCGGAACTTCCGGGATCGTGTGCGTGTAGATGGCGTCACTTGGAGCTTGAGTTGCTGCACGAGGTAACGTGTTGATAAATTTTCTGGGAGACAGGAGTGAAGTTTTAGGGGCTGGGACAGGGCTGGTGGGTCTCGTGCAGCCGAGGCCTGGAGGCTGGGTTCCATCGAGCGCGGCCTCGGGGCAACCCTATTGGGCCGCGGGCCTGCTGGCCCAGGCCAGAAACCCTGGTGCCTTTGGGCCTTAGGGCCTTCAGCCCTTGTCCGGGGGCCAGTTTTTCGTTGTGTCTCTTGTCATCCCAATTTTCACGTTGTTGTCAACAGAATTTTAGTATTGCCTCACCTACCACGGTATTCCCTTCTCCACGAACCTTTCTCAAGTCCACAACTCTAGTGGACCTCTCCCTCTGTGTCCATTTGTATTCTTCCTGTAGCAACACATATTATGTGTGTTTGTATCACACATGTATATCAGTTTTTGTATGTCTGTCACTTTTATACCACAGCTGGCACATAGTAAGTTATTCATGACTTATAGATGAGTGATTGGGTTTTGGTTACTATTGGGAGGATTTTAGGTTGTTTAATTGGGGGGATACGATGTGTATTTTCTTTTTACTCTTAAGTAATCATGAATTTTCTATTGTGTTCATGTTTGGTGTTTTTTTATAAGTAGGAGGAGTACCGTTGGTGTTTAAAAGCATTGCTGTCCCTAAATATTTACTGAGGCTGGACATTGAAGGAGAATATAAGTTTCACTTAAGAGATACAAGTTGAGCAAAGGAAAGAAAGAATGTGCGTAGTGTCTTCAGACAGCAATTTGTAGACTAGGATGGGTATGGACAGAGGTAGCGGGAGGTGTGTTTGACATATTTATTGCTAGATTTGGGGTTCTGGCAGTATACCAGGACAAAGCACACTGCCCCTAAGGCATTGGGAAAGTCATTGAAAATTTTTTAGTATTGGAGCGGTTCATCACATAGCACTATGCGTAGCCTTGAATGCAAATGGCTTAAGCCAGGGTTGGCAATCTTTCTGCAAAGGGCCAGATAATAAATGCTTTAGGCTTTGTGGGCTGTCGTTGTAGCAGGAAGGTAGCCACAGACAATACACATAATCAGACTGACACAGCTGTGTTCTACTAAAACTTTACTTATAGAGACAGGTACCTCACCTAATTTGGTCCATTGGTATAGTTTGGGAATCTATGGTCCAACCAAATGGACCTGTGGACCGTAGCAGTAATACAGTCCCGAACTAGGCAGTACTATACTGTGTTTCTGTATTGGCTTTATTTATATAGGAGAGGCCAATCACATAACGTTAGCTCTGGATCTAGTCTTCCTGGCTTTGAATCCTGTCATTTCTTGATTACTTACGGTAATGACAGTGTGACATTGGGCGAATTAACCTCTTTGCATCAGTTTTATCTATAAAATGGGGATAATAGTACCTCTCACAGTGTTGTGCAGTGTAAATTGGCTAAAGCACATAAAATGTTTACATAATGCTTATACACATTTTAAAAGCTCAATAAATCATAACTTAATATTTTTAAATTTTTCCTCATACACATTATTAAAGCAGATTTGAGAGCCATATCTAAGGTAGAATTTACAGGCTACATGCATGTTTACGTATAGAACAAAGAAAATATGTAAAGTTTCAAATCCAGAGCCATTCACATAGAGGTGATTTGGAAGCTGTGAAAGTAATTTAAAGTAGAAAGTGCAGGATTAAGGACTGATTTTGAAGAAGTGTACATAGGAGAGAAAGGCAAGTAAAAAAGAATGAAAAAGGAACAAGGGGACAGGAGTCCATCCAAAAGTATGATAGGAACCAGAACAGTATAACAGTATATAAACCAATAGAAGGATGGGTGGTGATGGTTAACATTGTCAGGTGCTGCAGAGAGCAGAGAACACAATTGTGTTGATAGTATTGAGGAATTCAACCAGCAAAAATTAACATGGAACTTCCTAAGGGCCAAGTTCTGGTGATCCAGAAAAGAATTAGGTACATACTCTGCATTAAACAGCAGAAAACCTAGTAATGATGAAAGACATTGAAATAATTTAATACATGCAGCAACTTTAAAAAATCCAGAGTAAGATGGAATTTCTTACACTGAATTGGTACCTTTGTTTCTAAAGCTTAAATTGCTTTATAGTTCATAAACATGGGCAACTTAATTGAGCTCCTTTTCTTTTTTCCCTAGACAATGGCCAAGAGCAAACTAAGAGGACAGAGGTCCAGGAATGTATTTCATATAGCCAGCCAAAAAAACTTTAAGACTAAAAACAAAGCAAAACCAGTTACCACTAATCTTAAGAAGGTGAGTATTATTAAGTACTCCGACATTATTGTTCACAAGCAAAGCATAGTTGTAAAGTCACAGAAAAACTGAAAGCTATTATTTAAAATATATTCTTATTCTTCTTTACAAAGGCAAGATAATTTTAAACATTTATTTTTTTTTTAAATGAAGAAAAATTGGGGCATCTGGTTGGCTCAGTCGGTTGAGTGTCCGACTTCGGCTCAGGTATTGATCTCTCAGTTCGTGGGTTCAATCCCTGTGTCGGGCTGCTGACAGCCAGCTCAGAGCCTGGAGCCTGTTTCAGATTCTGTGTCTCCCTCTCTCTGACCCTCCCCTGCTCACACTGTCTCTCTCTCTCTCTCGGAAATAAATAAAATATTTTTTAAAACTTTTTTAAAGAAAAATTACCTCCCTCTCTTGATGTATATGTATGAAAAGAAAAAAACACTTTTTTTTTTTAAGAGAGAGAAAGCCCGTGAATGAGGGAGAGGGCCAGAGTGGGAGAGAGAACATTAGCAGGTTCCACACTCAGCGTAGAGCCTGACACAGGGCTCAGTCCCACAACCCTGGGATCATGACCTGCGGTAAAAATCAAGAGTCAGACACCTAACCACTGAGCCAACCAGGCGCCCCAAGAAGAAATCACTTTAATTGCAAATGCATGAGGCTCCAAAGAACAGTTTTGAAAGCTTTATCAGAGCACAGAATTTATCCAAAACCATAGTATGGGAAATAGTTCTGATCTCTGACCCTAAGTATATTCAAGATCCTCTTAACAGAGCCAAGACATGAAATGCTTATCAGCACCCCTTCTTTTTCTTCTCAGTAATTCTTATCACCGTGATATCTGGAACTCACACAAATTTCTATAAAGTGAAGATAAGATACTTTCTTAAAGTGCAAAATTGGGGAAGAAGGGGTTTATCATTTTTATTTTTTGTGTTTTTTCTAAAAATATATGGGAAATGCGAAATTTCTTCTTCAACATTAAGTAAATTCTTTAAGGAAATTCTTCAAGAAAATGTTTTCAAGTTTTAGTAGGTGGAGTCAGCTCTCCAGGACTTTGTAATTGGCATAATAGTCAAAGAAATGTAACATTTTATTTTTCAGTTTTCATGAACTAGTGAAGTTAAGCATTTTGATCCAGCATTTTTATGACTTAGTAAATGCTATAAAGGAAAATAAAGCTAGGTGATATGATAGAGTAGGGAGTGACAGTTTACACAGGCTTGCCTTCAAAGTTGACATTCAAGCCAAGATTCAGATGGTAGAGAGCAGGTAATGTTGCAGGATTTTTTTTACCTCAATACCCAGGGTTTGTTTTCACGCCACTTCAAAGAATGAAGAGGTAGACAAAAAATGAGCGGCAGGCAAACATTTATTAGAGTAAAAGAGCAGAAAAGAAGAGTAGTAGGAAAGCTCTCTTTACAGAGAGGGGACATTCAAAGTGATGCCTGAGGACTATAGTCAAGGGTCCTTGTTTTATAAGGTCTGGTCACTCCCCTTCCCCTTATTCCTTCTCAGATTTTACCTTAATTGGCTTGCAACTCCAGGTGCTGGGTTGTCCATACCTGATTAGTTCATTTCCTTTGTACCAGGTGGCCTATGGCCATACTTAGGTCTTTTGTCAAATTCCTGAGGGAAGCCTGAAGGGGAGTAGGTGGGGTCTGTTACATTCTTAAGAGGAACCTTATGCCTGAGAGGTTTCTGGGGTCAGACACTCCCAGGATTGTTCTAAAATATGTGCTTTTCCCTACTGGGGACCTCAGGCCCTAATCCTTCCCTCTGCCTCTCTGCCTTCTGAACCCTATCTTTTCCTGTCCTAGTAATATAAGGCCCTGAAAAGTGTTGGGAGCAGCATACTTTAGGCAGAGAGAATAGCAAATGCAAAGGCTCTGTGCCGGGGAAAAACTTGGTATATTTGAGTGACAGGAGATCATTTTGTTTGAATAGAAGTACTAGAAGCTTTATGTATGCTAAAGGAAAGATCGAAGAGAGGGAAATCTGGGTAGGCAGCCTGGTTGGAGAGGGTATCAAAGTTTTCTCAGAAAGTGGCCTAACTTACTTACTAAGTGGAGGTCATAAGATTGCCAAGCACTATATAAATGGTAAATTGAAGTTTGTGGCAATGAATTAAAGTGAAGCCAGCCAGTCAGATTTTCTACAGATTCAATTTTAGGCTCAGAAAAAGCTGTTAGTTGAGCTTAACTAGTTTGTCAAGCAGGTTTGATTGAGGAAGAGAAGGAAAGTTAATAGAGTAAAGGAGTGATTGATTAAATAATGGTCATGGAATCTGGGCTGGCTAAAGGAAGAAGTGAGGATATGGAAAAGTGAAAAATAGAGAAATTGGTGGGAGAAGATTTCAGGAAGACTGAAGAATTGTTAATAAGCCAAGTGAACTAGAAGAACAGGAGGTGGTGTGGTTACAAGTAATGATGTAGCCAAAGGTAATCCATGGGAGTGGGTGGCTGAGGTAGGTAGTGGAAAAGAACCTGGAGTTGAGGACCTGAACAGACTAAGAAGCTATAGGATTAGGTTTTTGTTGAAGCTCCTAACCAGGCATGAGAGAGGTCAGTGAACTGAGTTTTGAGATCTTTCATGAGGGAGCAAGTAAATGTGTTGGCAGGTGACAGTAAAGAGGAAAGAG
The DNA here is from genome assembly GCF_008692635.1 of Crocuta crocuta. Taxonomy (NCBI): domain Eukaryota; kingdom Metazoa; phylum Chordata; class Mammalia; order Carnivora; family Hyaenidae; genus Crocuta; species Crocuta crocuta. Next base: position 2,387,423 of record NW_027531285.1, on the reverse strand, counting down.
GTATTAGAATATTCTGATGCATTCGGTGCAGAGTTTTCAAGGAGAAATGGTTTGAGAGCAACAGGGAAGAACAAGAAGATTAAAGAGAGGAGGGCTGCGAGGGAAGTTGTCCTCAGGAGACTGGAAGGGGCTTCCATTAAGGCAAGAAGGTCAAGGAAGGATTCTGAGATGGACTGTTACAAGGAGTCTAAACTGGGGCACCTGGCTGGCTCAGCCAGTAAAGTGTGTGACTCTTACTGTCAGGGTTGTAAGTTTGAGCCCCACATTGGGTATGGAGCTTACTTTAAAAAAAGAAAAAAAAGAGTAAAGCATTTGATCCAGGTTCCTCCTTTTACCATGAGAGTTGACTTGTGGTCATGTTTTTTAGTGTGTCTGTACCAAATCGAAATGTGATGTCTGTCCACATAATTCTTATTTGTAAAAAACTAGAACCTTTTGTGTGAAATTTCCCAATAAGACCGTAAGAATTTTTTTTGTAAATTATCTCCACAAATGGGTAGGATTGATGAAGTTTTAGGTTTTTAGGTTTAACAGGTTAAATTAATGTTGCATATATTTTATTGTTTATGGTTACAAGATTGTAGATTATTGCCTTTTTTCTTTTTTAAAAGATAAACATTGTGAATGATGAAAAAGTTAACAGAGTGAATAAAGCTTTTGTAGATATACAAAAGGAACTTGCACATTTCTCCAAAGGACTTTCCCTTGAACCTCTGCAGAAACAGCTGGTGAGTAGGAATCATTTCCTTTTGTTACAGCTAATAAGCTAAACTCCAACTTTTTAAAGCTTGTAATTCGAATGTAATTTTTACTATTTGGCTCTCTACTATCCTTGGCTCTGTAGTATATAAAGCATATTGAGTCATTCAGACTCTAAGACATCAAGTCTGAATATGAGTATTTATTGTTCTACTTCCAAAGGTATGACTAGAAGATGGAAAGTTAGATAATAGATTATATACAAGTCATTTTTGTTCACTGTTGTTATCTACATTTTTAAATACAATATTTTTCTCCCTTCAGATTCCTCCGCAGTGTCATGAAAATGAACCAGTTAATGTTGATGAAGCGACAAGATTAATGGCTCAATTGTAAGACACTGGTGATCCATCAAATACCCCAAAAAGACCAATAAATTAAATGTTTTATACAGTTTTATTTTTAAAAATCTTGTTAATGTACAGGCATTGGCACATTTTTAAAACAAACTACATAAACAGATCTTTCCTATAATCTAGGAAAGTGGAATGTCAGAAGTCAACAAAATGTGATAAACTTAAAGTGCTAAAACAGAAGGCACTTCACAAAATCTGTTCACTGAAACAGTTAATATATCCTAGTTTACATCCTTCACTTTATAAGTGGCAGTGAATGTGTGTTTATATTGGAGGACACACAGAAATATGGACAGTTTCTTGGCAGTAAAAAAATATAAGACAAGGAATGAGTTGCTGACCAACTTTTTTTGTTTTTGATGACCTTGGTCTACTTTGCCATTCCTCTCATAAGAGGGGAAGAAAACAGAAGGATTCAGAATTGGAAGAAAAGGTAAAATCCCAGAATGTAATTACTTAAGGTAGGGAGGGGAATTTGTGGGTATTAAATCACTTTTTCCCCCTGAAAAAAACCCTTTGTTTTTATGGTTGAAAAGAGCCCTTTGTTTTTATGGTTGAAGTTTTGTGAAGTAAAAAAGACATTATTAGAGAACACTTCAGAATCAGTGAACTAAAAAGGTGTTACATTCATTATTTTAAATACTTAGGTTATTAAGAAGTCTAAAATGTTACAGTTAGAGGTAGATAACAGTCCCAAGTTTCCGTGGAATCTAATAATTTAGTATCTGGACATCAAACAGATCGCAAACTCCTTCATTATCATCTAAATTAAAGTTGTAGTCATCTGCCGGGGTAGGAGAAAGCCGTAAGAGAGGAAACACTGCAAGTAAAACAAATTCAGTCTTAAACATGGTTTTTATATACAGTTAATGATGTTTAACAGAATACTTTCAAATATATCTATCTAAATTAAAGTATGTTTCTTAGTGTTATATAAGAACTTTTAAGTATATAATAGAAAAAGTTGTAATCAAATTAATGACCTGTGTTTATTTTGAAAGATTCTCATTTAAAGATAATTTATGCATTGGTATGCATAGGTACAGCTTGAGAAATAGAGGTTAAAATTTTTCTAGGTTGAACTTGTCACACTAAAATGTATAACTCAAAAACACTGGTCAAAGTATTTCCTCTGATCTCTGCTAAATAAGCTACTGCTTTGAAAAGAGAAATAGGAACTAGACTTCATAAATATGCTGATGTTCTGTTTCTACAGAAATGTTTATTCTCTAAGTGGTTAGTGTACCATTTGCTAATTTAACAGTTGCAGCTTTCTAGGTTTGGTTATATTTGTTAGGAACCAGGACTGAATCCAAGAAAGTGAAGCCAAGAGAGTTATTAATGATTATACTTTATAGCAACTGATTTTAAAGGATTATTTCAGATTAGATGATGACATGGCTAATGTTAGTAATAGTTCAGTGACTTCACATTGGTAGCTTGAAATTGGCCTTTGTGGGGATATTTACAAAACTGTGTTTTGAGATTACCTATATATTATTTTACTTTTCTTGGCGAAATTCTTCAGACATGAAAAAGCCTAGCGTGCTAACAGTTTAGAAGTTTATTCAGTGAGGGTGGTAAGTATCCCCTTAACAGCATTTTTTTTCCTTGAAATGCAGGAAAATAATTCTGAAGGATGCCTATGATTTACTTTAAAGTGGGAGATTTTTCATGAATCATCATAGTATGTTAAGCAGTTAAAAAATATGTTTTGCATTTCTTTTAAATCTTGTGCCATTTATAAATTCTAGAAAAGCATTATTGATGCTTAAATAGTAAAATTTTAAACTACTTACCATCAGAAGACATTAACTCATCAATGATATCTCCACTAATAGATCCTGCTAGAAATAGAAATGTGATATTTGTTACAGTTCTATTTATATTTTTACAGTACAAGGCAATTACTTAAGGAAGCCTAGCAGTTAACTGTCCAACTCTTGATTTTGGCTCAGGTCACGATCTTACAGTTCATGGGATCGAGCCTTACATTGGTCTCCACGCTGACAGCATGGAGCCTGCTTGGGATTCTCTCTCTCTTCTCTCTCTCTCTCTCTCTCTCTCTCCCCCTCTCTCTCCCCCCCCCTTCTCCCTCTCTGCACCTCCCCCACTCATGTGCATGCACATGTGCACATTCTCTCTCTCTCTCTCTCTCTCTCTCTCAAAATAAACTTTTTTAAAAAGACAGTTATGGGACTGGGTGGCTCAGTTGGTTAAGCATCCAGCTTGGGCTCAGGTCATGATCTCGAGGTTCATGAAGGAGTTCAAGCCCCGCATCGGTCTCTGTGCTGACAAGCTCAGAGCCTGGAGCCTGCTTCAGATTCTATGTCTCCCCCTCTCTCTGGCCCTCCCTCCCTCCCTCTCTCTCTGACTCACTCTCTCTCAAAAAAATAAAGAAAGAAAAGGCAGTTATTTAAACACAGTATATAATAAAGTTAATTTAAACACTGGCAGCTTGATCAACAGCATAATATTAAAGTATAGAACTTTACAGAAAGATAACATTTCCATGAGCACCTACTCTGTGCTTGGCATTACTTTTAACTTCTAAACTCAAGATGTAGATCAAAAGACTGCTCATCATTCTCCCAAAACTGACTCCTTGGTTTTATAAAGTCAGTAGTACTGTAATTCTCCCAGTCACCCAAACTCTAAACTTCAACATCACTTTCCATTCCTCTAGTTAAATTTATCTCCAGATCGCACACATCAAAGTTACTTATTTTATTTTACCTCAACAGTATTTCTCAAATCTCTTATTTCTCTTTCCCACTCCATTGTTAATACCCATCTTAGCCTTAATGTTGTTCTTTCATAGTTGCATAACTGCAGACACCATATCTTCATTCTCCAGTGCCTCTAATCTCTTAAGGCCAAATGCATCTTCTTCCCCAATCATGTTACTCCTCTGCTTACCATGTACCCTGCTCACAAATCTTCACTGGCTTGTCAGCTAAAGGTCCAACTCAATCTGATATTCAAGGTCCTCTCTAATATCTGATCCCAAATTAACTTTCTTTACTATTTTCAAGTACAAAACCATATACAGAAACTGCTGAAAATTTTTTTAATGCTTTGTGGAAGCTGCCCTTCTAGTGGTGTCTAGATTTCCCTGTCTTTAGATTTGTCCCCATTAATTATAATTAGGTCATAAGCTTTTTAAGGAGTGCACTTTCTGTTGTGTATCCCCCATTCTATATCTTTAAATACAGAAATACTTCTAGAGGAAGAAAAGGAGGCCAAGAAGCTGAAAAATATTCTGTGTCCAGTTAGATCACAATAGTCTCATTCTTAACTATTATGAACTCACAGAATAGTAAGACTCATGCCACATTCCAGTGAGACACATCCCAAAGGTAAAGTAAGCAAGTTGGATTGTGTACAATGTAGCTTTTAATGATCTACAATATTACATCTAGACTGGCATGACTCAGTCATTCATTCAACAACTCATTCAGATATTGAGAGAATATCTGCCATGGGCCCTTTATTTGGAATCAGTAAGGAGTTGCTAAATACTAGCCATGTAATCATGGAAAAAAATTGGGCAACAAGGGAACTTTTATAATTTAGATGTAGACCCTATCCCTAGTGCCCAGTTTTGGGAGATTTAGCTATTTTCATTTCAGATTAAACAATTTAGGAAGGCAAGATTTCCTAACTTGGAGTTGAGACCGTTTATCAACTCTATAAAACTAAACTTTCCTAATAAAAAGTATAACAAGGAATATGAAGAGAGTTTGATTTTTCTTAAAGGTAATTAGGACACATTCCAATAATCCTAGAGTGACAGAGATGAAAGAACCTTACAAAGGAAACCTCTGATTTAAAAAGTTGATATATGTAAATAGTAATGGGGGGAAATGAACAAATTTTGATCAATTTTGAACATGGAATTCTAAGGAAAACTGCATTCTTAAGCCCATTAACTATCCTTTCCTTGCTCACTATTTATAATTGTATACAGTCTTGGCCACATTATACTGTATCCAATTATATATGCTGAATATACAATCACATTGTGTGTGTATATCACCTAAGAAACAAATCCGTGGTAATAGAAAATTAAAGGCACGATCTGTTTTTAAATCTTTCTCATAATACCTACCCCAGTGTCTCTTGTGTAGAAGACACTAAATACTTGCTAAGCTTACCATGTTTCCTCCCGTGTTTGGTAACAGAATGACCATGGCTGACAAATTCAGCTTTCTAACTTACTTAATACGGTATTCCTATTTTTCCTTCTCTACGTTTTAAAACAAAGGCTCTAACCCACCTGATGATAAGTCTGTGGCCGGTGTCTGTTGAAGATTCTGGTTTCTTTCGGAGACATGTTGCTCAGGCAGATTCTGAGTTGCTATGTTGGATTTCTGTGGAGTCACTGGAGTGGAGGGCTGAGAGGAGGGTTGTGTGAGGTCATCAGGTGGGGGAACGGGAAAAACCACAGGCTTAGACGAATTGGATTCTTTATTTATAAGCAGCACGTGGATAGGTCCTGAATGACTCTTTAGATTGATCTGGTATTTCTTTTGTCCATTCTGACCCTTTAAGGTTATTAGGTATAAACAAATGAATAAATATTAACATTTCTAACTACTTGGAACATTAAAAATTAAGATAAGCAAAGCTATAAGAAACTATATATATATATGTAACATAGAATTCTACATAGCATAGAGTCAATAAACCTCTTTGACTCAACTAGAGAATGTTTTGAAAAAGACCCAATTTAAAGCAATCTGTTATGATGGATACTTAGGTTGAACTTTTTCCTCAGCCAGGATCGCTGTATCAGTTATATAGTCATTTTAACTGATTTTTTAAAAGATTATTGACGATATCATTACTTCTCCCTTAATATTTTCTAGCTCAAAAAATCACATTAAAAAACAGTCAAAATGTTAAATGATTTATTCAGTCACTTCTATAATTTTACTAAAGTTACTAACGGCATCCAAACTCAGATATAAATACTTCCAGATAGAAAACTTGAAAGCAGTATTTGAAAGTGATTACACACAATTAGCTCTTGTTCAGCGAAAGAGAATACATTTGTCCATAAAACAGTAGATCCACATTAAGAAAAGTTACCCTACATACCATTTCTGGAATAGGTACCTCCAGCTGTGTACCAGAAGGTGCTTGAATGGCCAAAAGTGTATCGCCTGATGAAAAAGAAATTAATTGTAGAAAATACTACTGATTTTGGAATACAGTGGCAAGCATGTGATCTCTGGAGTCAGAATGCTTGGGTTTGAATCCCAGGCTAGTGACCTTGGGCTTTGGTTCCTAATTCTGTAAAATGGGGAAAATAAAACTTACTGCACAGATTTCTTTTGAGGATTAGATGAGGTGATATATGTAATAGTAGATCTGAGAAGATGGTAAATACTCGTTAGCTCTCTTCTCATGAACAAATTCAATTTGTCAAGTTAATTTTGCTTTCATTGAGGCTTGCATAAAGTCTGAAATTCCTAGAACTCTTAGCCTCAAATAACACTGTTCACTTGAGATTTTTAAATTACTTAAGTGCCTAGGAATACTAGAAATTAGGTATGATAGTGTGAAATCTTGAGCTTAAGTGAACTTGATTTTAAAGCGAAATTCTACAGTAGATTGTTGAGCTGAAGATTTTTAAAAAGACTTTCTCGAACTTTCTTAGGAAGCTCAGGACATATGGTGGCAGAGTAAAGCAATAAGGCCATACACATTGCCAACATAGTCTTGGAAAGCCAGATGTCACTCGGCAGATTTTTTTTTTTATGTGCATAATACGCAAGGTTGTTTAATAGGCCATATGTAACATATAAATACGTATACAAAATTTCATTTTACTTGTATTATAATTATGGTGTACAGCACTCCCCCTCCCCCACCCCACACTGATGTTATTAATACACTGTATTGTCCTCTCAAGGGGAAAACACAGAGATGGGATAGAATAGGATTAGGAGTAATTGTCCTGGCTATAAAATGGATTCACCTAACTCTGCCCTCATGCTTTCTTTGAGTTCATTTAGTGACCAGCACACTGCACACATAGTTTCTAAACACTGCCAATGAGAACTATGTTTTGATCAAATTTGGTCACTGACTCTCCAAGTCTGTGACTTTGAAACTGTTGTTTAATCTCCCTCTGATTTAGCTGCCCCTCCCACACACAGTTTACATCCCACCAATGCAGGCAATGAAGTGAAAACTGTGAAAAGCAGTCACTGTCATGAGAACAGAAACAAAGGCAGCCTATCACTACAGAGCACTGTAGAGTGACACAGAAAGTCCACAGTTCCTGAAACTAATGACTTAGGGTGGGTGTGGGGAATTTTGAATCACTATCCACTAAATAAGTTGATCAGAGGAAGAACGTTACAACAAACTAACAGTACTTACCATTAAAGCAATTACAGATGTCTTCATGAGTTACATAGGAAAATGTACTGTCATAAGGGTTAAGGAACAACATGTATACCAAGGTCTAGGCATTTACATGAAGATAATAGATCTGCAGGCCAAAATAAACAAAATGACCAAACGCATGAAGGTGTTGCCACACATGGTCAGACCAAAAAAAAAAAAAAAAAAGAGGGACATCTTTAGTCTGAAAAGGTGAAGACAAAGGTCCAGGAGAGGGGTGTCCATCCTCTGCTCTGAAGAGAACACTTTTAATTTTTGTGACATTTGAGGACCTTTGAGAGAGATGTGAAAACAGTGCATATTCTTCATGGAGACGGCTTTTAGGGGGGAAAGATAGTGGGGAAAAAGAGGCTATCAGCAGGAGTGGAGAGCAGCCATACATGCCTCCTCATTGAGAATCTTCCTGGATCATGGTTTAAGGAACTGGTAATGGACAGAATCTTGTAAAGCAGTGCAGCAAAGTCTACGACCAGCTAGTTCAATGGTTTTTATATCTTGGGGCTACACAAGGTACAGTTTGAAGACCCCATTTAAGTTATTAAATTGTTAAGGAGCTTTGATCCATAGAAAAGAAATAAATGAGATCATGGACTTCAACAAATTACAAAACATAAAACATTAATTGTATACGGTAGTCAAAAATTCATGAGGGGTGGTAGAAGATAAATGCCATTAAGAGATTCCACAAGTGTATAGGTACATTCACAAATCAAGAGTATCATGGGTATCTAAGAGAACAGTGGTTTTTAGGAAACACATCACTAATTTTTTCCTGCAACTTAATAAGATAGATATATAAGCCTTGGTCCCCAACCTCAAGTAGATAGTCTCTTCAGTTAATATTAGACAGAAGGTATCTGGATTGATTGCCAGCACATGATATTTTATTTTCAAGCTAAAATTAATTTTTCAAAACTTTGAGAGTTAGTGAATTTTTACCACTTCAGAACACTGAACAAAATAATATTTAAATATACCTATGCATTTAACAATTCCTTCTAATATTCAGAGACCTCCTAAGCACACTTTAGCTAGCATGTTGCATCCTACTACTGGTAAGTTGAAAGTAGATGACTTTTTTTTCTCAATGCAACACAGGAATAATATTAATAGATGTACTTTGTAATTTTCAGAGGTAAAAACTTTCAAATATTAGTGTAAATTATTAGAATAATATTGTAAAATTAAAATACTGTATCCACTTAGAAAACTTTCTGAAACATTAGAATAAAGTACCTGATCTTCAGACTGGAAGAATGCATTATACAAATATATATACTACAGCTATATGTGTAACTTATTTAAAAGGATATCTATTATTAATGGAGTCGTCCATCACATTTTTGATGCTTTGCTGTAGCCACAACTTCTGCTGATCAAGTTCTCTTTCCTTCAGTTCTAGATCTTCAATTTCAGCTTTAAGATATCTTAATCTATCTAGGACTTCTTTAGTATTACAGCCAGCACCTACACCTCTTAAAAACATATGAGAGTCAATATATCCAGTATCAGACCCAGGTTGACATCACTTAATTTTTATAGTAATAAAACTGAATTAGCAATCTAGTCAAGACAAAAATCTTTATGCTATTCTAAAACTCAAGCATTAAAATCCTTAGAAAATTTAAACATCGCACCTCTGAACATACTCGCTTAGAAAATTTATTGGCAAAAACAGTCGAATCACAAAAGTTCTCAGTGTTTTTGCCATACAGAAAATAAAAATTTTTATAAAGTCAAAAAAAGTTCTCATTATGTTTCTAGAATGGTGTTTGTCATCTGGAAGGGCAGGCTAGTGATGGGCACCAAAAGGATGTCAAAGCTGAGGCACGTGGGTGGTTCAGGCAGCTGAGCGTCTGAGTTCAGCTCAGGTCATGATCTCATGGCTCACGGGTTCAAGTCCCATGTAGGGCTCTGTGCTGGCAGCACAGAGCCTGCTTGAGATTCTCTCCCACTCCCCCTCCCCCATTCTTCCCCCATTCATTGCTCTCTCTGTCTCAAAATAAATAAGAGGGAAAAAAGGATGTCAAAACTATATAGTTACACCTGGAAGTCTCATGATGTAGACTGAGATGCTGGTAAATTACAACCTTTTAACATTTTGGTGAGACTCTGGCTTTAAAACAGAACAAAACAAGACAACAACAACAACAAAAAACTAAGGCCAAAGAGGACAAATGTGCAGAACAAAGTATTTTTCACATTCAAACATACATTCAACAGTTAACAAATGACAACATGCATTTCAACCAGCTACTGTATAAGGTACATATTCCTATATATAGGACATAGTTCCTGTTCTAAAGGAGTGTATATTAGTTGGGAAGCTAAACACTTAGGTAGAGAGGGATTAATAATACAAAGCAGTATGCAGTGTGTGCCAAATGAGTAGCTTGAGGAAGAAAATAAAATTTGAATTTTCAGAGTAAATCAGTGAAGAGAGCAAGGGAATGTCCCAACACAGGAGTGCCATACATAGGCTCAGAGCAGTGTCCAAGGAAAGATGAGGCCTGTTGAGAATAGAGGACCAAGAGAGAGGGAGAGCCAAATGGTAGGTCAGATTTTACAGAGCATTAGGAAGAGAAATAAAGATTTTAAAGTAGGGTATTGGTTTGCAACTTACTTCCATTGTATACTATTTTTTGACTTTTTTTCAATCAGATCAATTCCCTCTAAGACATTGGTGATATCATAAATTCTTCTTTTTTGCCTCACAGCCAAAGTATCTGCAGCCTGTTTTTAAAAAGGGGAGGGGGGGAGACAAAGAACAATGAAATAAAGGGCAATTCCTATTTTAAAGCCAAAAGGGTTGATTATTAAGTTCACAGCATGAGAACCCAATTCCAAATTTGACCTGGTCACTTGCCTGAAAACAATAGCTGGGTATGTTGAAAGCATCTCTCAAACATTGCAAATGCCAAAGAAGTTATCCCAATTAAAAGCCAGCAGATGTTAGAATAGGAAAAAACTATATGAAGGGTCATGACACAGAGCCCACAAAAATAAAAAGAACACAGTAAGAATACTTCATGTCACCTTACGGACTAATCCTGAGGAGGAGCTCTTAAGTATCTACCACGTGACTTCCTAGTTTATCTGTTCATAAACAGTCACTTATAAACAGCCCTTATTGTTTTTTGGAACTTTGAAAAATTATATCTCAGCAACTTGTTCATAACTAGATATTTGGGGAATTCTAAATTATACACAAACCTTCAGTGCCTTGAAACACACTATCTGCCTTTTTTAAACTCACAATGAAAATGGAGGAGTGATTCATGCCATCCCAACACAAAGCATAAAATCAACAAGAAATCAAAATGCATAGCACAAAGTTGTGGTACCAGCAAATATACAAAAGCTTGGTAGTCTCACTCAACAAAAGTAAGGTCAACAAAAAGATTTCATGCCATCAATAAATGTGGGAACGCTGTACTGTTTCTCTGGTTGGTTCCCACTCACATTTACGAGCTTTGTTCCCCAATGGAACAGACAGAATCTTATAAGAGAGGTTATTCTACAGCTCTTTTTCCCGGGCGAGTTAGACAATACTATCTTGAATGTGGAGTCATGTTATAAGGGTCATGGTAGTAATGAAAAAACACATTTATGTCCTTACAATATTCAGCACACTATCCAAATTAAGGAACAGATTTTAGCTTCATATAATTGGTTACCCCAGCTCTCCCAAGGCATTAATACTTTCTTGATTCTTAAAAAACATAGCTACACACACACACACACACACACACACACACACACACACAATCCAGGACAGCATATTGTTTGCAATCTGGACTTTCTTTCTACAGGGAGCAAGTGTGACCAACTTCACAGGCATTTAATGTCAATTATATGAATCCATTTATTGTGCTACCAAAATACCAATGTACCACTGTGCAATCATTCAGATCTTCAGGAAGGGGAATCATGCCTCAATCAGTGAGTGGGCCAGGAGAGTAAGTAGGGCATGACAGAGAGAATGAAGAACCAGGAGCTGAAGCTCAGTCTCCAACTGACTAGTTTGGTTCTGTCTCTTCTAGAGAACCAAAAAATTAAAAGTAGGACTAAGCATGGTTTAATTGATTTTCTCTTTCCTTGTACTTAGTTTCCTCCCCTTCATAAAGTTTCTTGAGTGTTTTGAGGCTGTTTTTCTAAAGAGCAATAATCTCCTGCAAAGTTAACTATAAAAATCTGAAGTTGAGGATTCATCTCTCACTTCCCTCTGAAGAGGGCCACTTAAGAAGTAACCCAGAGGACTCCAAGCCAGCTCTACGTTATCCACATCCATGTACTCACACACAAAAGCCTTCACAACCATAGCAATAGTTCACTGGTTAGGGTATTAAGACATGTTTGTATAAAATAGATTGTAAGAGTCATCCAGGCAGAGAGGCACCAATGCTCGCTTTTAATTCAAAACTTTTTAGAGTTTATAATCTTATCAGGGCACTGAGGTGGTTCAGTCAGTTAAGCGTCTGATTCTTGATCGCAGTTCAGGTCATGATTTCTCAGTTGTGAATGGAGTCCCACGTCAGGATTCTCTCTCTCTTTCTCTCTGTCTCTCTTTCTCTCTCTCTCTCTCTGTCACCCCATCAACATAAATAACATTTTTTTAAAAAAGAAAAAAGTTTATAATCTAGTTTATAATTTATTATGGTTTAACAGATTTTAGTCCTTTCACTTCCAAAACTAAACATTATTTCTTACTTTTCTATTTAAGTTTATAAACACATTAAGGACCAGCATATACAGAAGATATCACTTAAAAAGGATCTCCTGGAGGCTTTTATTCAGTAGCCCCATCTTCTCTGGACGTTAGGTTCTGGAGTTAGGCACACAGAGATCCAATCCCAGTGCCCACACTTCCTGTCTTCAGCTGCTCTCAAACTCATTAAGCCTCATTTCCCTTTTTGTAAAATGGAGTAATGACATATCTGAATTGTAGAGATTAAACTAGATAATCTTAGCACAATGTCTGCTGCATAATGAATACTTCAATGCTGTTAAGTAACAGCATCATCAAGTACAGACTGAAGCAGGGGATCATGGATGAGATTTAGAGTTGTTGTGTATATGGACCCATCACATTGTATGTAGTATTTTGAAAAATTGTGTGAAATCTTACAGTTTTATGAAGAATTCAAGACATCATACTTAACAGAATCATAAAATGAATCACAACCACCACCTTCATTTGTTTAGCACCTATGATGTGCCAAGCTTGTTCTGTGTCTCGTGGATAGAGTAGTAATAGAACAAAATCCCTGCCTTCAAAGAAGGGAAAGAAGTTAATAGTAAACAAATAATTGTGGTAGGAATGCATGTAGGGACTATAGTTAACAATTTTAAATAAAGTTCCCTAAATAAGGTAGCATTTGAACTGAATGTAGAAAGTGACCTCTGAGAACATCTGACAGGAAGCAGCAAGTACAAAGAAAGGCTCTGAAGTGGGAATATGCTTACATCTTGAAGGAAAGACAGGCAAGCCAATATGGTCAGAACAGTGAGTGAGAGGGAGAACAGTGAGAGAAAAGGTGAAAAAGGAAAAGAGGAAGAGAATCTGGAAGAGATGGTGGGAAGAGAAGTGAGAGAGATAAAGACAATAACACCATATATCAAGAGGCCAGATCATGAGGGTCTTGCAGGCCATGGTAAAAACTTCAGCTCGTACTCCCAGTGGAAAGCCACTGGAAGGCTCCGAGCACATGGATTTGATGCCATGCTTTAAAAGGTTCTTTCTGGCTGTTCTGGGTAGGAAAAAAGAGGCCAGTGAGAAGGCAATGGCAGTAATCCATTCAAGAGATGGTAGTGGCTTGGATGAAGGAGGTAGCTGTGGACTTATTAGAAATGCTGAGAATCAGAATATATTTTGAAGGTATAGCAAGCAGTAGATCCGAGAGCAAAGTCAAGTGTAACTCAACAGTTTATGACATGAGCAACAGGCCATGAGGAAGACTGCAGAAGAATAGGTTTGAGGCACCAGAAATCAGGAACTTAGCTTTGGACAATTTGACCTCCAATGGGAGAAGTTCAGAAGACCACTGGACACAAGAGGGTGTGGCGTAAAACAAGTCCAGAGATACAAATTCAGTAGTCATCAGTAAAGAGACATTTTAGGTCACAGGGATGGAACCCATTGGATTCACCTAAGAAGTAAGCACAGAAAGAGAAGATGTCTAGGGGCTGCCCCCAGCATACTCCATTGTTTATGATCTGAGAAGTGAGGAGCAACTTGCCACTGAAGAGAGAGAAGTAGAAAAAGTGGGGCCTTGGAAGCCAAAGGAAGAGTACAAGAGTGACCATGTCAAGGACTGCTGTCAGGGTGAGTCAGATGAGCAGGTGAGACCTGGTCATGGATTTGACTTTGGCAAGGTCACTGGTGACCCTGGTCAGAGCTGTCTTGGCAGAGTAATGGAGTCAAAGCCTTAATGAAGAGATCCCAACAAAGAGTGGAAGGAAAGCTAGAGTGGGTAACTCTTCAAGAGTTCTGCTGCACCCACCCTCCTACACTGTTGGTGGGGATGTAAACTGGTACAGCCCCTCTGGAAAACAGTGTGGAGGTTCCTCAGGAAACTAACAATAGAACTCCCCTATGACCCAGCAATAGCACTGCTAGGAATTTACCCAAGGGATATAGGAGTGCTGATGCATAGGAGTACATGTACCCCAATGTTCATAGCAGCACTCTCAACAATAGCTAAAACATGGAAACAGCTTAAGTGTCCATCATNGTGGGGATGAGCACTGGGTGTTATATGGAAACCAACTTGACAATAAACTATTTAAAAAATAAATAAATATTTTTAAAAGAAACACACACACACAAAATATTATGCTGAATAAAAAAAAAAAGTTCTGCTGCATCCAGAAACAGAACAGAAGAATAGGACAATAGCTGCAGGGAGGTGTGGGGTCTGGCCAGGAAGCTTTTCCCCTTCCTTTCTCTTTTCTTTTAAAGATGGGAGCTAATTCAACATGTGAGTTATACTGATAAGAACTGTCCAGTAATGGGGGAAGAGGGATAATTAACCATGCAGGAGAGAGAAGGGACAGCTGTAGGTAGGCAAGGGGGAATGTGAATCAGACAGTCTGAGGAACAGCCTTAGATAATCAACAGACATATTAATAACTGAAGTCCAGCCAAGTGCCCGGTGCACATGCAGGTACGATAGTAGACAAGGTAGGAAGAGAGGTTAGAAATGCCCTTCTGGTTACTTTCTATTTTCTCATAAGTGGAGGGGGAGGAAAGGGAAGAAGGAGGGTTTAATGGTTTAGAAAAAAGAAAGTGTACAATCTTCATCTAGGAGAGTAAGAGAGTAGGTAGTGTAAAAGGAATTCTGCCCCCACTACTAGTCCTTTTGAAGTTAGTAGTCGTGAATTTAAAGCGAGACCCATTTGAGCTAAGATCGAATATAAGTGCTAAAAAGGGCTTAAAGAATTTCCTACCCCACCCCTTCACTTTAACAAATGAGTCCACTAAGACCCCGTGTTAACTCTGGGAAGGAGAGAGATTATGTGGTAGGTTTATTTGAGTTAAGATTAGTTGCAGCTCATTTGTTCAAGAATGTTCTTCTGATGGAGCATGATGTTGCATTCAAAAGCACTAATATAAAAACAATAACTATGGGAAACATCCTGCCTTTCAGGTTCTCCATCTGTATAGCAAGTACTTGACTCTCTTCCAGGACCATAACCGTCAGTACCTGTGTACTCAGTGTTTTAGCTACCTTGCTTCAGAAACTAACACTACACTAAATTAGGCGAGAATCCAAAAGTAAAAAAGGTGCCATGGAAATACTCTACAAAACCAATTCATTACATGTGCTTGCATGGACTCACACAGATGAGGGGAGGCTGACAGTGAGGTGAAAAGAACCCAAGTGATGCACCACCCAGAGTGCCCATAAAATATTTTTAAGACATTTTAAAAACTGAGTGAACTGACTTTCAACTGTGCCACATGGATTTTCTGTTGGTCTGTCCTCTAGGGTTTGGACTGATTATTAGCCAATTTCAAATACTGCTAAAGGTAATTAACATGTAGAACGTTTGATTTCAACCAAGTTAAGAAGACCATTGATAAGCCAGTAATGGGATAACTGTGTAATAGGATCTTTGGAAGATGTTATCCAATTTAACTTACACCATTTTCCCCATTTGCTAGGATACCTACTCAGAAAGCTAATGGATAATCATATGGAATTTGGCATTAATTACATATTCATGAAATAAGTTTGTGGCAAAATTTGTTCAAATGGGCTTTATAATTTCAAGATTTTAAATAAGTGCGGTGTGCCATCAAAACTCCCAAGCTATAACAATCGCACTGAGTAAGCAAAGTGCCCCTGGTACTTGTAACAAAAGAACTGTGTACATACCTAAGGCTGTGTGTAACACCTTGTGTTAGAGAATGAGGTCTGAAATTGAACCGATCCATAGAGTAAAGTGTTGTAAGTGGCTGAATAAAGAGAGATTACTTAAGGTAGAGGCAAAAAGGAGAGTTCCTGGAAGAGGCTGCCATTGCGTACAATGGGTCTGAAGGGGATGTTAAATCAATAAGGAAATTAAATATCAAAAATAAAGAACTTACTTTAAGGATACAAAAGGGCTCCCTCAAGAAGCAGCACTAAGCACACAGTATTTTGATTCCCACTCAGTATCCTGCCCCAAAGGAATTTCTCCTAAAAAATCTCCAGTCCTTTCACTACACCAAACTGTCATCCATAAACATGATATTGATAGATATACCAGTATTGTTTTTTAATTTTATTTAAATCAAGTTAGTTACCATATAATGTAATAATGGTTTTAGGAGTAGAATTTAGTAACTCATCACTTATATACAACACCCAGTGCTCATCACAAGTGCCCTCCTTACTGCCCATCACCCACTCAGCCCATCCCCCCACCCAACATCCCTCTAGCAACTCTCAGTTTGTTCTCTGTATTTAAGAGTTTCTTATGGTTTGCCTCTCTGTTTTTATTTTTTCCTTCCTTGTACTGTGTTCATCTGTTTTGTTTCTTAAATTCTACATGAGTGAAATCATATATTTATCTTTCTCTGACTTACACTGCTTAGCATAATATATTCTAGCTCCATCCATGTCATTGCAAATGGCAAGATTTCATTCTTTGTGATTGCTGAGTAATATTCCTACACACACATACACACACACACGCACACACACCCCACATCTTTGTCAGTCAATGGACGTTTGGGCTCTCTCCACTTTGGCTATTGTGGATAATGCTGCTATAAACATTGGGGTGTATGTGCCCCTTAGAATCAGCATTTTTGTATCCTTTGGATAAATACCTAGTAATGCAATTGCTCGAGCTTTAAATTTGTGCTAATTTTTATTTTTATATTTGTTCTTGTTGCAGTATAGTTGACATAATTTATTAGTTTCAAGTGTACAACTTACTGATTCAACATTTATATTCATTATGATCAACACGATAAACCCAGCTATCACCTATCACCATACAATGTTGTTATATACTAGTAACTATATTCCCTATGTTATACTCTGTATTCCCGTGTCTTATTTATTTTATAACTGGAAGCTTGAACCTTTTAATAAATTCTGCATACACTTTTAAAAAGGAACTTCAGGGGCGCCTGAGTGGCTCAGTTTGTCAAGTGTCTGACTTTTGGTTTCAGCTCAGGTCATTGTCTCATGGTTCATGAGTTCGATCCCCACATCAGGCTCTGCACTGAGAGCTGTGGAGTCTGCTTCAGACTCTCTCTCAAAATAAATAAACATTTTTAAAAAATAATAAAAAGGAACTTCAGTTTTATTGTTTCACTCAAATCACCAAAGATTACTCAAAAGAAAGAAAGAAGATATTTGGTAAAGTATTTATTTAAGTAGGAAAACCTAATGAAACTCTGAAATCCATACACTGGAAACTCTAGATCTCTTGTCTAAGTTTTCAACTGCTTTGAAAATTCTCTTAAGTATTAACTTTTTTTTAAAATATTTTTATTTATTTCTAGGAGAGAGAGAGACAGCGTGAGCAGGGGAGGGTCAGAGAGAGAGAGGGAGTCACAGACTCCGAAACAGGCTCCAGGCCCTGAGCTGGCAGTCAGCACAGAGCCCGACGCAGGGCTCGAACCCACGAACCGCGAGATCATGACCCAAGCGAAAGTCGGACGCTCAACCGACTAAGCCACCCAGGCGCCTCTTAAGTATTAACTTTTTAAAACAAGAACAAAATTGAGTGTGCAGTTACTATTCTACCACTTGGATTTGCCTCTGCACATAACATCCTGCTGATGTTAGGCACGGAAGTGAGGGAATGTGCACAGAGATAGGTCTGGCTTTTTTTTTCTTTTTTCTTTTTAGAGAGTGCCAGTGGGTGAGGGGAGGAAGGGGGGAGGGGGGGAAGAGAGAGAGAGAGAGAGAGAGAATGAATCTTAGGCTCCGCCCTATGTGGGGCTCTATCCCCCCACCCTGGGGAATCACGGCCTGAGCCAAAGTCAAATATCGGATGCTCAACCAACCTGAGCCATCCAGACACCTCTAGGCCCGACTTTAACTTTATGACCCTGGGCAACTTACTTAGACTCTCTGTGCCTCAATTTCCTGATCTGTATGAATTTTTTCGTTTGCTTCTTTTTACTTACTTTTGAGAGACAGACAGAGGACGAGTGGGGAAGAGGCAGAGAGAGGGAGACCCAGAATCTGAAGACCCAAGCTCCAAAGCAGGCTCTGAGCTGGCAGCACAGAGCCTGACAAGGGGTTTGAACTCATGAACCTCGAGCTCATGACCTGAGTGGAAGTTGGACACTTAACCAACTGAGCCACCGAGGCGTCCCTAAGATGCTACTATTGTAAGGATTAAATAAGTACGTCTGAAACACTTAGAAGAGTGCCTGGCACATGGTAGGCATTACAGTTGTGTTAGCTATTATCACTATTATTGATCCAATTTCTCCCTTAAAGTAATAAGGAAATTTTGTTCATGGAAAGGTATATCATAATAGGACACCCCTACCTGTATCACTAACTTCAACACTTTGGAAGATCATCAAGCACAATGAAGTACGAAAAAAAAACCTTCTGAAGAGTAAAAATAGATATAAAAAGGTGTATTTCCCTACCCAAAACATTCACCCCATTTGAATCCTATTTTCTCCTTCTTTTATGATTCCTAACAGTTTACACCATTTAGTACTCTTTTTATTTATTTTATTTTATTTTTTTTATTTCTAGGAGAGNGACGCGGGGCTCGAACCCACGAACCGCGAGATCATGACCTAAGCGAAAGTCGGACGCTTAACCGACTAAGCCACCCAGGTGCCCCAGTACTCTTTTTAAAAATATTTTTGTTTGTTTATTTTTGAGAGAGAGACAGAGACAGAGTGCAAGCAGGGGAGGAACAGAGAGGGAGACAGAATCTGAAGCAGGCTCCGGGCTCTGAGTTGGCAGCACAGAGCCAGACATGGGGCTCGAACCCATAACGGTGAGACCATGACCTGGGCCCAAGTTGGATGCTCAACTGACAGAGCCACCCAGGAGCCCCTATACCATTTAGTACTCTCTTTTAAAAAAATTTTTTTAATGTTTATTTATTTTTGAGAGAAAGAGAGAGACAGAGCATAAGCGGGAGAGTGGCAGAGAGAAGGAGGGAGGGAGGCACAGAATCTGAAGCAGGCTCCAGGCTCTAAGCTAGCTGTCAGCACAGAGTCTGATGCGGGGCTGGAACCCACAAACCGTGAGATCATGACCTGAGCCGAAGTCGGACGCTTAACCAAGTGAGCCACCCAGACGCCCCTACCATTTAGTACTCTTGATATTAAGGTAGACTTCATCTGAAAGTTCCTATTTTCACCCCGAATTTTTTCTCTCTTTTTTGCCTGGTCTGCCTTATACTTTTTGAATCCTTTGTTGGTGAGTTTCTTGTCAACACCAGAATAGCCTGAATTCTTTTTCATCTAAACAACTTTATTAAAAAGAAAAAGGAATTACATACATTCCATGTAGTATAGAAACGAAGCAGTTATTACTCATTTGATGTATTCTGAATATTATGCTTTCATGGATTTATTAATCTTTTTATGTAATCCCCCCCCCAAAGTGTGATAGCAATTCAAAGTGTGTTTCCAGTCTGTTAACAGTTACCTTTAAACTTTTAATAACATAGTTATAAAAAGACAATGAGGTATAAAATCAATGAAAGCCTAAGTAAAATACCAGCACACTCTGCTAATATAATCTCACAGTTAACAGCAGGCCTCAACTGGAAACTTCTTTCCACCCTTGCTAAAAATGCTCCCCAAATGTGTACATTCCTGTCTCTACAAGCTCTTCACTCAAGGAAGGACTCCTTCCCCACTGACTGAGGCCCTTGCATCCTTTTGAGCATCACTGCATTTGTTGCTTAGTCGCTCAAATCACAAATAATGGAGATTTGGCGAAAGTTGTGCTGATTTTGCTCTTTTTCAAAATTAAGTGCAAACTTTCAAAATCTTGGGATTTTCCTCTTCTCCCTAAAAGTCGAGGATTGTACTGTAAAAGTGGATTTTCCTTTATTCTGTTATAGAAATAATTCTCAAAAGTGATTCATTTCCACTTGAAATTAGGCTCCTTAATTAGCAGTGTAAGATTAAGAGCTCTAATATGTTGCAATTCAAAGACATGAACAGTGACTATTTCAGAGCATATTGAAAGGCGGACCTCTTCAATCCCCAGNAAAAAATTAAAAAAAAATTTAAAAAAAAAAAAAAAAACAAAACAAAACAAAGACATGAACAGTGACTATTTCAGAGCATATTGAAAGGCAGACCTCTTCAATCCCCAACTTCTCACTTTCCCAAGTGTAGCACTCACCAATCTTAGCTCTTAGTCAACTCTGCTCACCGTTAACTCCTATTACCAGAAGTTATTTCTGACTTGTGAACAAGGTGGGAAAAAGAGAGGCAGCAGGATTCATTCCATGGCTCTCAAATGTCAGTAGAAATCAGAATCACATGGGGTATCTGTCTAAAATGCAAATTCCCAGGGCCCTTCCCTAGCCCTATGTAATCCAAGCTCTCTGGTCTGACATTAGAATCTGTATTTTTAATAAGATCCAGGAGATTCTGATACATCTGCTATTTCATTTATACATTGAGAAATACTGTTATTATCTCTTTCAGGCCTCCACTTTTCCTGAAATGTGGGGGTGGAGGGGCTGTTAGCTTGGTGCAAAAATAAAGCTTGCCTGATACTTTTTGGTTTACAAAGCACTGCCACCAGCTATGGTGGCTCATTCCTTCTTCCTCCTTGGGGAATCTATATTCAGCTTGCACATTCTATCTCAGTAAGGTACACAGGATATGAGGCTTGCGCAAGGACACACTGCTGGGGCCAAGAACTCAGAACCATCTCAGCTACAAGCCTTTTTATCCTGCCCAGAGCTGGAAAAGCGAGATGGCTGACTTTTTCCTTTTCTTCTTCTTCCTCTTCCTCCTCCTCCTCTTCCTCTTCTTCTTCTTCTTCTTATTATTATTATTTTGTACTGTAACAAAGTTGTTTTTGAAATGATACCAAAACTTTGGAGGTAGGTACACCTTTTGCTTACCATGATGGTTCAGGGCATCAATTCTGACATCAGACTACCTGGACTTATATGTCATTTACTGTGGATTTTTTTTTTAAGTAAGCTCTCTGCCCAATGTGGGGCTGAAACTCATGACACCAAGGTCAAGAGTTGCCTGCTCCACGGACTGAGCCAGCCAGGCACTCCAAAACTTTTCTTTCTCTTTTTTCTTCTTTCTTTCTTTCTTTCTTTTTTTTTTTTTTTTAAGTAAGCTCTATATCCAACATGGGGCTTTAAATACTATGGATACTGACTGCCACTTAACTTCATCATACCTTACTTTCCTACCAGCAAAATGGAGATATATCTCCTTTACACTTTTATTATGAGGATTAAACGAACTCATACAAGTAAAGCATCTGGCACACCAGCTTTAGTAATCCTTTTTATTAGTGTTGTAGAGCTTTAGTCTTCTAAGCACTTTTTTTCTACTTAGCCATGCATCTTGGGTTGATGTTGAATTATCAGTCACTGGAAGAGATGTATCCAGATCAGCTTTTTATGTTGTGCATTTTTAACAATTTTATTTTTTAGAGCAGTTTTTTAGGTTCTCAGCAAAACTGAGCAGAAAGTAGAGTTCCCATATACCCTGCTACCACACGGGCGTAGCTTCCCCCACTGTTGGTATCTCTCACCAGAGTGAGACATTTGTTAAACCTGATGAATTTAGGGGCCCCTGGGTGGCTCAGTGGGTTGAGCGTCAGACTTTGGCTCGGGCCATGATCTTGCGGTTTGTGGGTTTGAGCCCTGCTGACAGCCCTGAGCCTGGAACCTGCTTCGGATTTTGTGTCTTCCTCTCTCTTTTCCCCTCCTCCACACCTGCTCTGTCTCTCAAAAATGAATGTTAAAAAACTTTTAAAAAATTCTTGAATCTACAATGACATGTCATAATCTCTCGAAGTCCATAGTTTACATTAGGGTTGATTCTTGGTGATATATACTCTATGGATTTTAAGAAATATGTAATGATACGTATCCACCATTACAATACACAGTAGTTTCATTACACTAACCATTCTCTGTGCTCTGCTCTCTCACTTCTGGCAACCACTGATCTCTTTGCCTTTTCCAGAAAGTTATAAAGTCAGAATTTTACAGTATATGGCCTTTTCCTATCAGCTTCTCTCACTAAGTAATATACATTTCAAGTTCTTCCATGTCTTTTTATGGCTTGAGAGCTTTTTTGTTTTTTTTAACATTGAATGGTATTCAACTGTCTGAACATGCCAGTTTATTTATCCATTCACCTACCAAAGGATATCTTAGTTACTTCCAAGTTTTGGCAATTATAAATAAACCTGCTATCTACACCCATATGCAGGCAGACATAAGTTCCTAATTCATTTGGGTAAACGCCAAGTAGTATGATTGCTGGATCATATGGGAAGACTGTGTTTAGTTTCCTAAAACTGCCAAACGGTCTTCCAAGGGGTCTGTACCGTTTTGCATTCCCACCAGTAATGAGAGCTCCTGTTGCCCCACATTCTCACCAGCATCCAGTATGGCTAGTGTTTTGTTTATTCTGCCATTCTAGTAGGTATGTCCGTAGTATGCTGTTGTTGTTTTACATGTTTTTAAAATTCTGGTAAAATACACGTGGTATAAAATTTATCACCTTAACCATTTTTAAGTGTACATTTCAGTAGTTTTAAGTATATTCACACTGACATGCAACCGGACTCCACACCTCTTCTCATCTGCCCAACTCCAAATCCATAGTATTAGTTTGCTGGGGCTGCTGTAACAAAAGACCACAGACTGGGCGGCTTAAACAACAGAAATTTATTTTCTCACAGTTTTGGAGGCTAAAATTCCAAAATCAAGCTGTTCACCATTTTGGCTTCTTATAAAGCTCTTCTCCTTGGCTTCCAGATGGCCACCCTCTCATTGTGTCCTCTGTGGACATACATCTTGGCATCTGTGTCCAAATCTCCTTTCTTCTAAGAACACTATTCTGATCAGATGAGAGCCCATCCCAATGACTTCATTTTAACTTCATCATCTCTTTAAAGGCCCTATCTCCAAATACAGTCACATCCTGAGGTACTGACAATTCTGGCTTCACCATATGGATTTTGAGAGGACACAGTTCAGCCCATAATGTGTCGACCCATTAAACAACTTCCCTCTCTCCCCTTCCTCCTAGCCCCTGGCAATCACTCTTCTTTCTGTCTCTATGAACTTGACTACCCTAGTTACTTCATTCAAGAGGAATTATACAGTATTTATCTTTTTGTAACTGGCATAATGTCTTCAAGGTTCATCTGTGCTGTAGCATGTGTGAGAATTTCCTTCCTTTTTAAGGCTAATAATCTTCCATTGTATGTACATATCACGTTTTGTTTATTTACTCATCTGTTGATAAACACTTGTATTGCTTCGATCTTTTCACTATTGTGAGTAATGCTGCTATGAACATGGGGTATATAAGTATCTGTTTAAGACCTGGTTTCCAAATCTTGGGGCTATACACTTAGAAGTGAAAGTGTCCTGAGAATTTTTAAGCATGCACTAAAGTTCTGGCTGTACTACTAATATATCTTTACTCAGGCTAATTCCAGATTTATTCTGTGACACGAAATCTTTGCTTTATGTCACAAACTAAGATGTTAAATTATTCATTTCATCTGGGACAAATATTAATTAGCTAATCATAAATGGGTATGAGTCAGGGATCTGTGAGATAAGAAACATAAACACTTTATCATTTTAACCTAGGGCTCCTGCAATTAGTAACATAATTATAATAAAAGATAAGCAATCTTAATCATGCTTTAAAAAGTTCAAGTGCCAAAATGGCAAGTAAGGAAACTCAGAAATTACATTTAATAGGAATTTGCAAAACAACATATAGACAGTTCTGACTAACGTAACAGTTCTTTAAATTCTTACTTCTGGAAAAGTAGAATCCTAGTTTAATTTGTAAAATCATGTGGAATTTGCCATCAATACCTTCACTTTTCAAGTAGTAGCTCAATACCTTTCTCTTCTGTCATGGGTAGAGGGATAAAAATAATCATGTGTTTTTCATTACAAGAAGCATTCTGTGTTCTTACACAGATGAAAAACATAAATGAGAAGATTTTTTTATTTTGTTTTAAGGAATACTAAAAGAATTACAGCATAGACAGTAAGAAAAATGGTCTACTTTCGAATCTTAGCTGCCACTTTCTACTGCATGATTATGGGCAAGTTACTTAACATATCAGTATCAGTCTTCTCATCTGTGAAATGGGGATGTTAGGACCAAGTTTCCAAGTTGTTAAGACAATAATATTAATATTATTAATTAAAATTAATTAAGACTGGAACAAACTCTCAATAAATGCTAGCTATTAACAGCATAAACTGGCAAACCAGATAAAGCTTGAGAGGAGCATGAGATAATGTGCCATCTCACTGGAATAAAGAGATGTGACTATTGTACCCACTTTTATAAATGAGGCTATGTGGTGTGAGAAAGAGATATTATATAAGTTTCTCAAACCACTTTCATGGTGTTTCTAATCCCTTCTGATTGTTAAGTTATACTTGAACAGCTTTATTAGAACTTATTTGCTTTATTAGGCTACCTCCTCAATTCGTTATATTATGAAGAAGAAATGCATCACTAATATAGAGCATCATGTTCTTATTTTTCAGTAGTGTATGTCATGGTTCATAGCAAGAAGCATCACTGGAAAGATTTCACTGTAAGATTTTTACAAGATTTTACACATATATGTAAATAACTGAAAAATATATGTTAATGAACGAAATATGTATTTTTCATACATGTGTGAAAAAGAAAGATACTCAAAGTGCTCTTTAGGAGTAAAAAAATCACGGATATAAAGAGACATACTGTTACTGCAGAAATCTTTGAAACTTTTAAAGAAAGTTCCAGGATGAATGAAACAATGTTATGAACTGTTAAACTCCACTCTCTACTCACTTCACTGCCTCTGTGACTTCTGGAGAACAATTCAATGGCCACAGATGAAACAGGTGGAAGCCTAAGAATTTGAAAGCAAGTAATGCAAAGTTCCATCATTTTGCCAGGTGAGTTGAGAAAGAAGCCCTCAAAGTTAAACTCTCAGAGTGCAGCTGTATCTGGAAAACCCCAAACTTCCTTGATTCCCTCTACAGAAACCACAGTCCATTTACAGAGTAAATTCCAGATACAACTGAATGTCTAGATTTTGAAGGATAGTTCGCAAGCCGTGTTTTGTAACAACTATGGCTCTCTCTGATGACCTCATAGCATCCTTTGAGATCCTTTAAACCAAATCCATTTAAGTTCCTGACAAGCTGTACTATATATGCCTTAAAGCACATTTAGGGAGGAAGCAAGGGAGGAAGAGGCTGTAGAAAGAACAAGGAATTTCCAGAGTTGGGGGGAAATTCCAGGAGTAACACTTCCAAAAGAAGATAGTAGAAACTACTTCCCAAAATGCAAAATGCACACATCATGCCTCATTTGAATCCAGATAATTTAATTCAGGGATCACTTAAAAAACACCTACTGTGCTCAGGGAAACAAAAGAGCCTTGTCTGAGAAACAGCACCGGGGCTACCGTGAGCCTTCCTCTCTACCTCCAGGCAGTACTTCTGCAGTAGAGCTTTCTATATGCTCTCAGGTGACGCTTCTCTTGATCTGGGCACAGCCTTGACGATCTCCGTCACACTTCAAGCCAGGTAAGGTGGTCCCACCTACACTCCCCTCGTTGTTGGGACCAATCATCAGTGTAAAATCAGACTTCAGATATCGGGGAAATGCCTAGGAGAGGTCTGCAGTGATTTCTGTTTTTAAAGCTTTGGTTCTTAAACTTGGGGTACTTGGTTGAATTTTAATTCAAGTAATCACATTCTCCTGTCCTTAGCGTTGTGGAATCCTTCCAAATCCTGCCTGGAACAGTTAAGTCATTTTGTTTAACCCAACAGCTTTTGATGCATGTTGTTGTTTGAAAAGTCTGAGCTGTAATAAAAGACGGAAGCACACGTTCTCAAGAAACAGGAGAGTTTACTGAGCGCTTCCACTTCTTTGAGGGAAAGCTATAAAATATCCCCTTTTTCTGCGATGACAAACCTCACTTTTAGAAATCTGTATCAGATACAAAATTAAGTTAAAACTCAAATATTCCCTGCCCCCCCCCGCCAATCAGGATGATAAAAGAGTGTACAAAGAACAGGTTTTTTTTTTAAATTAATATTATTATTTCAAAGGGAATGAGTGTGGAAAGTTCTTTTTTTCTTTCTTTCATCTGGAAGAGGTGGCAAACTCGGGTTTTTTGTTTTGTTTTGAACGGGAACACGGTCTCAACTAGAATAGCCTATTAAAACCATCCATTCCCAACAGCAAAAGCAATCCCCAGGTGTCTCCAGGCAAAGTGCCAGGGTCCCCGCCCCGCGCCTCTGCCACAGGTGGACGCGGAGCAGCGAGGACACTCGGGCGCCCTCGGGTNTGGACATCTTCGTCCGCCCCCATCCCCGCCTCCCGCGCTCACCGCTTTGAGATCCAGGACGCCGTCCTTGGCCTCCTGCAGCAGCGACACGAACTTGGTGGTGAGCAGCCCCAGGCTCTTCTCGTGCCTGCTGCTGCGT
>NW_027531285.1:2153704-2360659 GCF_008692635.1 Crocuta crocuta | reverse complement strand
AGGTGCGCGCGCGACGCCCACCGGACTCGGGGCGGCTGGGCGCGCGGGGCCGCCGCCCCCTCCCCAAGTCCCGGCAAGCGTGAATGAAGCCCACGACCGAGGGGAGGGGGAGTGGAAGCGCAGAGAAGGGGCAGCGAGGGGTGGGGACCCGAGTTTAAATGGCAGGAAGTGACGCCGCGGCCCGCGGTTGCCTGGAAACGCATTTTTCTGTGGGAAGGAGGAGCGCGCCGGGAGGAGGGGGAGCGTCTGTGACCGCGGCTCCCTCTCGCCTCGCTGCGGATCGTGAGCTCCCCGGAGGAGGGACGACCTCCCGCAGCCGCCTCGGGAGGACGCGAGGACTTCGCTGCGGCAGAAAATCGCTGTGCCCAGTGGCCGTTAGCCTCCGAGCGGTGAAGTTGGTTGGCTCCGCGGGACTTCAGCTTCGGGTCGCTCTTCGTCTTTGGGTATTCTCTGCTGAGCGCTCTTGCCGAGCTTTAAAATCCTTTGCAAACATTTCAGTGACTCGGCCCAAGTGCAGGGTTTTATTCAATAGATCGATAGATCTATTTATTCAGTGGATCATCTTTTAGATTTGTAATGCAGGAAACGCAAAATCCTGGAGTTAGGGTTTTGTCCTCATCAGCAATCAGTCCCCAGGCCTTAACTTGGTAGGTAGAGAAACTGAAGGGTAGTGACAGAGCGAGTGAATTGCCAGACTCAAAACTGGATCCCATGTCTCCTGCATTAAGAACAGTGTTTATCGGAATCAAATTGTACTCTGTTACTTAGAATATAGTACATTGTATGTATTCATTGCAATGAATACAGCTCATTGGTTTTTGTGCTTCGGTGATAGCCCAAATCATTTATGGTAAATGATATGACACACAATTCTGAGTTAAAAAAAAAATCTTTGTCATTCGATTTCACACTTTTGGGAATCAGGTCTAAATTTTAAATGAGTTTTTTTCATAACACTTGGAATATATGCTCAATACATATTAGGTTAATGGAAATTCTATATGCCAATAATTAAGAAAGCTTCATGCAAGATTTTATTTAATTTAAAATAAGAGTAAGCTAGCAAAAACGGCTCACTAAAATGAAATGAAATATTCAGACAAAGAGATTAACAAGTAAAACTATACAGACCACTTATAATAAAAAATTATGTTTCCTATTCATAGGTACAGAACTTTATTAATAATAGATAGTCTTCATTTTAAACCAAAAATCCAAGAAATCTATAAGCAAATAAAAGCGAAATTTGAAATTAACAATCTGAAGACATGAAAAACTTCAACTAAAAAAGCTGAACAATTTATCTGTAAACGGCTTTTCCTGTGTGATTTGACATTAGCAAAATCAATGACAAGTTTTGCAAATTAATTTTATTAAAAACTATTACTAAGAAGGTTTTAGTTTTAACCTGAAGACAACGTTCTGCCATCGATTCCATAGATGCTGGGATGGGAATGGATAAGAAATAAAATTATTGTTATTTAAAAAAAAACCCTTACATTTATGTCGTGCCTTAGCTAAGGCTGCCGTAACAAAAGTACTGTAGTAATTCTCAGGCCCTGAAGGCTGGGAAGTCCAAGATGAGGGTGACAACATGGTCAGGTTCTAGTGAGAGCTCTCTTACTGGCTTACAGACCCATGTCCTCACAAGGCAGAGACAGAAAGAGCAAGCAAGGTCTCTGGTGTCTCTTACAAGAACCCTAATCCCAACCAGAGGGCCCTACTAACATGACCTCATCTAAACGGAATTCCTTCCAAAGGCTACCTCCTCAAATACACTGGGAGTTAAGGCTTTAACATATGAATTTGGGGGAGACACAATTCATTCCATAGCATGTAGTGTTACTTTATAAAAGCTATTTTGGTAATTTTGGAAATAGTTTTTTTTTTTAATATCAGTTTTTAAAGGTTTTTAAAAAAGCTTTTAATGCTAATAGGTCACTTTATGATAGGGAAAAAAAATAGGATAAAACAGGCAGAGAGAGAAATAATTTGGACCTGAGGTCCCTTGGTGGGGAAAACACCCATTTTGGAGCAATGCTGGGAGTGTCTGACCACAGCAAATCCCTCAGGCTTAATGTCCTTCTTCAGAATGTAACAGACCCCACCTACCACCCCTCAGGTTACCCTCGGAATCTGACAAAAAACCTGACTAAAAAAAATAAGTAGTAGACCATAAAACATATGACCCACGAGGAATGGTACGGCCATAGACCAGCTCTCATACAGTGGAAACGAGCCAATCAGGAATGGACAACCCAGCGCCTAGAGCTGTCTGGCCAATAAGCGTAGGACCTAAGAAGGAACGAGTGGGAAGGGGAGGGGAGAGACCAGAACCGTATACAGCAAGGACCCTTGCCTGTAGTCCCACGGCATCACTTTGAATGTCCCCTCTCTGTAAAGAGAGCTTTCCTGCTAGTCTTCTTTCTGATCGTATACTCCAATAAACCTTTGCCTGCTGCTCAGGTTGTGTCCACCTCTTCATTCTCTGAAGTAGCGAGACAGCGAAACCCGGGTACTGAGGTTAAAAAAAAAATCCTGCAACAACTTGAAATTTATTTTGCAGTGGTTTTGTCATTTTTCACAATAAATCTTTCATTTGTGAAAGAAATGAATGTTTAAATTAGCTGGGGTTCAACTAGAAAATGTTCACAAATCAGCCATTATATCAATTAGTCTTCGAAATCTTAGGTCTGTTAGAGAAGCTAAAAATCACTTACACCACTGGTTCCCAGACTTTACCGAGAAAAATCATCTATGGTGTTTGTTAAAAATGCAGATTGTTGGATCGAGACCTCAGGGATGAAATCATTATTTGATTTGAGAATTTGACTTGGAGATCTGCAGTTTTCAGTTTCAGGTAATTCTCATACACATGGTTATTCTTTGTGAAATAAGAATAACAGCATAAAAAATAATGAAATCATCCTTTTCCCTGAAAAAAGGTAAAAATCAAAGGCTAATAATACAAAAGTCCTCTTAATATTGTTGAATCTTTTTTGAAATTTTTGCTAATGAAACTGTTTAAGAAACATGAACTTAAAAAATCAAAATACAAATAATCATTAGAAGAGTGTCTGATTGGCTCAGTCAATAGAGTATACAACTCGGGGTTATGAGTTTGAGCCCCCTGTTGGGTATAGAGATTACTTAAAAAAATAAAATATTTTATTTTTTAAAAATAAAATATTNCTAAGCGAAAGTCGGACGCTAACCGACTAAGCCACCCAGGCACCCCTAAATAAAATATTTTTTAAAAAGAGAATAAAAAGCACAGAATGTGCAGGATTGTGTCATAATGTGGCAGTTAAATATTTAAGAAAATCCAATCAAGTTTAAAAAAAAATTAAGATTTTCTATCTTAAAAAATTTTTATTTATTCTTAAGAGAGAGAGAGAGACAGAGCATGAGCAAGGGAGGGGCAGAAAGAGACAGAGACAGAATCCGAAGCAGGCTCCAGGCTCTGAGCTGTCAGTACAGAGCCCAACGATGGTCTTGAACTCACAAACTGTAAGATCATGACCCGAGCCCAAGTTGGAGGCCTACCTGCCTGAGCCATCCAGGTGCCCCAAGGGTTTTTTATTTTTAAGTAATCTTTACACCCATTGCGGGGTCAAACTCCCAACCCCAAGACCGGGGGGGTCACATACCCTACCAACTGAGCCGACCAGAAACCTCAACTAAATTTTATTCTGGTTACTGATGATGACATACTGATTTTTAAATGCGTGAGTCTATTTAGTGGTCATGATTTGTTGTACCTTCCAACTCTCAGGTCTCCTTGAAGCTAACAAACTTCCATTGAAAGGCTGCCTTCATCAGCTTTATTTCTCCCTTGCTTAATCTGTTCCAAGTTAGTAAGAATAAAATTGGGCTTTTTATTTTTCTTTTCCAAACATTGCAACACACAAACATCTATCTTCTGTACATTCTAGGTAAAATAAGCAAACAAACAAAACACTACTACCAAAAAACAACAAATTTAGTTAAAAAATATGGTTCAAGGATTATTAATCCTCTCATTATGATAACATTATTCTTTGTCCATCTAAAACCTGCCTGGTACAAAATAGAATATGTAAAGACCTTGTCTTCACAAGTTTGTGTCCTAGAAATAGAAATGGGAAATGCAAATTACATTTAAAACATATTTAGGAATATAATTCACACAGATTTGAGAGAATTTAAATTTTGTATGGTGACTTGTATTCTACTGTACTGCCCTATCAAGGCAGTTTACAGAAAGAGCACATGTATCAAAAATATGGGATGACATTAAAGGAAACAAAAAGAATTGCCTCTAAAGCNGGTTCAAGGCCCACGTGAGTTCTGTGCTGACAGCTCAGAGCCTGGAGCCTGCCTCAGATTCCGTGTCTCCCTCTCTCTGTTCCCCTGCTCATGCTCTGTCTGTCTGTCTCTCTCTTTCTCAAAAATCAATAAGCACTAAAAAAAATTTTTAAGCCAAAAAAAAAAAAAAAGAATTCTAACTCTCATTTTCATTAAGTGAATGCTTATGATCCAATATGTAGGGTCAAAATTTCAACCATACATATTCAAAAATAAGAATAAGAGATCCATGTTTTGTTATAACAAAATATAATTCAACTATTATACACTGCAAACTTCTATTATACATTAACAGTCCTCTAACTGCTCTTGTAGATAAAAAGGGAAGGCAAATAGGGTCAAACAGTTACTGAAACTAAATGTCATTTAGACTTCCTGAAAAATCAAGTTGCTTAGCAACTCTCTCTTCCTTGGAAACATGGTCAATAACACCATTCCTTTGAAATTTTAGTAAGATAGGAATGCTTATCACTAAACTACCAAAGCTTAAGATGACAGCTTGTCCAAATAATGAGCCATCACTAAAGACTTCCTGCTTATAATACATTGCCCCAATTAAGACAAAAACTTACACATAGTGCCCTCAGACACAAACCCTTTGGCAACTAAAACCTCACGCCAAATGAGTGTTGAGAATTTTTGGATTTATCAGCAAGAGGGACTTTTCCAAGTCAAAAGTGTTGCTGTCAAAAAAGATAATCTCTCACCACTAATGATCCCCACATCATTCAATTCCTTGTCCAGTGTCAGGAAGTCTATTCCCTAGAATGAAAAGTAAAGGACTCTAAACAGACAAACAAATAAATAAATCCTTCAAGATAATGACAAGAGGTGTCCAAGAATTATCTAACCTTAAAATGCATACCATACTATCTTGTTCTACTGCAATTAAGCTGTTTTATTTATAAAAATACACACATATATTTGTATGTATGCCATTTAAAAAATAATTCATTCAGCAAAAATTAAGTTCTGACTCATCAGCAGATATTTTCCAACTAAGTCTTGTTAGCCATAAACACTACCAAATCAAATAATATGTTCTTTTAGAATCTTTGAGGAAAAAAAATGCCTTACAAAATGGGAAAAATGGAAAAGCCAAAATATTACCTTTGGGAATCTTTCATCAGTCAGTGGACCATCTAATAAATTACCTTTTTTAGTGTGTGGCACACATACTCCTGGCATCACACAGAGTGATTTTAGCTGATACATGGTCAAGAACATTTTCATTATAATACTTGTATGACTAATGTGGATTAGGAAAAATCTTAAATAAACATAACCAGAACATCAAACTAGTGATTTAACTTATATTATTTAAATTGTGGCTTAAAAAGGTATTTAATTTTTAAAAGTCAGTTTTAAAAATATAAATAAGAAACTAGTAATTTGGGTGGTGTGAAAATGTGATGAAAATCATGAAGTTGAAACTTAGGATGTGATACTGGTTTTTAAGTGTATCAGTTTATTTAGTGAACATAATTAGTTCACTAAATTAATTAGTAAACATTTATTTTTAGCCAACC
This sequence comes from Crocuta crocuta, assembly GCF_008692635.1. Classification (NCBI taxonomy): domain Eukaryota; kingdom Metazoa; phylum Chordata; class Mammalia; order Carnivora; family Hyaenidae; genus Crocuta; species Crocuta crocuta. Next base: position 2,354,783 of record NW_027531285.1, on the reverse strand, counting down.
TAAAGAAAACCATTTTACTCTTCTAGTCTTTTTTTTTTTTTTTTGGATAGGAAGTAGGATTTATTGATGGACATGAGTAAGGAAGGGAGAAGTGCTGAGTTCTCATGAATGCAGAGCCCAACATTTGTCCCAAAGGGCCACAATTAGGGATGTATTCGACCCCCATCCATCTGGGATGAGCTGCTTTTCAGCCACCAGATCTTCAAATTAGTGCACATTAAACTTAATAAAGCCTCACTCCTCGGAAGTGGGCATAGGGCCTCAATCACATGCTCCTTGTTCTGCAGGATGGTATTGATGGACATGATGACTTGGCCAATGTGGACTCTGGCCACTGCCCTAGAGCTTTCCAAAGTATCCTGCATACCTGTCTGGAGTCTAGATAGCATGAGGTCAGACATCAATAGCCACTGGAAAAGCCTGTCTCCAAAGTCCCTTGGGGAACCCATGCAGTCAACAGGCTGCATACACTACCAAAGAGGCTATTATTTGCAGCCATTGCACACTGGATATTCTTCTAGTCTTTAGCCAGTTATGCATCACAGAGAATTTGCTCTCAAAGTTCAGAATCTTTATGTGGTTATATCAGTAAAGAGAGCAAGAACACAGATTTCATAAGTTCAACAGTGTTTACAAAATAGTAGGTGATGCATGCCAGTATTGTAAACACTGAGAGCAGAAAGGGCATCCCAGGATTGTAAAAGTGCAAACCAATGTTGTTTTCACTACTGTTCAGAAGAAAATATCTGCCAATCAGGAAGCCTCTCCACTTCAAAGATTTAAAAATGATCTGGCTGGCACAGACAGATCCCAGTCTCCCACCATGAGCCATATACTAACAAAACAGAATCTAAGAGTGAGACAGTTACATTACTAGCAAATACAGCAGTATATGAAAGCGAAAAACTGGCTAACAAAAATAAAATAATCTGTGGTAGCTACAAGGGCAACCTATAGCAAGGTGGGCTGGGGAACAGGATTCTAACACCTATGAAGTGTTAAATAATTATCTACTATGGGCAATATTACCCAACAGTAATAAAATCCTGGAAAGATTTCAAAGATTCTTATGATATTTAGGCCTTAAATTCTCAAGATTGTAGAAACAGTCATCTCTTTAGGTTTAAATAAAAGGATATTCCAAGAGCTTTATGGAATAAAAAAAACATCCAACTTCATTTATAAAGTACTGCTATGTGTGTGTGAGAAGACAGCAATTTGTACACTTGTTGAAGATAATGCAAAATTCAGTGTAATTATAGATGTTATGATTATCAACCAACTAACAGATGTAACTACTTTTAAATCTAGCATTTCCAAAGCTTGGTAGAAGTCATGCTGGAAACCTGCACGGTAGCCTCTTGGAAAAGAATGTTCAGAAAAGAATGTTCTGGTTTGATGAGACTCAGAGAAGACCCCATGGATTAATCATCTCAACATTCACTCTCACTAGGTATATCAAACCGAAGAAAGCATGCTCGCTATTGTTTTGATTGTAGGTGGCGGTGTGCCTGATTCAACACCTCTTTTAGGGAGTGACAGTGGGGTGAGATTGGGCAGGGGACTTTAGGAAGGACAAGGTATAAGCTATCCTATGAGAAGCAATTAGTTCAGACTGTGATTTATACCCCAGGATGTGGTAATAAATGTTGGAAACACCAGTATGACAGAGACATAATGAAAGAATACAGATGGACTCCAGGCACTCTGAAAGAACTCAGTTATGTATTCTAGAGCAGGCACTTGGACAAAAAAGGTGATCACAAATCCACTTAATCTATTAATGAGTCAATTATACTAATACGTTCAGCAGCTTGTGTCTCCCTTGATCACTGATTTAAGCCTTAAATTAGGCATGAGCAGCAATCTTGTATCTCCAAAGAAAGTAAAGAATAGACAAGATAATTACGGACCACCATTAGTGGTGGTATTGCTAGCCCATAAATCAAAAATCAGATGGGATATCAAAACCTCTTTATGAAAAATTTCCCAGTGAATAGTCACAACTTTGGTAGTGTTACTCTCCTACTCCATAAAATGTGGATTCATCCATTAACTGTTACAGATTTACTTACTGGAACTTGCAATGATGAGATCAACCTAAGACATTACTGCATCATCCACTACATTCATTATATTTAAATATTAGTAGGGTTTAATGAAGAAGGTAGCAACTGCTGTTTTATTTTCTAATAACAAAAAAGAGGAGATAAACTGCTATCCCCCCAGACACTCAGGGTCTGGCCACGTGAGTGAGCATTTTGGGATTCCAATGGATGAGGGCAGGTAGAATATCTTTTCCAATTACCCTCGAGAATACTAAACTGGAACTTCTATACCTAACATCCCAACTTTGCAGCTCAGCATATCTTCGCTTTAGGAATTTGGTGTGTTGTTTGTACTAAGATAGGCTAAATTAGTGAGTTTAATTTAAGGTACTTTCAGATCAAGATTTTGGATCCAGGAGTGGGGAAATTGGATTAAGGTGGTCAAAAGGTGTAAGTTTTCAGTTATAAGACACATAAATTCTAGGGATGTAGAGTACATGATTATAGTTAACAGTTTTGTAGTGTATATTTGAAGTTGCTCAGAGTATATCACAAAAGTTCTCATCACAAGAGGGTGCCTGGTTGGCTCAGTTGAAGGAGCATATGACTCTTGATATCGGGGTTGTGAATTCAAGCCTCATGTTGGGTGTAGAGATTAAATAAATAAAAATAAATAATAAATAAATAAATAAATAATAAATAAATAAATAAAACTTAAAAAAAAAGTTTCCATCACAAGAAAAAAGTGTGGTGATGGATATTACTAAATTGATTGTAATCATTTCACAATATATACATACATCCTATCATAATGTTGTATACCTTAAATTTACAGAATGTTACATGTCAATTAATCTCTATAAAATAAGGGGAAAAAAAGATTTTGGATCCAGAAACCGGTAACAGTGTAGGCAGCCCTTCTTGGGCTCCACATCTCAGAAAGCCAAATGATTTTTTAAACCTCTGACCTTTGAATCTTACCTATGGAAACCTCCCCTCCCCACCCGGCCCTAAGCCTCCACATACAGGAGCATGGGTTAATATGGAGCCCATTTCCTTATCACACCTTTGTGATTTATTATTTGACTCATAGGTTTAGAAGTTGCTGTTTAACTTGTATTTGTGTACTTTTCACATTTCTTTCAATTTTAATATTTTTACCATGTGGGTATGACTCTCTTACCAAGAAGCTAATTTTCCTACTTGAAATTAGCTTCTTGGGAGTATCAATTCATGATTGTCAAAAGTTTTGACAAGCCATTCTTTCTGCTAATATACAAGTTAGTTATATTTTATATATACTTTATTTATAATTTATATAGCTCATGCATTTCTCTCCCCTCTCCTTTGGTACTTCACTGTATGTTGGTGCACTTCATGCAATCCACGTTTCTGAGGTTCTGATTTTTCTTCAGGTTTTATTCTTTTTTTCCAGCTGTATAATCTTCATCAACCTCAAAGTTCAGATACTTCCTCTAGTCCAAATGCACTGTAGAGACCCTATAGTAAAATTATTTAAAAATATTTCTCTTTTTCCACTATTGGTGAGCATTGTTAACATCGCTTCCTTTACTTTTAAAGCATGGTTTCCTTTAGTCCTTTGAATATATGGTGGTTGCTTTGAAGTCTTTTTTACAACTAACATCTGGGGCCCCTTACAAGTACTTTTCTTTGCCTGCTTTTTTTATTCTGTATATGGGTTCCACTTTCTATTTCTTTGCATGTCTCATTTATTTTTCAATGAAAACTTGGCATTTTAAGGAATCTATTGTAAGCTCTTGCTGTTCTTAAGGAGATTTGATAAATTTTCGTGAAGTGTTTCATTTGCTACATGCTCTTAGGACAATTTTCAGACTTTAAATGGTGTTTAAAAATACTTCTCACCAGCTGTGGTGGTAAACCAGGTCCACAGAGTTCCTTGCATTGCCATTCCAGAAGTGGAACCTACTCTGATTTTTTAGGAATAATTTTTGGGTTATTTCCTTAGTGACTATTACAGGAATTACAATATGCATTTTAATTTATCAGTCATCTTTAGATTAATTTGGCAAAACAAACTCAACTATAGCTGTATTGCTTCCCCTCCGACTTTGTGTTGTCACACACATCTCACCTATATATGCTGTAATTCAATACAGTGTTAGAATAACTGACATATATAATGTCTTTTAATTAACAGAAGAAAAAATGTATTTATAGTCTTAGGAAAACTTACCCACAGGATGCCTGAGTGGCTCAGCTGGTTAAGTGTCTAACTCTTGATGTTGGCTGAGGTCATGATCTCACGATTCATGGGTTCAAACTCTGCATTGGGCTTGATGCTGACAGCACAGAGCCTGCTTTTTATTCTCTCTGTCCCTCTCCCTGCTTGCTCTCTATCTCTGTCTCTCAAAATGAATAAAAAGAAACTTACCTACATGTTTATCGTTCCCAATAGTCTTCATTTCTTCCAGTGGGTTTAAGTTAATGTCTGGTATCATTCCTTTCAGACTTGAGAATTTGAACACTTCTTTTAAGGTAGGTTGGCTAGCAATAAATTCTATCAATTGCCTGGGAATGCCATTATTTTGTGTCAATCTTGACAGTTTTACTGGATGTAGAATTCTTGGTTGACAGTTCCTTTTATTCCCATACCTCAACTATGTCACGGACTGCCCTCGTCTCTGACAGTCAAGAAACTCTACATGAATCATATTTTCTTGCTGCTTTCAAGAATTTCCCAAGAGTTTGACTATAGTGGAAACTGTCAGCAGTTATTTTTCCTCCCGACTCCATTATGCATGTTGGCATGGTTGATGCTGTCCCACAGATTTCAGTAGGACTCTTGCCTCTAATGAAATGGAGCCATCCCTCTCTTTTAGAAGTATTTACAGCTTTTTTTGTTTCCTGATTGCATATAATTTTTAAAACTTAGTTCAGTGGCTATTAGATCCAAATAGTCTTTCTTTTAGAAATAGTATTTAGGTTTTTCTGCATGCATAGGAGCATAAGAGATGACAAGAGTAAAAATAAGAATTCTTTTATATTCTTATTAGATTAGAAGGGAAAATGGGAGTGAAACAGTAGTGTTCCTCTTGAGGAACAGACAATGTTTATAAAACCTTAAGTGTAACCTTTAATGAAAAAGTCATATGCCTTATTAAAAAGCGGTCATTATGAGTGATGTGGAGATGGCTACATGTGCTTTGTTAAGAATGCCACATCTTTATCATACAGACTTCAAATCTTTTCAGCTACGCTTATGAGCATTTTTAAAAAATGGAACTACATCAACTAAAGCATGACCAATAAATATAATTAGTTTTTCATCAACACAATAAGGTAACAACAAAGATGAAAATACTTTACCTTATATAGTCCAAATACTAATGTTAATTTCCATTTACATATTTGTAGGCAAATGTGTAATTACCAAACAATGTATATAGCACAGAAACAAGAAAGTGTCATAAATCTAGTTATTTTGATAGGCTTTTCTAATACACATAATGATCAATTTATTATAAAAACCTACAGATACAATTAAAAAATACTTGATCAAAAAGTCTTTTAAAATATAATCAGAATAAAATGTGTAGAAAGAGACATTTCAAAGTCATAGCAGTTACTACTATTACAATATTTAATCATTTTTACAATAGGTCTGCTGTTTCATTCCAATTAAATTCATTCTTAGAACCATCACATTTCTTGCTGAATTTCAGTTAGAGCAAAAGCAAGTTGCTTAATTTTTTCTTCTATTGCTTTTTTGTTCTTGCATGTTTCCTGCAGAAGGTCACGCATTTCTTCTTCAACTTGATGAACCTAAATCAACATATAAATTTACCTTTTTTAAAGAACATATATTTTAAAAATGTATTCTGAAAGAAAAAGTCAAAACTTTACTTTTAAATTGTGGTATTCATTTAAGGCAAAGAGGTTAGTATAATGTAACTTGTTCAAATACTAATAGGGAAATCAATGTTTATACTGTAATACAAAGTACTTACATGGATATTGTCTATATGTCATGGGTTCTTGCGATAAGCACATGGGAATTTATTTTAACTCTATTTTTGAGCTTAGAAAAGTTGTAGAAGTTATACAGCTTCTCAGTAGCATATATGGACAGAAACCTAGTCTTTTGACTTAATCTTTCCACTGTCCTGTAGAACATATGAATGAGGAGTCCTGAGTTCAACTAAAACATCAGTTCCTTACGGACTTTTAAAACTGTAATAACCTCCCTTCCTAAAGAAATGCTATAATCTAGTCTACCTCATTTCTAAAATTACTGTTGGTTATAAATTACCATCTTTTTGAAAGAGAATTTTATCATTTCTTCCTAACCTATATTCTCCTAGGATTCTCTGTATTTGCTACTATTAATTTCTGCTTGAAATTCTCTCTCCTATGATGCAACATTCCTGAGAGTACTAGCCATATGACCGTTCCTTTCTGTTTACCTTTCACTTCCTAATCTCTAATATAGATTTCCTAATGTTTTCCCTTAGAAATTAGTATTTCTCCTAATTTAAATGATCTTTTTTATGTCATAATTTACCATTTTTTCCATGATTATAACATTTAAGCTCTGGTGCCATTTCTCTAACTCTCAAACAGATACATCCCTTTGGTATTATTAAGTCTTACTGGCACTAGAGGTCCAATATCAAACTCATTATTTTCCCTTCAACTAAGGGCCTGATCTTATACTTTATTTCGTATTACCTGATGCACCCTTGTTAAACTTGGTAGATTTTAAAGAAAATTTCTGAAACATCTGTTGACCTGAAATAAAAGAACTACATTTTGAACAAGTTATACCTCCTTATTCATTATTTCAAAAGACCTTGTTGCTTCTTTCTTTGCACATAGACTCCTGAGGGTAATGCCACCTAATCACACGACTGTAATAATTATATGGAATCACTCTTTCCCAGTTACTGGTTTCTGAATCTCCAGTTGTACAGGTATCTCACTTTCTTACTGCCACTTCAAAATCAAGGAAAAATGGAAATTTAAAACCGTTCTACTAATCTAGTATGTCTCAAAGAGTGGACATATCAAACCAAACAGAGGTTACCTGTTGAGTTTTAAAAATACCTGGATCTAACTAAAATATGAGGCACTTAGGAAATGAAAGTCTCTGAGGGGGGAGCTCATGCATATGTATGACTAAAAAGTTCTAGGGGCATCTGGGTGGCTCAGTCAGTTTAATGTTCTACTCTTTAAAAACATTTGTTTTAAGTTTATTTATTTTTGAGAAGGAGAGAGAGAGAGAAACAGAGAGAGAGAGAGAGAGAATCCCAAGCAGGCTCTGTACTGTCAGCATGGAGCCCAATGTGGGGCTCAAGCTCAAAACTGTGAGATCATGACCTGAGCCGTAATCAAGAGTCGGCCACTTAACGGACTGAGCCACCTAGGTGCCTCTGTGTTCCACTCTTGATATCAGCTCAAGTGGTGATCCTGTGGCCTGCATCAGGCTCTGTGCTAGGCATGGAGACTGCTTGGGATTCTCTCTCTCCCTCTCTTTCTGCCCCATCTCAACTAGCAAGTGCTCACTCTCAAAATAAATAAGTTAAAAAAATAAACAAAAACCTCTATAGGGTGCTTCTGATGTTGCCTCTGATTTCATAACACCCAAAATTCCTTTGTCAATGATATTAAATATCACTCAAGACTATCAATGATGGTCTTAAACCTTAATTAACAAAATACTTTTTGAGAGACTTTTCTAAAAATAGTGATGGATTGTATTTAATTTATTCACATAATTACCCTGTCTATACATAACCTAAGGTACTTCCATATGAGACTAATTAGGGAATGTCAATTTTTATACAGAGATCAGGGAGCAGGTGCACATCGGAATCAAAGTTATAATTTTGGTTTCCTTAGAATTCTACAACTTGTCTAAGTATTACTAGCATTTTGGCCTGGCTGCATGATAGTTTTGGCAACTTTCTTCATATCTATTTGGTCATTAAATCATACTGCCTTTTCTCTTTATAATTCTCAAAGATATAATGTATTTAGCTATATCAATTTAATACTGATTATCAAAGTGAATTTTATTTATAGTACCTTTAAATTTGCAGAATCAATATATTTCTGCTTTTCATTTGCTAGTTGTTTTATTTCAGCTTGATGAGCTTCAACAATTGCATCAACTTGTTTTTTAAAGGCATCATCCATACTATGAAGCTTTTCCACCGCATCCCTTAAAAAAAAAGCACAAAAACCATTATCTTTGTTTATAAATATTAGGATTTATTTTCTTCTTAGATGGCAACTCTTTCATTTTTTAAAAAATGTTTACTTATTTTGAGAGAGAAAGAGAGCGAGCACACGACTATGTGCATGGGAGAGGGGCAGAGAGAGGGAGAGACAGAATCTCAAGCAGGCTCCACGCAGAGCCCAACATGGGGCTTGATCACACAAACCTTGAGATTATGATGTGAGCAGAGATCAGAGATCAAGAGTGGACGCTTAATCAACTGAGCCACCTAGGCGCCCCACCTTACATTCACATTTTAATGGAAGTATAACTGCATTATATAGAAGGTATCCTGGATATGGGTGCCTGGGTGGCGCAGTCAGAAAAGCCTTCGACTTTGTCTCACGTTATGAACTTGCAGTTCGTGGGTTCAAGCCCCGCATCAGGCTCTGTGCTGACAGCTCAGAGCCTGAAGCCTGCTTCAGATTCTCTGTTTCCCTCTCTCTCTCTCTCTCTGTTCCTTCCCTGCTTGTACTCTGTCTCTCGCTCTCTCTCAAAAATAAACAAACAAACAAACAAAAAAAGAAGATATCCTGGGTAATAAAAGATGTAAGTAGTTCATCCAGTGGAATCTATTAGTAACAGAACAGGGTAGGAAAACATCAATGAAAATTTGTTACACTTTCATCCTGTAAAAGTACTTTGGTTCTCATTTAGTCTGAGTTTCAGCTTATGATTTATAACCACATTCATAGATAACAACTATCAGTTTTTTTCCTCCATGTGTTTGTAGTGTGACAATAATTTGAGAAGTGTACATTATAGGCAGATTTAGGTTTATGAACATGTAGATCTGACTTCTCTATGCTAATGTTTAACAGATAACGCTCTATGTTAGGAAACACATTAAACAGTACTGAATTCACAAAATTTTAGTGCTAAAAGTTACTTAGAGGCAAAAAAACCCATTCCTTTATATTAAATATGAATAAGTTTTATTAAAAAACTTAAGTCCATAATGAACATGTTTTCTGCTTTTGGCATAGCCCATAGTAATAGTGGACTGAACACTGGGTCCAGGAATCAAGTCTTTCTTACGATGCCTGATGCAAGCAACCCTTAGTAGCCATATAACTTAAGGGCAAGTCACACACTCTGCTTTTAAGGTTTTTTTTTTTTTATTGTTTATTTATTTTTGAGACAGAGAGAGACAGAGCATGAGTGGGGGAGGGGCAGAAAAAGAGGGAGACACAGAATCTGAAACAGGCTCAAGGCTCTTAGCTGTCTGCACAGAACCTGATGCGGGGCTCGAACCCATGAACCGCGAGATCATGACCTGAGCCGGTCAGATACTTAACCGACTGAGCCACCCGGGCGCCCCAGCCNCAGAGAGAGACAGAGCATGAGTGGGGGAGGGGCAGAAAGAGAGGGAGACACAGAATCTGAAACAGGCTCAAGGCTCTTAGCTGTCTGCATAGAACCTGATGCGGGGCTCGAACCCATGAACCGCGAGATCATGACCTGAGCCAGTCAGATACTTAACCGACTGAGCCACCCAGGCGCCCCAGCTTTTAAGTTTTTCAACTGTAGAAATAGGATAATCCTACCTGTTCTGCCAACCTCACAGATTTATTACTGGTTTCAAAATATATGAAAAAAACCCAATTATGTATTTTTTAAAAAGTTTATTTCTTTCAGTGATCTCTACATCCAATATGGGGCTTGAACCCATGATCCCAAGATCACGAGTCACCTGTTCTTCTGACTGAGCCAGCCAGGCACCCCAATCAATTTATGTATTATAAAAGACTGTATAAATAGAATGTTTTTATTAAAATTCTATTAAGTTAAAAGTCTTCTTTCTTATATGCTAATCTTAGTCTATAATGCACAAAAGCATTAATGTATAAAATCAGGCCTTTACTGTTTTGCTATTAACAAGATGACAAACAATGCGATATAAGAGATTTTGAAAACGTCAGGCTTTATGATTTATACTAAGTTTAGGAACTGCTATTTATAGGAAATGATTATTTCTTTTAGGATATTAAAGACTCTCAATTTTAACAGGCAGGAAAGAACAGGTTACCAGCCAACATCCCTGTATTAGTGCTGGTTGAAATCAAAGTGGAACAGGGTCCATTAGAAGACAAACAAGACACTGTACTATCAATCAAAACGTTTTCCACTTATACTGACTTAAGAAATCGAATTCCAAGTTCTATTAGACTTGATATAATGGGAACTGACCTCTACATGAGATTTTGCTGTTATCCATAACACTCTTTAATCTTGAGAAGACAACTGATCATTAAACTGTTACCTATTTTTCAAGGCAGCCAACTTTATAAATTCTTTTAAGAAGTCTAGTTACATAGTTTACAAGGTAAAATCTTCATTTCCTCTATGGTATTTTATAAAGTCTAACAGTGATGGCACCCAGATATACATTTTCTTCCCCTTCTTTCCAATTAGCTTGCATCCTCAGTTTGCGCAGGCCAACTACTGAAATCTGCTCCAGTTTCTCCAGCTCACTGCCTCTCGTAGTTAGGGGACTTCCTCTTCTAAACTTCACATATAATAGCCAAAAATATCACTAGATATTTCCTTCAGTTTGAAAATAATCACAGTAATAAAAACAAAATATTCACAGAGTAATTACTACTATGTGTCAGGCACTTAGTACTAAATAACTCATATAAGCCATATATATACATAATTACACACACAAAATTTAAACCTCACATCAAGCATTTAAGATAGGAACTATGATTATCTTCATTTTATAGACAGAATGAAAATAAAGCACTTGCTGAATAACTATGTCGAACATATTTTTAGTCCTTTTTTTCTTTCCTGCTTTTTACATATCTTACCCATCCCAATTCACTGTTTATGCCAAAAGATCTCCCACATATTTTAGCACTTACTTTTGTAGTTCCATACTTTTGTCTCTTTCTGCTTTAAGTTTCCTTTCCTTGTCTTCAAATTTTTCTTTTACTTCTTTTACTTGCATTTCCAGATGACTTAGAAGCTCTCCTTTATCATGCCATTTCTGATTAAGGGTACTAATACAAAAAGAAATAATTTAAAAAACAAAATTGGTTATATGAAATCATTAAGACACATTTTATTTCTCAACAGGAAACACTATATAATACCTATAAGCTTTTCTAATTTCTTCAAGTTCTAATTCCTTTATTTTCAACTGCTGTTTTAGTTTTTCTTTTCTTTCATTGTGTCTTTCCAGTTTTTCAATTATGTCATCCAGTTGTGAAGATTTTTCATCAAGTTGTTCTTGACTACATTTTTGTATTTCAATGATCTTTTCTTGTAATATTTTGATTTGTTCTTCTTTTTCTTGCAAACACTTCAAGAAAAAAAATCAGCACTTTATTTTTATTAACCCAAATGCCTCATTTCCTAATTGGATTTAATTTGGTTTAAAATATTCTAAAAACTACAGATTAAAGCATAAACTGTTTACTGAGTGCTTTTGAAAAGATTTACAGGACATTTTTTAATAAAAATCAGTAAGAAACATCACTACTACTTTGTTTTCAGTGCTATTAAGAAAGATAAAATTCTAGGGGCACCTGGGTGGTTAAGTTGCTTAAGTGTATGACTTCAGCTCAGGTGGTTTATGGGTTCGAGCCCCACGTCAGGCCCTGTGCTGACAGCTCGGAACCTGGAGCCTGCTTCAGATTCTATGTCTCCCTCTTTCCACCCTCCCCCCCCCTTCACTTGCACTCTCTCTCAAAAATAAAAAAACATTAAAAAATTTGTAAAAAAAAGAAATAAAATTCTTATCCCCTTTACACTTTTTATTTAAGGAAGTTAGCAATTAGCAATCATAAAGGGAGAAGGAAAAGCAGCACAATAAAAAATTTCAATTACATTTGAAAAAATATTTTAATGATAGAAACAAAGAAAATTCTAATTGGATGACAAATACAGCAAAGATTGACATGCACAGGGCATGTGTGGCACAAATTAAGTTGCTATTTCTACTATACTCAACAGAAGTGCTTTCTGCATCAGGATGACCAAATAAATGCTTTACTTCAAAACAAAGCATGATTTTATCACTATTAAAATGTCACATAAAGACAGGGTTTATATCTCCCCAAACTTTTTATTCTATCTTCTAGACCATGAGCCAGACTTTATCCTGTCTGCATACTACAAATCAGAGGATAAAGAAAGATCAAAACCACCTTAGGCAGTGCTAAATGTCTGCAGGCATTAGACTTCAGGTAGGTGATTTATTCCAATGACTATTTCTTTGCTTTGTGGGGGCATGCCTGCATGTCTGAACAGTCTGCTATACACCAACCACTGACATCAGTCTCTGCGAGTGAGAAAAGATGAACTTGGTAGTTCTTATTTTTACCCTCTTTACTCTGCCCCGCCCACCTTGCCTTTTTTCATTTTGGGAAGAAGATGGAGGCAAACAAATACTGGAAAAGGCCAATTTAAGTATGTACTCATAAGAATTATAAAGGATGCAGTTCAACTCCTCAGTGTGTTACATATCGAGAAATTCTAAGCAAAGATGTTGGGTAGTCTCCTAGTCTTGACCAGTCTTGAACATTTGTATAAAAGTCATGAATTGTTTATTTTGTCCCCATGACTCTGAAGCACTTAAGAGTGAGCAGACTTGACATATGTTATGGGAGTTCACAAAAGCTATAAAAGATTCTTATGAAATAACCCTATTAATAAGAAAGAATGATAAACACTGTAGCATCAGAGAGTACTATGACCCATATACACTGAAAAGTATCAAAATTATATATGGGGAGGAAACAGAATTTGAAAAAATTTCTGCTTCTGATTTCCATAGTTAGAAGCTAACTATAAAATCCATTTAATTGAAAATATCAAACTCCAAAACATCAAACATCATTATCAGGTTCATTTGCCTTTTGCAGAGATTTGTTTTCTCGATATGAACTTTCAATATGAGCCCCTAATTTCTCATGATTTGGGGCTAGAGAAAACCCCAAGAAAACATGATCAGTGACAAACTTTAAAAGACCTTGAAGATTTCTACTTTATGAACATCTAAGTTAACAATGGATAAGGGTCATTATCTGTTTTAGATGAATTTACTGCTGAAAGAAATTATACCTAACTATCTCTCTCTGTTTCATGATTAGTGGGAAAGCACCATAATAATCATATATTTGAGGCTCATACAATGGTCTTTAAAGTAAATGTAATAAGCTGTGGGGGAAAAACGATGGGCTGAAAAATCTGAATTTTTAAAACCAAAAATTTAAAACTAAAACTCATCTGAATTTTGGCTCCACTGTATCATTCATTACTAGTCATTTCCTTCCTGCTCAGAGACTGACAAGAAGGCAGTAGTCTTCCGTGGAAGTAGCTTTGTCAAATCAACGTATTATGCCAAGGTATTATATTCTCTGCTTTGACTTGGTGAAATTTAGAAAGCAACACAAGTCTTTCTGTTTCATAGTTAGCTTAACTCAAAGGAAAATATGCTTGGCAAGATTTTTAAAACAAGAAAAAAGGCTTAATGCTAAAAAATTTCAATAATGTTCACTGCACCTTGGCAAGTATGACCCGATAGATTTCAAATTTTGGATATACTGAAACCAAATTTACATGGAGTGAACAATAATGTAATTGTTTAGGGTGATACAGTTCAGGCATTCATGGCCTAAAACTAGCTAAGGATATAGCAATATGATGACATATATTTATTTTCTGTACGAGATAAAGTTAAGTTCTCAAGGAGTTTCTTAAAGATGACTAAGAAAAAGAAAATTAAATCTTCGGCAGTTATCGCTACTCTGAAGAATGAGTTGTTAATTTTAATGGGTGATAATCTCGTTTAGAAGTTTTTTAAATACATTTTTCTCAGTTTTTACACTTAAAAAAAGTATTTATTTTGAGAGAGAGAGCGCTCGTGTGTGAGTGGAGGAGGGGCAGAAAGAGAGAGGGGGGAGAGAGAGAATTCTAAGTAGGCTCTGCACTGTTAGTGTGGAGCTCAACACAAGGTTCAATCTCACCAACGCAGAGATCCTGACCTGAGCTGAAATCAAGAGTTGGGACATTTAACCCATTAAGCCACCCAGGCACCCCCTCAGTTTTTACGTTAAGAGACAATCTCTAGAAGAAAATTTGTAAGATCAAAATTGATTCAGTGATCAAGATAACTTTCAAATTTTCACATAACATACTTTGAAACAAATAATCCTATCAGTATTCTTATGAAGATATCCATATTGGAGAAGAGGATACAAATGGTTTCCCCCAGGAACAAGCATAGTTTTAAAAACTATTTATACTTTTAAATATAGAAGAGTTGGGTTTTGTCACAATTTTGAGAATTTAGCAATATTAGAAGATCCTAAACAGTGCTCTAAAAGGATATTTTAAACATATAAAACATTAATTTTCTTAAGATTCCTAACCCTTTAATGACATTATTTTCAGTTATTTCACAGGACCAGAATAACATCCCATAAAATTTTGAGGTAAAAGTAATTTAAAGTTAATAAATAAAAGCCATGCAGTCCTCTTAAAAGGCAAAGGGCATAGATAATATAAGGAAACACAGGATACTCTGTCCCAAATTCCACAACAGTCGGGATTCACTGAGACAGATATTTATTGGATATTTTGATCCACAGATTTACAAATGTGCCACATGCTCTTTGCCCAAAATAAAGTATCAAACTTACAACTTTTAATTTTCCAATGGTTTCGGTTTGGTCTTCTATGATTTTGCACTTAATTTTTAATGCATCATTATCACGTTCATTTGCCTTTCTCAGAGACTCATTCTCTTTACATAAACTTTCAATTTGAGCCTCTAATTTCCCACGGTTTAAAGCCAGAGATGATCCTGAGAAATAAACATCATGAATAACAAATTTTAAAAGACCTTGGAGGATTTGTATCCTATGAATATCTAATATAACAATGTATAATATAGTAAATAAAAAGAAAAGCTGAATAAAAAAACCTAAATATATAAAGCATAGCATGAAAGGAAAGGGGAAGAGAACAAAAAGGCCTTTTATTTTATTTTATTTTATTATTTTTTTTAATATTTTTATTTATTTCTAGGAGAGAGAGAGAGAGAGAGACAGCGTGAGCAGGGGAGGGTCAGAGAGAGAGGAAGATACAGACTCTGAAACAGGCTCCAGGCTCTGAGCTGGCAGTCAGCACAGAGCCCGACGCGAGGCTCGAACCCACGAACCGCGAGATCATGACCGGAGTGAAAGTCGGACGCTTAACCGACTAAGCCACCCAGGCGCCCCTAAAGATTCTTATATGGAAGGGACAAATGAGCAATTCTCTGCTAAGATCAACATCTAAATATTCATAATTTGTAATCTCTGAAGAACATAAAACAATATCTATCTCTTGCTTTAGTGATTGATTGGAAAAGAAAAGAGACTAAGTAGATTTACCTACACCTAAAGTGGTTTTCATTCATATACTATTTGCACATTTCTCCATGCATAACAAAAGTGTTACCAAATTTTTGGGAAAAAACCTGAATACTATTCAAAAAATTTAAAATCACTGTGTAAGAATTATTTCAATGACTTAGTCAGTTGAAGCACTGTAAAAGTATACCTGATCAGAAAAGTAGCCAAATTATATTTGGAAGAAAACAAAAACAAAAAAACAGAAGACAAAACGAAAGCTGTAACTCCGTAACTACTGTAATAAACTATTTTACATCTCAGGCATTTCATTTGGCTGTTTGGCTGGCAAATGTCTACTTGTCCTTATATATAAAGCATCACCTTCTTTTTTGGTGTGTCTTAGAAGAATGAGCTATTTTCCCTTTGAAAACGTGAAAAACTTACCCTGTTGTGCCAGCTCATGCCCCCATACTTTTCTTTCTGTCCTTAAACCATAAATTAGTGACTCCTTGGCAGCTAGCTCAGAAACAAGCTGGATTTTTTCATGCTTGAGAAGTTCTATTTGAATACTCTTCTGCTTGTCATCTTCAATCAAGATTTCCAGGGTGTTGATTTGATTCTGTATATCCCCAAAAAACATCGAAAAAAAAAGCAAAGTATTATATTTAAGTGCTTCATTTTTTTACTTTTTGCATTTTATGAGAAAAATGTTATTTAACCAAAGTAAATCCTCCTACAGTTGACATTACAGAAGGTTTTCATTTTAAGATAAGTGTACGTCATAAAATAAAAAGTCAAATTTTAAGGGACTGTTCCTTTAAGAACTCTGAATTTTATTCTAATATCAGTATCTTGAAAGAGCAAAAACACATGTAATACTCAAAATTTCTCACTCAGCGTTTATGTCAATAACCTAAAGGTCACTTTCAGGAATTAAGTTCTCTTGGGTAAAATACCGCAAATGTTTAAACCTGAGGCAACAGCACTAGAAAGGTTAATTTAAAAATTACTATAGCTAGGTATATGTAAAGACTACCATGACCACCACAAAATTATCAGCAATTTGTGTGCTATTTCCCGAACTTCAACCATATGAGTATCACCATCACAATTTCTGCTGTATCACTGGACAACTTGAACCTACTTACTTAAGTACAATTCTTAAATTTACTTATTTTATTTAAATATTATTTCAGTGTAAGCAATACAATCTGTGAAATCATGGTTTAATCTCCTAGTTATATTACTTTTCTCATACACATCATATAATTAGCATTATTTAAAAGTTTGTAATACTGTTACTTCCTAAAATCATCACAATATACACTAGACTATGAAGGAAAAAATTAAAAGGGAAATATAAAGTTTCAATGTTTTACCTGTAAATTTGCTGCTGTTTCCTGTTTCAATTTTGAAACTTCTGCAAGTTTTGTTTTTTGCTCCTTCACCATACAGGTCAGATCTTTAATTAAAGAGGAAGATTCATTTTCTTTTCGTTGAGCCCAAACAAGAGCATGCTTGCTCTTTGCTAACTCAGTTGCAACATTTTCAAAACCATCTTTAACCTATATTTCAAAATTGCATTATAAATAGCAGTTCTCTAATATTTAGAAACTATTTGTTTCTGTGGCTGTGTTCTAATAAAACTTTATTTACAAAAACAAGCCTAGGGTCTTTAGTTTGTCAATCCCTGCTCTATAGAAACAGGAGAATTCAGGCTTCTCAATTCTTATTTCAGTGCTGTCTTTCCTTGACCGTGTATAATCTCACTTAGTTTTTGCAACAGCACTGAAGAGTAGCTATATTTTTGTGAAGAAACCAAGATTCTAAGAATTAAGTAATTTGCTTAAAATCATAGAGGCAATATGTAAATAGAGCTAGAATTCTAAAATGTAGTCCTCTCATCCAACCATATCTTGCTGATTCTGTTTTCAATAAAAAGCTAGATATAATCCTTACATCTTTATATCTTCTGGCTTCAACAGTTAAAGCAATACGGAATTCATTTTCTAAATCCATATAATGTTGGTTTAATGTATCGATTTTTTCTTGATATTCTTTTATATCTTGTTCATGCTTTCTTTCTTCTTTAGCTACTTCTTTAGCTAAGGCTTCCTGGAACTCAGCATCACTGAGAAACTCCCTTGTTTCAAGTTCTTTCCTGGAATAACAAATAAAAATCACAGGACATTATTCATCTGGAAAGAAAAACTTTAAAGAGTTTAAATGGTTAATAAGTATTCTGTATTCTCTGTTGTTAACTTAAAATCAGGTTCTCACTTACAGAAACAACCTGGCACAGGATGGTAGTTAGACGAAAACAAAAATTTTATTTGACTGTATATTCAGTGGTGATAGGAATAAAAGTCTATCTGTATCTTAACTGCACTGAGATAGTTCAGAATTATTTTATGCTTTCTAAAATTCTTCAGGTGCATTTGTAGAAGTTCTATTGCACTGTATATTCTTTGATATACAACTTTGACATGTAACTAATACAGTCTGACTGGTACTGGGATTGGTTAAGAGAAAAAAATCAGTTAAAGTGTGAAATTATTCACTGATTTTTTGACATATAGGGCAAGTTTTTAATTTAAATGTGAGTTAATTCTTTAGTGTTCTCCACTATTTTTCCTGAATAAGTCAAACCCGTGATACAAAATCCATTATTTCTAGTTCTGGTTTCTTTAGAACAAGAAGAGATATTTGTGAAGGAAACTAAGTACAAAATTTTAGATTTTTATACTGATTTCCCCCTAATCTTTTATAGTCATTCTGCCTCTGCATATGATGTTAATTTTCCCCAGAGCATTAACATTTAATTTATACATTAAAAATTTCATTTAAGTAAGGGCAAAACAAAAACAGGTTTGCAAACAAACACAATTAACTCATGGCAAATATACAATTAAACCGGTACGCTGAATATACATCGCAAATAAACAATTCAACCAGTAGATAGCTAGCTGCAAGTATTCAGGTTATTGTGGACTTGCACTCCACAGAGAAGGTTGGCAAACTACACGTGACAGACCAATTCTCTTGGACCAAGACTCTTTTTATTGGAAATAAGCCTTCCTTGGATCATAGCAATGCCCATTCATTTACATACTGTCTATGGCTACTTTCTTACTATAGAAATATAATTAGGTATGGCTAAAATATTTTCTATCTGGCCCTTCAAAGGAAAAGTTTGTTGACTCCTGCACTACAGAGGAATAAAGGCTATTGATTGATTTAACAGGTAGATACTTGGAGGTCAATTAAAATATCTTCTCTATTACAATGACTGACTTTTGGTTGGGCTTGGAAAAATGCAAAACAAGCTTAATTGTTAGAAGTTCTTACCTCAGTAGAGCCACCTATTTGTTTTTAAGCTATCAGTTCTCACTTTAAGACTGATTTTAATGCATAGATAAACATGTTATTTTCCATGAGCTAATTCTGTCAGGCTTTGCCACTGACCAATCAGTCTAGCTTCAGGTAAGGGAGCAGGTAGGGAGAAACCAAGAAGCTTCCTTTCTCTATTTTTAAATGTCATTATTTTCCTGATGTATTTTTCATTTACCTGTGTTCTTGTTCTTTCAATGCCAGAAGTTCATGAAGTTGTTGTACTTGTTCCTTTTCTTGATGAAGAGAAGTTCTAAGTAAACTTATTTCTCTATCAGCAGCAGCAGCCTTGAGCTCCACCTCTTGGATAAGTCGTATCTGAGTAAATATATACAATTACAGTGCTTAGATAATACTCGCTCTGCTTCTATTTAATGTCAGTTCCCCCAAAGAAAACCGCCTTCTAAATAATAGAATCTGGCGACTAAGTTGATTTTTTTCAATATTTATTAATGATGCTATGATCACAGAAAATATAATCTTAGAAGCATCAAACAGACTAGTATTAACTATTGCTTAATTAAATCACAAATCTCAATAATTTCTACTCAGAAGGCATGAAAATGAAATATCTTCAGGATCCTCAAAGAGACTTTTAAAACCTGGCTCCCAGAATATAAGCCTAATAACCTACAATATTTCCCCCAACTATTCTTAATACTGCATTGCGAGTGCTAGTCAGAAATAACTCCACGGGTGAAGGGGGCTCCTGGCTGGCTCAGTAAGTAGAGCATCTGACTCTTGATCATGGGGTTGCTAAGTCAAACCCCACAGTGGGTACAGAGATTACTTAAAAAATAAAATCTTTTTTTAAGTTCTATTTATTTATTTTGAGCATGAGAGAGATGCAGGGTGGAGGGGCAGAGAGAGCGAGGGAGAGAGAATCCCTAGCAGGCTCTGCACTGTCAGAGCCTGATGTGGGGCTTGTACCCATAAACCGTGAGATCATGACCTGAGACAAAATCAAGAGTCCAACACTTAACCGACTGAGCCACCTACGTGCCCAAAAATAAAATCTTAAAAAAAAAAAAAAGAAAGAACTCCACAGGAATTGTTATATTTAAATTAATTTTTACATACAGCCTAACATCTTTTAAGTTTACTCTATAACAATATCACTTGCTTCAAGATGAAAGCTATGAATTTGTGTTAATTCATATGACTGACAGATTAAAAGAGAAATACCTGTGCTGCTTGTTGTTGCCCTTTCTGCCTCTCCATTTTTTCTAATGCTTTTTCCAGGGTTCTTAAGTGTCTAATATGATCCTCTTGCTGATCTTTTGCTTTAATTAATTCAATACTTAGATTTTTTATTTCATTTTGAAGTTGGTGAACCATAATTTCGAGTTGTGCTTTGGAATTTTTCTCTTTATAAATAATTTCCTTTAACCTAAAGCAGAAATCGAATGTGGCTTTAAGTATATTATGCATATAAAAGGTTAAAAATTGCAGTTAATATTAAAGGTTACAGTACAGAGGAAGACTTGAAATAGGTTTCAAATTCTCATTAGGTAAAAATGGCTTAAAAACCTCTCTTCCATCCTGGAAACAAACACTGTGCCAAAAGGGAAAACATTCTACATAAATTAATGGAACTTAGTCGTGCATGAACTTTACCATTCAACAGCAAAACTTTACTAACCACCTAATTGGTTTTAGACATTATGCTAGTTATGGGCTTAAAAGCAAGCTAGATGGATTAAGATACAGCCTGTGCCTTCAAAGAGTTCAACATCTAGAAGAGGAAGGAGACATGGACATGGTTACAAAGCTGTCAGAGAGAAATGATATACAGATACCTGGAAGTCAACTTTGACTTCCCTGTATCTTCCCCAGACACAAAGTACTGATCCCAGGTTTGTAACAGTTAGAGCCCTTTGACTGTGATTGAAAATTCTTAACTACTCGAAGTTAAAAGGAAGGATCTGTTGACCTATATAACCATTCAGAGGATGGAGTGCACTATTCTGAGGGACCACTGAAACCAAGGCCTTGAAGACCACAAGGGCTCTCTATTTGTGATTCTCTACAGGCTGGTTTCTGCTTTCCTAATGTAGGCTTCCTTGTAAAGTATGAAGGAGAGAAGGAGATGCGCTCACATCCCAACAGCTATGAGGACCAAATAGAAAAGATTATCTTTTTCTAGTTCAACTTAGAAGAGTTCTAGGAAAGGTCTGATTAGTCCAATTTGGTTCATATGCCCATTGTATGCACCAATCACTGTGGCCATGGACTAAGGCATTACGTTCACTCAGCTGGGGTCAGATGTTCATCTCCTGACCAGTATTACAGGCAGAGAGGCGAATGATGAAAGGATACAAGTCTGATGTTTGAAAATGGGACAACTGAGGCATCTGGGTGGCTCAGTTGGTTGAGTGTCCTCTGATTCTTGGTTTTAGCTCCAGTCATGATCTCACGTTTTTGTGAGTTCAAGCCCCTCATCAGGCTCTGTGCTGACAGTGTGGAGTCTGCTTGGGATTCTCTCTCCCCAGACTCCACTCTCTTTCTGCCCTTCCCTGACTTGCGCGGTCTCTCTCAAAATAAACAAACTTAAAGTTCTTTTTTAAAAAGAAAATGGGACAACAAACAGCAAAGACACAGCCTCATGAAGAAATTACTGAGTTAGGCAGCCACTCCTATATGTAGCTACTATAATTTTCAGCCGTAATTGAAAAAAGTACATATATCCATCAGGTTCTATACTAGTAATTTCTCCAATTCTTATCCTTATCATCTCTCCTCTTACCTTTGAGAGTAGTCTCCAAACTGGACTCTCAACTCCAGTTTGGTATACTATCTGAAAGACTATTGGCCTTTATTCTGTAGACTACCATATTTGGTGAATAGGGCAGAGCAGCTACAGATCAGTACAATCAGAACAATTATCTAAGTAAGAGATAAGGACCTGAACTAAGGTGACAGTTTGAGAATAAAGAAGAGATAGTTCAACATCTTTTAACAAGTAGAATAAATAAGATATCAATACCAACTGGTTGTGGGATATGAGAACAAGAAAGAAGGAAAAAAGAAAAAAAAAAAAGATTCCTAAATTGCTAGCTTTGGTGGCTGACTGGGTGGGACACCATTTATTAGAAGAGAGAATATAAAAGAAGGGAGCAGAATAAGTCTGCTTATGGAGATGCTGATTTAAGACACTTATGAGGAATGTACACAAGGTATTTCTTATAGATAAATAGATGCTCAGATCTGTTGTTCATCAAGGAGATCTGGAGGGCATATAAAGATTTGGGAATTTATAGCTTAGGTATTAAAAGCATACTAGAGAAGATTCAGTTTTTGAAATAATGTATACTCATAGCATGGCACCTAGATGCTAGACTCTATTAGGGATGAGGAATGCAGAATTCTTACCAAGTCCTTTAAGGGGTTATGAAAATGTGTGAGGATCTAATGCCAAATTAATATTTGAGGTATAAATAAAAGTCAAATTAGAAATGATGATAGCTGAATGTTTAAGAAAACAATGAATACATAACATGGTAAACATGAACAACAATGGAGAGGTTAAGCAAGGATAAAGATGAAGTGTGCCCAAAGGCTTTCCATTTAAATGGAAGCTGGCTAGCAGCCCCAGACACTGCTTCCTCAAATATCCCACTAAATAATACCTACAATACAGAATAAAGCAAACATTCATACACATACAACTAAAAACAAGAGAAAACATAATGTCAAAATCTGGGAGAAATTTTAATTATAAAAAAAACAAAATTAAATTAAAATAAAAATCACCAAACTCTCGGGCTGTGCCTCATAAAACTATAACTTTCTGGGAGGTGGGGGGAAGAAGATATATCCTCTCTTCCATGACTCAGGGTCCTAGGGACTCTATAAATCTACCATTGCACTCTGTTAGCTAAGTATGTATATACCTAATGCAAACAAGAGTGCTGTTTTTCTGAGGTAGTCATAGATTGTTAATTTATCCATTCTGTTCCTTTACCCCTATCCAGCATCTTCTTATATCAAAGATAGCATTTCCCAAAACAAATAAGACAGGGAGTTGGTGGCTGGTGGTAGAAGGACTAGTAATAGTATAATGCATCATATGTAAATAACTGAGGGGTTCTCAGAGAACTCATGATCGGTATTATAATTTTCCTTATAATCCATGGGTACAAAGTATGAGAGAAATAGGTCGTGGCGAATAGGAAATAAC
Source organism: Crocuta crocuta (assembly GCF_008692635.1). Lineage (NCBI taxonomy): Eukaryota > Metazoa > Chordata > Mammalia > Carnivora > Hyaenidae > Crocuta > Crocuta crocuta. The sequence continues at coordinate 2,331,557 of NW_027531285.1, read as the reverse complement.
ACACAAGTATCATAAAATTTTACTAGTTAAATGCATAAAAGAACCTGGGAATTAGGCTAGGAGCTGTGTACATCAACTTAACTGATCTATTAAGATCACAGAAGGGAATTTATCCACTGTACAGATAGGAAATGGAACAGAGAACAACTTCCCAAATGCTATTTGTTGGCAAATACTAAATCTCTAAACAGTGTGCTCATTCAAGGATAAGACATGAAAATCAACAAGAACTCTATGGAAAAAAGTCTTGTAACCGTTTGAGGAAAAGTATAACGTTACAAATAATTACCTACAGGAAAGAGAAGATAAAAGTTACTGTAATTTCAGAAAACTGGTATCCTTACAGAATGGAATTAAGACAAACCTGCATTAAAGAATACGTACAGGAAAAAAAAAACAGATAAAATGGGAAATGGATAAGATAAAAACCCAGAAATGCCAGAATTAAGAAACCTCAGCTATCTGGTATCAAATCCCACCAGAAGAGAATATGCAGAGACCAAATATGACCTAGAAAGCTGAAAGAAAGTTCGCCAGTCCCTATCCTTCACAGAAACCAACACGGTACAGAAAAAAATTGCCAATCCCTGTTCTTGCTCTTCTTCACTTATATTTACTTATCTAACACTTCCCAGCTTGAGGGGAGCAGCTTGATGGTACAAGGAAGTGTACCCTGAATCCTTCATTTACATAAAAAACTTATAAAACATTAAATCTTTAAATAAATTTAATGCTTTAAATAAACTGCAGTTTACACTACAGCTGGTGTAAACTGAGGCACTCCAGTTCCAAGTTAGGGTTACAGTTGTTTCCCTTACCTATCTGTGGTGAGCAGAGCCAGGGTATGGAAACCTTTTTTCTCCTTTACATGTTTGTGCAATTCATCAATATAATTCCTAAGTTTCTTTTCAGCTTGTTCAGCTTTCCATCTCTTCTCTCTCTCTTGGTCGAGTTGTTGAAGAAGTGTCTGAAAGAAAATAATAGAGTTATATGAACCTGGAAAAGTTACCTACTAATCTTTCACTGCCTCAATTTTATCATTTGTAATATAGAAATAATAGTTATCTAATTCAAAGGGCTGTGGTAAGAATTAAACAAACTAATGGAAGTACTATATAGAACAGTGCACACAGTGCCGCTTAATAAATGTTAGCTGCTATTATTATTGTCCTAGTGATTATTATTTTCCAACATTAAAGCCTCTATACTTGAGAATTCAGGGGGAGGAAACCAATGGCATGAAAGGTGTGATGCAGTTTAAAAAGCAATTATTGTACTGGAGCAACAGTGCACATTACAACTGAAAGTATAATTAGCATTTCACAAGTAAAGGAAGATCAAGTTGGTTAAAAATATAAATCAATGTGTTCTAAAAATTTTTAATAACATGAGAAAAACGAAGGCAAATACTGTAGAATATTTAAATTCCTGAAGGCCTCTTTTTCTTTTTAAGTTAAGCTCCCTGCCCAACAAGGGGCTTAAACTCACGACCCCGAGATCAATAGTTGCACACTCTACCAGATGCCCTGCTTAAAGGTCTCTTAATCTGGGATCCATGCATCCCAAACTGGGTTTCAGCAGTATGCATGAAAACCTTGAAATTATACACACTTCTGGAGTGTGTATAAAATTAGAGTTCTCTGAGAAGACCCATAAATTTCCTTAGAAATTTAAAAGGGTCTGAGACCGAAAAGTTAGGAACCATTGTTTTAAGAAATAAGAATTTGAAAATTTTGATGTTTTTTTCCTCCACCAGCATATAACAAATGATTTCACTAAACTCTGACTTCAGATGAATGTGTGATTTTCATTCCTTTACAACTTACAAAAATATTATACAAAATCTGCAAATCAGGAAGGGAAAAATAACCAAAACCATCACCTCAATATAATTATATGCAATGTTTTTTTGCTCATAAAGACACGCATTATTTTACTAGGACTAATTTTACATTTAAAACTAGGATTCATTTTTTCTTAATTTCTTACACCATACCCGGTAAGTGTTGTCTTCTAAGCAACTATTGTCTACTTTAATGAGTTCCTTCTTCTGTTCTTCTGATTCTTCTAATATATTACAGTTTGCTAAAGATGATCTTACATATAAGTCTTTAAAGAAAGGTTGTTTCATTTTACGATTACAACTGCAAAGAAAAAAAGCATAGGTAATAACTCAAAGAAATGTATGGTATCTATACTAATTTTCACAACTTAGGTAATGATAACCTATCAGAGAAAGGGATCCTTTTGTATACATTTATATACATGTACTGACCAAATCTGAGGCAAGACTGAAAAGTCAAATCTCTGACATTAGAAAAGTAAGAAATATCACTCTAAGACAGCTTTAAAGGAACAAGCCAACAGCATTAAGTTCTATCTGTGTGCCTTCTTCAAATTTCTAATACTAAAACAATTACCTCATAAAAGTGTTGTTTTTGTTGTGGTGCTTAATAGTCTGAATAGTTCTAGAATAGTATGGGATTTTTGATCTTCGAGGAATTCTTCTATTAAATTCTTTTCTGTTTCCATATTCGCTTTCAGAAGTCATATCTGTATCTCTTTTTGGTCTGAGATCTTTCTCGGGTACATTATCTCTTAAAGACTCAGAAGTCTAGAATAAAAGAACCAACAAAGTTGGTTAAAAGTTCAACTCAGTTAAAAACACTTAAATGTGATTATTTCCTGAAACATTATGACTTTTTACAAGATTAAGGATTTATAAACTAGGTATGTTTAGAATTAAAGACAGGAAATTCAGCTTCTGGTATGGACAAGTAAGTTCCTACAAGGTTGATTCTCAAGACAGCAATCAAACTCTAGGAAAAATATAACCAAACAGCAAACAAAAACTAGTTGGATGCCCTGGAAAGGAACAAAAGCTGGTTTATTCTAGAGCAGAGTTGACACTTAGAAAAATGACCAGAATAGGGTGTTTCTGTTTTTATGTTTTTTTTCACTTGAGAGCTTAACATAATCAGCAGTATGTAGGAATCTGAAATCTCAGGTAGAAAAATCATAAACCTTTAAGCCTAGAGAATCACAGGCCAGGGGCGCCTGGGTGGCTCAGTGGGTTAAATGTCCGACTTCGGCTCAGGTCATGATCTCACGGTTAGTGGGTCTGAGACCTGCGTCGGGCTTTCTGCTGACAGCTAGCTCAGAGCTTGGAGCCTGTCTTCGGATTCTGTAACTCCCTCTCTCTCTGACCCTCCCCTGCTCACACTGTCTCTATCTCTCAAAAATAAAGAAAACATTAAAAAAAAATTAAAAAAATAAAAAAGAATCACAGGCCAGTACAGACTGCACGAAGCCAGTACAGCATAAGAAAAAATAAACTGCTACCCAAGAGACAAATTTATAGTTCAAGTGAAAGCAAGTTAAATGTTTCTGCATCTAAAGTATCATTCTTTGGAGGGCTATCATAGCATCTGAGGACTCCACAATATAACATTCACAATGTCCAGGAAAAAATCCAAAATTATTCACCCTAAGAAGAACCAACAAAATATGACCTATTCTCAAGGAAAACACAATCAATGAAGACCTAACTTGAGAGGACTCAAATATTCAAATGAGCAGAAAACAACAGACTATTACTTGGCCATAAAAAAGAATGGAATATTGCCATTTGTGACAATATGGATGGACCTAGGGTATTTCGCTAAATGAAATTAGTCAGAGAAAGACAACACCATATGATTTCACCCATATGCAAATCTAAAAACCAAAACAAACAAACATATAAAAAAATCATAAAGTGACCCATAAATACAGAGAACAAACTGGTGGTTTCCATAGTGGAGGGGATTGAGGGACAGGAGAAATGAGTGAAAGAGATTGGAAGGTAAAGGTTTCTAGTTGTGGAATTAATAAATCAGCATAGGGAATACAGTCGATGGTACTGTAGTAGCATGGTATGATGACAGATGGTAGCTACAACTGTGGTGAGCATAATATACAGAGTTGTTGAATCGCTATGTTGTACACCTGAAACTATGCAACACTGTGTGCCAACTATACCTCAATAAAAAAAGGTGATTATAATTGAGCTCAGTGATATAAAATATGCTTTTCATGAATGAAGAGAAAATTCAGGGACACCTGGGTGGCTCAGTTAAGTGTCCGACCTCGGCTCAGGTCTTGAGCTCATGGTTTGTGAGTTCGAGCTCCGCATCAGGTTCTGTGCTGGAGCTCAGAGCTTGGAGCCAGTTTCAGATTGTGTCTCCCTCTCTCTCTCTGCCTCTCCCCCGCTCATGCTCTGTCTCTGTCTCAAAAATAATAAAAACTATAAAAAAAAGAAAAAGAAAATTCAGCAGAGAGACAGAAATTACAAAAATATGGAAATTCTACAGCTGAACTAAATATACATCTGAACTAAAAATTGGCTGGGCTTAAGAAGAGAATGAGGTGATGAAAGAATAAATGACCTTAAGGATAGTGGAGTGAAAATTATTTAATATGAATATAGAGAAAAAAAGCTGAAAAGACGGTAAAGTCTTCTGAAGCTGTGGGACAGTATCAAAAAGTCTAAGTGGAATCTGAGAAAAGGGAAAATGGGACAGAAAAATATTCGAAATGATGTCCAAAAATTTCCCAAATTGGGTGAAGACTAATTTACAGATTTAAAACACTCAGAGAAACCTTAAGCACGATAAACATGAAGAAAAGTAGCCTTAAGCACACTGTAGCCAAACTGGTGACAACCTAAACTAAAGGGAAATTCTTGAAACCATCCAAAATGAAAGGACACATTACATACAGGAAATCAAGGATCCGAATTAATGCTAACTTTGCATTAAAAACTGTGGAGGCCAGGAAGAAAAGAGCTGTCAACTTAGAATTCTATATTCAGCAAAAAATGTCCTTCAAAGAGGCAAAATGAAGAGAATTTGTTGTTCTCAGATGTCCACTACAAGATTTGTTACAGGAAGTTCAGGCCGAGAGTTCTGGCTGAAAGAAAATAATACTACAAGGAAACGAAAATCTTCAGAAAGAAATAGAGTATGCTATGACTCATATACAGATAAATACAAGAAACATTTAAATATTTTTTACTCTTAATTCCTTTAAAGCAAAAACTAAAATGTTGTCTTCTAGAGTTTATAATGCATCCAAATGAAATACAAATGGCAATTCTAACAAAGTGTCATAGATGCAAGAGTTCTACATTTTACACAAAATTATACAGTATTAATTCTAAGTATACTTTGAAAAGTCTATTTTTAGAGCCGCCACACACACTATGTGTGACTAAAGTATGACTAAAGAACCAAATACAAATTAAGATTGAATTATAAAAAATACATAGCAAGGGCACCTGGATGGCTCAGTCAGTTAAGCATCCAACTCTTGATTTCGGCTCAGGTCGTGATCTCGTAGCTTGAGCTCGAGCCCCACCATCGGGCTCCATGCTGACAGTGCAGAGCCTGCTTGGGACTCTCTCTTTCCCTGCCCCCTCTCTCTGCCCTCCCCTGCCCCTGGTCTCTGTGTCTCTCAAAATAAATAAACAAACTTAAAAAAAACCCCAGAAAGTAGAAAAGGTAGAAAAATTAATAAAAAAGAAGTGAGCAGAAAGCAAACAATGGAATGGTGTACCTAAATCCAACTTCAGTGATTACACTGAATTTTAATGGACTATGGACTCTTCAAAAAAAGTGATAGCCAGGCTGAATTAAAAAAGAAGATCCACCTATATAGAAGACTCACTTCAATATAAAGATACCATCACATCAGGTAAGATGGCTATAAGCAAAACCACAGATAATAACTTGGTGAGGTCAAAGGTTATACACATAGTTACTATGTGACCTACAATTCCACTATTAGATATACAGCAAAAAGAAATGAAAATGTATGTCCACCCAAAAGTTTAAATGTGAATGTTCACAGAAGCATTAGTCATAATAGTCAAAAAGTGGAAATTACCCAAAATAACCAAAAGAATGGATAAAATGTGGTATATTCACACAATAGATTAGCTGACAATAAAAAAAATGAAGTACTGATACATGCTACAAAATGGATAAAACCTGAAAACATTACACTAAGTAAAAAAAATACAGTCACAAAAGGCCACATATTGTATGACTCTATTTACATAAAATTTCCAAAAAAGGCAAATCCAGAGAAAAATAAAATTTACTAGTGGCTACCTAGGGCAGGAGGGAAATGGTAGTGACTGTTAATGTGTACAAACAATTGAATTGCACAGTAAGTGAATTATAACTCAATAAATTCCCTATTAAAAACTAATAGAAAACGTTTTATCACATAAATTACAAGCATAAGAAGGCTGAAATGGTTATATTAATATCACAGAAAACAGACTTAAGAATACTTCAAGAGACAAAGAGGAACATTTCATCAGGAAGACAAAGGACTTGTAAAACATGTATGTGCTTAATATCAGAGCTTCAAATATAAGCAAATATTGAAGAGAATTAAAGAAACAGACCAATCCACACTCTTAGATGGAGATCTTAACATCTTGCATAAAAGTGATAGACCAGACAAGAAATAAATTTTTAGAAAATAACTATCAGCAACTTATAGAACTAGACAAAAAAAAAATCAGTAATGATATGAGTCATCTGAAAATACTATTAGCCATTCTGACTTAACAAGTTTATAATACACATTTTGTTTAAGTGCACAAAGAATATCCAACAACATAGACCATATGCTGCGCTATAAAATAAGTCTCAGTAAATTTAAAAAGAGTAAAATTATCCAGAATGTTCTCTGACAAAATGGAAGGAAATTAGAAGTTAGTAACAATAACATGTCTAGGAACCACAAATATTTGAAAAATAAACAAGAGAGTTCTAAATAATCCTTGACTAATGAAATCACAAGAGAAATTAGAAAATATTTCTAGCTAAACGATGAAAACAGATACCTAAAAATTAGTGAAATGTAACTAATGCAATGCTCAAAAATTTATATTGCTTTAGATGTTTAATTAATTTAATTAGAAGACTGGTGTAAAATCAGTAATCTAAGAACTTACATTAAGAATCTAAAAAACAGGGAGTTAAGATAGTGGAGCAGTAAAGGGACTCTGGACTTGTCCTTCAAACACAGCTACATCAACATTAAACCATTCTGAACATCTAGGAAATTGATCTAAGGATTAACAGAACAATCTACATAATTTGAGGGAGAGAACGTGGCAGGTGCGTACAGCAGAGAAGTGAAATGAGGGAGAGAAGAGCTGAGGTGCAGCAGAGGGGAGGTAGCCGTTTTCACAGAGAGGAGAAAGACACAAGGTGAGAGAGAGGAGTGCATTGAGTTTGTGCAAGAAAGCACTCCCCCTGAAAGCATCTAGAGAGAGTGAAAACATGCCCAGGGGCCTGCACAAGAAGACTGTTGTCCAACAGCAACGACAAAGCACAAAGGAGAAGGTTATCAATACTACCAGTTTTTGATGAACAGCGGTAGAGTCGGAAGTTTCAGAGATCAGCCCGTATGGCGCTCTGGCAAAGAAGCAGGGCAGAGCCCCAGGAGCAGGCGGCGGTGTCCGAGGATCCCCTGGGTCAACTGGGGAGAAGCAGTTCCCCTGCCTGGAGTGTATTTGGTAGAGGTGATAAGCCCTCTCCCAGGCAAAAGACCCAGTGGGTGCCGTCAAGCTACCACATTCACCCGTATAGGAACAAAGATGCCAGCTGAGGGCAGCAAATTCTGGTGCCAGCTGTGTGTTGTGATTTACCATAAACTGAGCCACTGCCACTGCAAGGTGATGCGACCAACTGTTTCTGGGGACAAGGTGGCCCTGGCCACAGCACAGTGAGACACTCCCTCAGATCACTGTGGGTTCAAACTGCAGGGGTCTCTGAAGTGTGGGGGTTCTAAAACACAGCTTTGCCTTAGATAAAACTCTGGAGAGGCACTTCCTGGGGGCAGACAGCTAGGACACAGACAGGAAAGGCAGGGAGCTGAGGATACAGGAGGGGGGGCTGATGGCACGTCTGTGTGGGCACAAACTTCCCACTCTGGAGACTAGAGAGCAGAATGAAGCCATTCTTACCAGTAACCCATCAATACTTATCGATCCCAGTCAGCTAAACAGCGCCGCCAAGTGGAGAACAGAACTGGTACACCAAACCCCACCCACCTGTGCCTTCCTGGCACATCTCAACTAGGGTTAAGTCCTTTTGAGTGGCCAGAGCAACAGTCCACTCCCCCAGAATACCCGTCCATAAAGCTCAGTCTACTGACCATAGACTGCTGCAAAATTTCAGCTCTAGTTGATCTAGGTTCATTTAGGGATTTTTTTTTGCTCATTTTGTTGTTGTTGCTTCTGTTTTTCTTTCTCTTGTTTCTTGGATATAGAATGAGCAAAACTTATTATTTTTTTTAATTTTTAATTTCTTTTTCTCTTCTCTTTTTTCTATCAAGCTTCTCTTAAGCAGAACAAACACACTTTGGCTCTACCTTCCTTTATCTGATTAAAATGTAATTTTAAATTTTTATGTCATTCTATTATTATTATTATTGTTTTTCTTCCTCTAAAATGATTAGACAGAGGAATTCACCTCAAAAGAAAGAACAGGAAGAAATGCCACCCAGGGATTTAACCAATGTAGACATAAGATGTCTGAACTAGAATTTAAAACAGCTATAAGAATACTAGTTGGGTTTGAAAAAAGCATAGATGACATCAGAGAATCCCTTACTGCAGAGATAAAAGATCTAAATTCTAGTCAGGCCAAAATTATAAATGCTACAACCGAGACGCAAACCATGGAGGCCATAAAAATGCGGCTGAAACGAGGCAGAGGGGTGAATTAGTGATACAGAAGATAAAATTATGGAAAACAAGAAAGCTGACAAGAAGAGGGAAACAAAGATAAAGGATCACAAAGGCAGACTCAGAGTAGCCATTTATTAAAATGTAACAACATCTGTATCACAGGAGTCCCAGAAGATGAAAGGAGAGAAAAAGTGGCAGAAGGTTTATGTGAGCAAATTATAGCTGAAAACTTCACTCATCTGGGGAAGAAGACAATAAAGTCCAAAAAGCACAGAGAACCTTCATTAAATTCAACAAAAGCCAGGCACTGCCAACACATGTAGTCAAATTTACATAATTCAGATAAGGAAAGAATCCTGCAAACAGAATGGGAAAAAAAGTCTTTACCCTACAAGGGAAGACAGATCAGATTTGCAGCAGAACTGTCCACAGAAACTTGGCAGACCATAAAGGAGTGGCAAGATATATTCAATGTGCTGAATGGAAAAAATATTCAGCCAAGAATACTGTATCCCGCAAGGCTGTCATTCTAAATACAAAATTGTTTCCCAAACGAACAAGAACTAAAGGAGTTTGTGACCACTAAACCAACTCTATAAGAAATTTTAAGAAGAATTCTTTGAGTAGAGAAAAAAAAAAAAAAAAGACCAAAAGCAACAAAGATTAGAAAAGACCAGAGAGCATCACCAGAAATACTAACTCTACAAGTAACAAAATGGCACTAAATTCTTATCTTTCAATAATTACTCTGGATGTATATGGACTAAATGCTCCAATCAAAAGACAAAGGGTATCAGAATGGATAAACAAAACAAGATCTATCTATATGCTACCTACAAGAGACTCATTTTAGACTTAAAGACACCTGCAGATTGAAAGTGAGGGGATGGAGAACTATCTAGCATGCTAATGAATGTCAAAATAAAGTGGAAATAGCCCTACTTAGACAAACTAGATTTGTAAAAAGAGATGAAGAATGGCATTATAGCATAGTTAAGGGGTCTATCCATTGAGAAGGTCTAATAATCATAAACATTTATGCCCCCAATGATAGCACCGAAATATATAAGTCAATGAATAACATAAAGAAACTCATTGATAGTAATACAATAATAGTAAATACTTTAACACCCCACCTACAGCAATGAACAGGTCACTTAGGCAGAAAATCAATAAGGAAATAATGGCTTTGAATGACACACTGGACAGGATGGACTTAACAGATATATATTTAGAATGGTTCATCCTAAAGCAGCAGAATACACATTCCTTTCAGTGCACATGGAATATTATCCAGAATAGACCACATACTGAGTCACAAATCAGCCCTCAACAAGTACAAAAAGATCAAGATCATACCATGCATATTTCTGGATTATAATGCTATGAAACTTGAAGTCGACCACAAGAAAGAATTTGAAAGCCGTCAAATACACGGATGTTAAAGAACATCCTACTAAAGAATGAACGGGTTAGCCAGGAAATTAAAGAAATACATGGAAGCAAATTAAAAAAAAAAAAAAGACAGTCCAAAACCTTTGGGATGCAGCAAAGGCAGTCCTAAGAGGGAAGTACATTGCAATTCAGGCCACCTCAGGAAGCAAGAAAGGTCCCAAATACACAACCTAACCTTAATAAACCTAGAGTTAGAAAAGGAACAGCAAACAAAGCCTAAAGCCTGCAGAAGGGAAATAATAAATATTAGAGGAGAAATAAATTATATAGAAACAAAAAAACAAACCATAGAGCAGATCAACGAAACTAAGAGCTGGTTCTTTGAAAAAATTAATGACACTGATAAGCCCCTAGCCAGACTTCTCAAAAAGAAGAAAGGATCCAAATAGAGAAAATCACAAATGAAAGAGATCACAACCAACATTACAGAAATACAATTGTTAAGAGAACTCTATGAAAAATTATATGCCAACAAACTGTGCAATCTGGAAAAAACTGACGAACTACCAAAACTGATAAATGAATAAATATATGATGAAATAAGTAAAGTAAAATGTTGATGGTGGTATCCAGTTGGTGGGAATACTGGTATTCATTGATAAATTCTTTCAAGTTTGCTCTAATTTTGGAAATTTCATCATAAAATGGTAGGGAAACACTAAAAGACAAAAGTCTTCACAGAGAACTCTCAATATCAGTGTAATAATTAGAAGTCCCAAAGTTAAGAAAAATACTGTAGTATAATACATTTTCAGTAATATTATGATTTTATTTATAAATTGCTTCTTTTGAAAAAAGAGTATTTATATCAACTGAAATCAAAATTCTATGTTTACCTTCCACACCAAGTAAGTAAGCAGACAAGAAGTTATTCACCTATTTTTTTTTAATATGCAGAGCAATGAGTCACGTTTTTCCCCCTGTTAGCTATTATTATTTCCTATTTTTGGTTACAAAGTAAGGAGAACTGCCACCTTAACTGAGTAAAAAGCATGATGGTGGAAAGAGTACTAGACAGGGTATCACAGGTTTGGTTCTAAAGTTCAATTCTTTTTACTAATAAGGATGCTTAAAAGTCTTGAGTTTCTTTTCTATAAAATAAGAATGATCTATTAACCTCTATCTACTTGATTGGGTTGTTGTGAGAATGAAATGAGGATGGCGTAAGAAGGGCTGCAAACGTTCATTTCAAATTTAAGTTACTCAACTGAAATCTAACTTGGATATTAGAAGAATCAGCCATTAGAAAAGATGAAAGATGAAATCTGAGGAAATGGAAAAGTCTAAAAGCTCAGTGACATGTCATCAGTGATGTCAAAGAATGTACAGGCTGGCACTGTTGTCCCAGTTCTATTACTACCTACCTCTGTGGCCCAAATGAAATGTCTTGAGATTTCTGGCACACAAAATCCTTACAGCCTTATTCATTCATTGACCTAAGGTAGATCTCCTCTTATATAGCATTGTTAGTGTTGTAATTATGATAATAGTTCAGGATTATTAAAAAATCTTTTGAACCATAATTCCATTAACATTTTCCACTCCCCACCCCCACTTCATTTGGAGGAAAAACTTTTGATTATTAGAATTTAATTACAAATATCTAGGTCAAATGGACGTTTGACTAACAGCCTCTTTGGCCTGTACCACAGTGTTTCTACCCTACATCCAGGTAGGGGGTAAGTAATAATCCGTTGCATTCTGGGAGGTGTGATATTTAAGAAAACAGCTGCTGTTGCAGATCAAAGCCAAAAATGCTAGAGCAAGGGCTGGAGACCTGAACAGCAATAAAATCTAGGAACTGTAGTTCATCCACATAGTTCAAATATTCTAAAAGCCAGGGTACTAGTAAAAGGGGTAAAAAAAAAAAAAAAAGAATATCTCAGGAAGTAGAGATTAATTTGGTGAGGGTCTGCTGTACACAGAATGAAGCAGGAGCTACATAAATTCACTTGTCATTCACCTCTAAGTTCTAGAAACAACTGAAGATAATAGGGGCCAAAAGTAACTCACATATCCTGTATGATAATAAACATTGAGTCCAAAGAGTTCTGAGATTACTTAAGGATGAAATAAAAGGTGGGTGGGTGGGTGGAAATATTGTGAAGCAGAGCAGAGCAACAAAGGAATTCGAGAATAAACATTTGAAGGACAACAAGGAAAATAAGTGAAAAAATTATGTTACCTTTTTCGATTACCACTATTATAAAACCACTATTAGAAATCCTATTTCTGTAAAGGAAAAAGATACATACATACCAATACTTTAACTATAACTTATTTCCAGTTGGTTAGCTTGTATGGTATTTTTATTTTACATATGCTTAACTATCTTTTTTCCCAACAAACACAGTTTAGAAATATAGGAAAAATAGTTACGTCAGTGAGAAGCTGTAAAATTTGATCATCTAATTTCTGAAGTTTCATGTCATTATTAAAATTGTTTTCAATATTAACTTTCTCCGGCTCAGAAGACGGGCACATAGATATAAAGGATGTCAAACGAGTATCTGTTGGTGATGCAAACTGATCCAAGGGAACTATCTCATCGATGGGTGGTGTTACCACTGGCATACTATCAATTATCTATGACACAGAAACAAACCAAAATCTTTTAAGTTTATATTATTAGTTAAAATTTGAAGGTATCTTTTATATTAGAAAGAAAAACAATACCATACCTCATCTTCACTTATATTTAGGGGAGAATCCGAAGAAACTAAGTTATCCAAAAGACCTTCAAAGCACTGTAGGTGTGATGAATCTATTTCTGACAAATTTACTGGCTCACCAAATATGTTCCTGCAGTCTAGGATTCTGAGTTGTGGCAACGTCTGGAGCATAATTGCTCTGTACCCTTGGAAACAAAGCATTCAAAATGAAAACTGAGGCATTAAAAAGTTGATTATTTCTAAAATAGAGTAAATTTATCAGCTACCAGATATACCACCTAAATGTTAAAATCAGTTCTGGAATGCAACTAATAAACTTGTAATAAAAGCTCCTTAGTCATTCTCTACTATGTAATCATTAAATACAAAACAAACAAAATTCCCCACCACCTCTCCCACAAAATCCTCCTGGTGAAGATCAGGAAGTTAAAAATCATCATTGCTCGATTTATCTTTTATAAAATTGCTTTAAAGTTATATTTACAGGATACCAGTAACCATTTATTCTGAACAGAGAGCCAAATGTGTCTTTTATTTGTAATATGATTAGTATAAATATCAATCAGGTAGTGAGTAACAACTAGAAATCCAGAATTTTATTAATGAAGCCTCAAGCATTAGTAAACTTGAACATCCCCACTGTCCCCTTACATTACATATAACTAAGATTAAGATAGGCAATCTATCAACTTTTCAAGAAATGTTTATTTTCCCTAAGTACAATTAAATATGAGAAATCTTTTTTTTTTTTTTTTTCATTTATCTCTGAGAGACAGAAAGAGAGACAGCGTGAGCAGGGGAGGGTCGGAATCTGAAGCAGGCTCCAGGCTCTGAACTAGTTGTCAGCAGAGCCCGACATGGGGCTCGAACCCACAAACCATGAGATCATGACCAAAGTCAGTCGCTTAACCTACTGAGCCACCCAGGCGCCCCTAAATATGAGAAATCTGATAAATCAACATTAATTTTGCATTAATTGCAAAATTGTTTTAGTTGGCTAAAGAAACACTTTAATTTTACTCAACTATAATTTTAAAACCAAGTATTTCTAAATAAAGGCAATGAAATGGTTGGAAGAACTCCAAAATTAAGAAGTCTGGCAAATTAATACTAAAATTTTGAAGGAAGGAAAGTAATTTTAGTAATAAGTATCCCTTCCATTCTAGGAGGATGGCAATCATGTTAAAATACCTCATCAAATAAAGAAAGTGAAAAACAAAGTTTAAAACTGTAGGAACTAGAGATTCTTAAGACAAATTGTTAAGAAAAAATCCAACTTGGGTAAGTAGAGAAAAGAAAAATAAAGTTGTTTTAGCAATAAGGTTTTCTTTCAAGAAAAGGATTTCCCCAGAAAACTGAAGTCTGTCCTGATTCTTAGGGAGACTATATTACATGGGTTTAGGAAAACAGTTCATCTCAAATCTATTATATTCTTGTCTGAAATAAAATTTTCAAAACAAGCTCTCATTCTTGGAAAAGGCTTCATACAGCTGCATATTAATGACAGAATGGAGCCAACTCTATAGCCAACTTCTACCCAAGCAGATCTTTAGAATATGTTCTACATCTGTCATCTTATTGCTTGGTTAAGCAATTTGAGATTAGCGAGTTTTAGAAATTAGTCTGGTCCGCTTTGTATTTGCCAACTTTCAGTGATTCTGAATTAGATAAAATGGCATTTCAGCAGCACCTTCTATATATCATATTAAGTTTAAGCTTTCTTTCAAAAATCATTTATTTATTAATAATCTAATACATTCACAAACAAAAGTTAAAAAGTACATAGGAAAAAGTTTTCCTAACATTTCCTTAGTTGCAGCTACCCTTTGCCACCATTTTGGCATTTCCTGACCTCTGGCTACTTAATACTGGAGTTAGCCATTGTTACCAAGTTTTGGTGTAGCCTTTAGATATTTTACATATATACTCAGCAAATACCTATTATACGCAATGTTTTGTAATCTGCTTGCTTTTCTTTCTCTTAATAATATTATCTTGGAAATAAGTGCATACCAGTAGCTGAAGATTCTATATATTATTTTTATGGCTGCACAGTATTATACTGTAAGAATATATCATAATAACATGATTTAATTTGAGGCATTCACTTATCAAATACTGTCTACATAGAATTACTTATCTGTTCATCCTGTGTTCTTAATAGCAATTTGTCTTAAAAATTATTTGCCATTTTGTTTTTCCAAATATGTAATAAAAAGTTGCAAAGTTTATGACATATAAAAGGAGGTCATAAGCACCTGCTGCAGGAAATAAAGGACCTTTGAATATGAACTGTTACAAAAAGTATTAAATTAATTGCTCATACCTGGTACGCGACAGACAGGGTTATCCTCTCCATTTTTCTCCAAAATGAGATTAGTCAAGAAGTGCAATCCTACCATACACTGAAGTAAGTGATGGATACTATCGACACAATTACTATGTAGGTCAATATATCTGAGTTTATGTCTAATTCCTTGAAGGGGAATCAAACCTGCAGTAAGGAAAAAAAAAAACTTTTTTGATACCATCAAAATCATTTTCCTAAGAACTAATTAAAAAATAATTTTTATATGGGTTAGATTTTGAGACAAAGGAGCAGCATTAATAAGTCTCTACAAATAGCTACATCAAATAATTAAGGTATCAGTAAAGTTTGAATAAACACAGGTTTAGCATCTCTTTGAGGCCCTAGCCCAGAGGTTCCTGGTCTCTGGTTCTCTTCAAACAGAACATATGGACCTCCCAAGGCCAATGTTATGTACTTAGATGAGAAGCATAAAACAATGACTTCAGGTTCTCAATTAACACATCTTTTTGATTAGCAGACATAAGCCAACACTGCAATATCCTTCAATTTTGTTGGTTTGATTATAAAATACAAATGGGGGGAGGGGAGATGGGCATGGAGGAGGGCACTTGTGGGAATGAGCATTGGGTGTTATGTGGAAACTAATTTGACAATAAACTATTTGTAAAAAAAATAAAATAAAATAAAATACAAATAGCATTCATTTAATTTCACTCCCTCTCACTCCCTGATAATAATCCTTAACATGAGTGAACCTAGAGCACGGTAACGTTAGGGACTAGGTTGCAGCAGAGGTGACCGCTGCCTGGTACCAGTGACCAGCCTTTGACTTTAGCTGCAGCTGTGGTGGATGGGGCCATGTATACTGCCAGCAGGTCTCCCTGGAGCACTTCATGTTTCTCTTTTCTTACCTCAGAGCTCTCTTCAAAATGGAGCTTTTGAATGTAAGAGAGTTAAAATTTCCAGGGATATTCTCAACAGAAGTGGGACTGTCAGTGGATGAATGCTAGTCTCCCTTCTTTTGGAAGGACCATTCAGAGATATACTCTATATTGTTCCCCCGAACGTCTTCTATACAATTTTGCTTGGTTTAGTACTCTCCATAAACACAAATTCAACTTTACCCACCTTTTTTTACCTCTTTAATTTCTACAACCTGACTGGTGTACTCTTCTCTTCATCTTTACTGGGCTAATGTCTACTTCTCTTTCTTACAGGATTGCCTCTTCTTTTGTTCACAGTCCTCATCACGAACATCAACTCATCCCTCATGTCCTCAGTAAAGTCTTCACTGACAACTCTCTATAAGATCAACTCTCTGTAAGGTCAGGCTTTCTATCATGCATTCGTATAAGTACTCAGCATGTCGTAATTTCCTGTGACATTTCTAAGCCTTGTTCCAGGTTACTGGTTCTTCCTCTCAGGCTTTAACTTTATGTTCCTCTTCAATTTTAAAGGCTCATTCCTGGTCTCCCACCTCTATTCATATGCTATCCAGAATGTCCTGCAGTTTCATGGTTACAAATACCATTGATGTGCCAAATCTACAACTCCAACCATGATTCCCAACGCCTAACCTGCACATTATACAAAATACATACATACATGTCTAATAGGATTATCAAATTAAGACAGATCCTTACTTCTCGTCCCCTCAACTCTAAACCCGTTTCCCCCTAATCTCTCCCACATCAGGAACCAGTACCATCATCCACCTGTTACTACAGAAAAAACTCACAGCTGATTATCTTTGATTCCTTTTTTCTTCATTTCCTTATCTCAATCCATAAGCAAATCCTATGAACTTTACCTGCAAAATATATCCATTTGCTCCTCTACACTACTCCCCTCCTAGTCCAAGTCTCCATCACCTCCAATCTAGACCGCTGGAATACCTTTCCTAACTGGTCACTTGACTTCCACTCCTATCCTCCTAATACTCATTCTTGCTCACTCAGCAACCAGTGATCCTTTAAGAACACTTACTTGTTTAAAGCACTCCTACACCTTCCTACTGCACCTAGAAAAATATGCAAACTTTTACCCTGAGTATGAAACTGTGGTTTGGCCTTTGCCTACTTTCTCATCTCTTTTCTTAGCATATTAACCCCTCATGTGCTATGTGCTAGCCCCATTACCCTTCTTTCTGTTCCTTTATCAGGACAAGCTGGAAGGTGATGTGCCTTACTAATTTTGCATGCTCTTATATAAACTGCCTTTATTTATTGAACACATAAAATATTATCATTCTAAGAATTATCTATTAGAACTTACAGGGTTGCCTGTATTTTCTTAAAATTCCTTAGGGGCGCTTGGGTGGCTCAGTCGGTTAAGCATCTGACTTCAGCTCAGGTCATGATCTCACGGTTCGTGGGTTCAAGCCCTGCATAGGGCTCTGTGCTGACACCAGCTCAGAGCCTGGAGCCTGTTTCAGATTCTGTATCTCCCTCTCTCTCTGACCCTCCCCTGCTCATGCACGCTCTCTCTCTCTCTCTCGGAAATAAATAAAACATTAAAAAAATTAAAAAAAAAATTCCTTATTACAATTGAATATAAAGTCACTAAAAGGCACCCTTTATACGGGTAGAGATCAATGTACTTTAACAAGCATATACAGTTGTGTAACCACTACCGTAACTAAAATGCAGAACATTTCCATCACGCCAATCAATGTGTCCCTGTTCCCATTTTCAACCCTTGACAACTAATGCTGATTTCTGCCAGTGTAACTTGCCTTTGTCAGAATGCCATACAAATGAAATTATATAGTGCAACCTTTTGTGTCTTACTCCCTGCACTTACCCTAATTCTTTTTAGATTTACCTATGTTGCTGCATGTGTTAATAGTTAATCTCCTTTTACTGTCAAGCATATTCCATCATGTGGATGAATCACAATTTGTTAATTTGTTTACTAAGTGGTAAACAAACAGATGGTTTCCAGCTTTGGGAGATTATAAAGAATCATATAAATATGATTATATAAAAAGCTATATAATCATATAAACATTCATGTATAGGTTTTTGAATAGACATGTTTTCATTTCTCTTAAATACCTAGGAGATGGATCACATGATTATATGGTGAGTGTATGTTTAATATTATATGAAATATTAAACTTCAAACTGTTTTCCAAAATAGTTGTATCATTTCAGTTCTCCTCACAGTGTATGCAAGTTCTAGCTCTCTACAATCTCACCAGTATTTTGTACTGTAAGCTTTTAAAACTATCTCTTCTAGCAGGTATGAAGTAGATCTGATTACGGTTGTTAATTTGCATTTCCTTAATCACTAAGGATGCTAAATATATATGTTTTTTCATGTGCTTATTTGTCATTTGGATATCCTCTTGGGGAATGGTCTGCTCAAATCTTTTGCTTATTTTTGAGGGGGTGACATAACTTATTTTTTGTTTTTCTTCTCCAATACAACGTAAGCCCTATGACAAGAACCTTACCTATTTGTTGATGTTGTTTATCACTATAGAACAGTATGTGATACAGTGATCTTCAATAAATGTATTTTGAGTAAATGAATGAGCAATTCTTACCCAAGAGTCACACTTTTCAGACAAGGAAACTGCATCCAAACAGTAATAATATACTTTGTTCAATATCACATAGCAGTGATGGAGCTAGGGTTCACTCAATTCTAATACTTTCACATCTTTGGGGAAAAAAGTTTATTTTTTTATTTTTATTTTTTGGAGAGAGAGAGAACGTGCAAGCAGGGGAGAGGGGCAGAGGGAGAGAAAGAGAGAATCTCAAGTAGGCTCCATGCTCAATGCAGGGCTCTATCCCAAGACCCTGGGATCAGGACCTGTGCTAAAATCAAGAGTGGGATATTCAGCTGACTGAGCCACTCAGGCACCCCAGGGAAGAGGTTTTAAAAAAAATTAAAGTATTCCTGAGGCGCCTGAGTAGCTCAGTGGGTTAAGCATCCAACTTCAGGTCAGGTCATGAATTCACAGTTCATGGGTTCGAGCCCTGCATCGGGCTCTGTGTTGAAAGCTCAGAGCCTGGAGCCTGCTTTAGATTTTGTGTTTCCTTCTCTCTCTCGCCCTCCCCCACTTGTACACAGTCTCTCTCAAAAATAAACATTAAAAAATTAAAATATTCTTGCTGTTCTAGCTTAATGGTAGGGACTAGTTCTTTTTAATTTTCTGTATATGAAATACCTGACATGTTTAACTTTTGTAGACATGCTAAAAATCAAAAAGAAAAAAACTTATTTGATCTTCAATTCACAATAGCCTTAGGAATGCTGTATACCCATATGGTCTAATATGCTAGCACTAGCCACATAAGGCTTTTGAAATTTAAGTTAAAATTAAATTACCAATGTAGTTCCTCACTACACTAGCCACATTTTAAGTGCTCAAAGGACACATCTGGCTATTAGTTGCCATACCACACAGGACAGACATATAATATTTTCATCACTGTAAAAAGTTCTATTGGAACTATTCTTCTTTATGTAATAGTATATTGATTAATTATGATTAAAACATTATTATTCTCCCGAAGTAAGTCTTTCTATCCAAGTTTTTCTGTTGCTGAACACACTAGTTTATATTCCTATTTTTTAATTTAGCTGTAGCTTTGGCACCAACCAAAAAGAATTATGACTGAAGTATACTCTCTAGATGATATTTTTGGTCAAAAATGGAATTATTCAGTTTTCAGCATGCCGAGCTCAGCCTAATTCATCACATGTGGCAAACATTCAGCATTACCGAAAACATAAGATTATGTACTTACCACTAAGATCATTGATGTGGTTATAAGACAAATTCAATCTAGTCAGATTAATTAGTGTTTCAAGTCCTAAAATAAAATAAAGTAAAATAAAGTCTTTACAGAATTCAAATAATTACTTATAGCTATACAGTATTACTATTTCAGACAGTTTTGAAGCAAATCCACAGTTAGATAACAGTGAAATCAATTTTATTGGTATTTTGATACTTAAATACTTAAAAAACTGGTAACTTTTCTAGAAGAAAACTTTTTATGTAGTATACTTTAGGTTCAGTTTTCACAAGTTTATAACTTATTCCATTCTTCTGGGAAGAAGAAAAACAGACTTAAATCATTTTCCTCATGCAAAGTATCACATGAAAATCACTTACAAACCTTCTATTCTTGTGATCATATTGCAGGACAAATTTAAAGTGCATAGTTTTGTCAGTGTATTTAGCCCTTCAATTCGAGTTATTTGATTAGATGACAGATCTAAGTGTTGTAAATTCCAAACATGGTCAATGGATTCGATTTTTGAGATGTTATTGCAATGAAGATTGATGGCATGAAGGGTTGAATCTAAAGATAACTCTGATATGCTACAAGAGAAAATATGTATTATCAAAAATAATTAAGAAACAGATTTCAAAATCATGACCAAATAATTAAAATCAACCAAATACCATGTAGATTAAGTATGTGCTCTACTCATTCTATAATGAAATCCTTCCTACTTGTGGTAACCTTTCAATAACTCATAAAGTACAGTGCTTCTTACCACTCATCAGTATTTTAGGTCATAGAGATAAACAAGAAACCCACTCAACAGAGGCAAGTGACCCTAGGCGCTTCTAGGTTCTACATATATCAGCATATAATGAAGGCTGTAATTGTAAAGGCCCTGGAATCATAATACCCCAGTTCAAATCTGCATTCTACCATCTTCTTTTGCTAAATTACTTGAGTTAAGTGAGTTAACCTCTCTAACCCTCAGTTTCCTCATTTCATTTAATCCTCACAACAATTCTCAGCAATTGGTATCATAAGGCTACTGAAGTTTGCAGAAATTAAATAAGTTGTCCAAATTCTTGTAGTTATTACCTGAGGCAGTATAAATCCAGATCTGGCACTGGAGCTTATAATTTTACATTCTTCACCATTTGCAACAGCTATTTAACCGAGAATGTAGTTGATTTCAAAAGAAACCGTTAGTTATTGCTATCTCTAGTGAAAGTATATTTCTAGTGCTATTTCTAACTAAGTCCATTCTCCCTCCTATAAATTTGGAATGCATCTTCCCTAAACAGAACTCATCTCTTAATTCTCTCAATTACTGCCATGTATTACCACAACCCTTCCTGAAGATGATACTTTGAGGAATAAAAACTACAGTGCACATAGTTCAGAGATGCTGGATGGAGGAACAGTCGGGAATAGGAACTCACAATGTCATGGGCATCTGTTCTAGGTACGGTAGCAACTACTATAGAGGAAACTTAACTCCGGCAAAAGTGCAAGTTTAGTACTCAGGGAGTAAAATGAAAACAAGGGATTCTGGTGTGCTTCCAAATTAGAATCAAGAATTTCAAATTTCAAATTAAAATACAAAAACACTTTAAGTATGCCATAAGATCATTCACTCCTTAGACTTCAGATTGAAACACCTAATAACTCCAGGCAGAAAATTTACAAAGTCATTTGTAAATTTCAAATTACCAATCTCTAAAAGTGACTGTTTGAAATATTTTCCAATTATCTATCTACTGTCATTTACTGAGGCATCATTTAGAGCCAGGCCTTATGCTATTAACACATGCTCATAATGACAGCCATTTATTTTCTGACACATTTCAGTTTTTGGAAATTAGTACTTTGCAGACAACGCGGTACAGCAGAAAATGCAGACCCTGAAATCAGACAGATGTTAAAAAACATCTCCTTGGGGTCTTGTGGCAAATTGTAGATCACGATCCAGAACAAGATGGTTTAATTATCAGCAGCAAGGTTCTGCCTACGGCAGGGGACGCGCAAAGGAACAGCATGTGCAAAAGCACAGAGAAGCCTACGATGGAACTGCCAGTAGCTCAGTATGGCTAAGCAGTCGTGAAGAAATGGTTAAGAGGTGAGGCGGAACAGGTAAGCACGGACCAGTCAGTAAAGCAGAACAAAGAACCTGGTATGTCATGCATAAATTTGGGCTGCATGCACGAGGGAAATAGTTAGCTAAATATGATGTTTAGTACTTTCAAAACGTATATGGATATATGTATCATAGTGCTCTACAAAAGACAAATTAGAATGTAGGTATAGAGAATTGAGGCAAAACGAAGAGCAAGCAGTAAAACTTCGCTCCACGGTTGCTAGAGCGGCCACGGTGCCACTTTGTGTCAAAGTAAGAGAAGGAGCAGAAGAGACAGGACAGAACGCGAGAATGCCAACAATTACAGAGCAAATAAAAGATTAGAAAAACAAGGAGAACCAGTAAAGGAGGGAGGATAGTCGTCAGGGTGGAAAGGAATAGGGACAATACGCTGGACGTGGTAGTTCAGAGCACTTGTGCAGCAGTAAGGCGGGAGAAAGCCAGACAGCGTTTGTCCGTGATCCGGGTGAAGCTGCGCTGCCTCTGCTCCACCGAGGCAGCCACCTACCCAGACCCCGCGCGGGCGGCTGCTGGCTGAGCAGCACCCTCTACCTTCTCAGGCCTTTGTCCATGAAGCACAAATCCCCGTAGCTGCTGTCGCCGTCCTCATTTTCAACTTCCGCCTCCACCGGCGCCTCCATGGCACCGCCGACGGGAACCGTGGTCTTAACCGGCGCCCAGAGCTGGGTGGGAGAGCCCGGAACACGCCTCCGGGGTGAGCGGAAGTCCAGCCCGAGGGGGCGGGGCAAGGACCCCCGCCCGCCCCCGCTTCCAACCGACCGCACGGCACTTTCCCGCCCTGATGGTGCCGCAAAGCGGGAAGCCTGATTTTCTTCCCCCAAGGGCTTCCCTCCCTTTTACGGTATCTAGGACGCAACTCTCGGGACTTACCGTAAAGGGAAACGTGATTCCGTGTGGTAGCCGTTGGGGAAAGAATGAGTTTTTCCTATGAAGCTGTTCCGTTTGATTTTGGGTTTGATTTTGGACTGACTTCTGAAGCCGATTTGATAGCAGTTTGTTTACAGAACTGTGCTCCTGCGTACCTGTTAGATGTTCCCCCACCGGCCGTCGCGCCTACTGTTGGTTCAGTAAACATTTATGGGATGCCTTACATATGCTAGGCACTTCCCTGTGCCATGAGGAATAGGTTGAAACCCATTCTCGTTCCTGGAAGCCATCACAGTTCAATGGAGGAAAGAGAATTGGCGTACAACAGGGTGAGTGCTAGGAATAGCACTGGAGCATTTATGCCAAATATATAGAGGTGTGGGTAAGTGGGAAAGTTTGCTTAACAGTTATTGATGACTGAGCAGAATCTTGCTAGGTCAAGGGGAATTCTGAAACTGAATGACATTTCAGGTAGCAAAACAACACCGGTAGAAGGTGGAAGAAGCCTCTTGGTAGGATTGCTCTCTAACTCATGAGAGTATTTAAAAATAGAGACAAAGGGGTGTCAACTCTGAACCTGTCACTATCTTGAACTAAAATCTTTGGTGGTTTCTCATTAGCAATCAAATGAAGGCCAGCTTTCTAATCTAATACTGAAGATATTTCCAGACTTAAATGTTAATTGGTCTCCTACTTCTTAGCTATACCTATTACATTCTAAAATTTGTAGCCACCATTCACTATTTCCTGTAATCACGTGCTTTGTCAGATGTCTGCAGCTCTTTCCAACAAGAGATGGAGGTAGAATCTCTTTAGTGGTCCTCGATTCTGGGCTCGCTTTTGACGTTTTTTGGAGGGGGACAATACATTTAATTCTAGTGCTGGGCAGAAACAAGTTACTCTAGCTAAAGACACGCAGCACACAGATACATGCATGAGCCCAGAAGTGCTTAGCTGAACCCATCCCAAACTACAAAGTAACAGAAATGGTAGTTAAATGAAGTGGTTTGTATTAAGCCAGTAAATTCTGGAAGTGTGTTATGTAGTTTTAGATGGTAAGTCACTAATCTCTGATTGAATATCCATTAAAATACAGATTTTTCAGTGGGAATAAGTATTATAGTTTTACCTAATACAAATAACTGATGTAAGAAACAAATTATGGGCGCCTGGGTGCTCAGTGGGTTAAGTGTCCAACTTTGGCTCAGCTCATGATCTCACAGCTGTGGAGCTCATGGTTGTGGGTTTGAGCCCAGGGAGGGGCTCTGTGCTGACAGCTCAGAGCCTGGAGCCTGTTTCTGATCCTGTGTCTCCCACTCTCTCTGCCCCTCCCCCACTCACCATCTGTCTCTCAAAAATGAATAAACATTTTAAAAATTTTTTAAAAAGAAACAAATTATGTTGTAATGATACTAAATGTACTGGATCTTTCCTCCAAAATCATGTACATTATAATTAATTAAAATATTATATAGAGTCACTGGAGTTCAAAAAATCTTAGTACTTAAGAATTGACTTTTTAAGGGCACCTCAGTGGCTGTCAGTTAAGCCTCCAGCTTGATTTCAGCTCAGGTTGTGATCTCAGGGTCATGAGAGCAAGCCCTGCCCTGGCTCTGCTCTGGGCATGGAGACTCCTTAAGATTCTCTATTTCTTTCTCCCTCTGGCCCACCCCACACAAGGGCTTCTGCACATGTGCTCTCTCCCTAAAAAAGAATTGACTTTTTAAAATGATAGTTCAATGAACTAATTCTTCTATTGTTTGTCTGATGGTTTTTTTTAAATACAAATGCTTAGAAACTGCGGTTTTGCTTCAAAATTATTTGTAAAACAAAATTTGTTCAATAAGTTTCTATAGGAGACCTAAGTTCTAAATTTCAAAAAGTCTATCATTAATACTCTAAATAATATGTAATTAACACTTTTCAATTACTGTAGTTTCATATTTTTAAATGGCACTTCAATTTGTTTTGGAGTTGCTTTACATGCTATCTATAAAGTATTCATGGGTGCAAAAAGGGCAGTATATTTGGAATCAGTCCTATGAGTGTGGGATCAAGATGGCATAGGCAGTCA
The DNA here is from genome assembly GCF_008692635.1 of Crocuta crocuta. NCBI lineage: Eukaryota > Metazoa > Chordata > Mammalia > Carnivora > Hyaenidae > Crocuta > Crocuta crocuta. Next base: position 2,306,523 of record NW_027531285.1, on the reverse strand, counting down.
GACTGGGCAGCAAGGTAGCATTGTGAGGAAGGCAGAAAAGAAGTGTCTGTTCTGGAAATACTTAGAAAGGCTGATGTGTGGTGAAGGTGTGTGCACATGAGAAAGCAAGAGGGGAGAATAGAACATTAGGCTTGAGTCAGATCTTGGAGAACCTGCAACAGTCAGTTTAGAAGTTGGTATTTGGTAAAGGGGGTAGTGACAGATTGATGTGGTGGTTGTAGCAACTGTCAGAGGGAGGTTTGGAGGAGATGCAAGAACACAAGATAGCAGGAGGGTGACAGGACTAGATTTGTGTTTTATAATGAGCGATATTAAACTAGTTAGACTTATTTTGTATGTTAAATTACATGGGAAACTGTCAAATAAATGATGATAAACTTTCTTAGGTTAGATTATATGGGTGAATACTAGTAATATAACCATTCTAGAATGTATATGAAACTTCTTAAAATTTTGACATGTCCTGGTATAATGAATGTTATCACTTGTACTTCTACTTATTGAAGTGCTGTGTGTCCAGGAAATCACCACATTTCCTCGTCAAGTCCATTATAATGAGCTCTCATCACTTCTCTAATGACGAACATTTTTAAAAAAGGCTTTGGTTATTTACAGACAGTTATTATTTTACACTGATGCTTTTATAGAAGGTTCCCTGCAAAAATGCTTCATCTTCAAGGAGATTCATGGAAAGGACTTTTGACAAATACTGGTTTCTGATAAACTTAAGGTCATATACCTAAACTGTGTAAGAATTTCCAGACTGGTGGGAAAACCAGATTCAAGCAGAACAAGAGTTAATAACATGGAACTGAATGAACTAAAGAAGATTATAATTTTATGACTTCTTATTTGAAACATTGCTGGTTCTCTAATGTTTGCTTTTTCAGATTTAAGGAAACTTTTTCTCTTAAGCTGTCTATGACATAACAGTTTGGTAAAATATACTTTTGTAAACAAATATGAAGCTTTTATCTTTTTCTCCCTACTTGATCCCTCCAGAATTTGGACACTCTCAGTGAGTTTTCTCATCTTCATGGCAGTATAGTTATTTGCATAAGTTCAATAAGAATGTGCTCACTTTGTAATAGGATATAATTGGAAGCATTGGTTATATTGCGAAGACTTACCTAGATATCATTTTTGAGAGAGATACATAGACTCAGATATGACCAGACAACTGTAAGGAACTAAACTTGACTTTAAAGAGCCAATGAAGCCCCTTGGAAAAATCAGCCTGGTAGCTTGCTTCTAGAGTTCTTACCAGGTGAGAAAGGAAGGTCACTTCTTGCAGCTGCAGTAGCCTTAGGATATTTTGGGGACCTTGAGAAGAGAGGAATTTACTCACATATATAGATATTACAGGCAAGTCTGATGGCAAGTGTTTGACTTGTCTTCTTTGTCTCAGAGACTGTTAAAAGTTCATTCTGAAAGATTCCTTATGAAAAGTTCTAGCAAAACAGATTTTAAAGAGCCCAGGGCACCTGTGTGGCTCAGTTGGTTAAGCGTCCAACTCTCTTGCTTCAGCTCAGATCATGATCTCGCTATTTGTGAGACAGAGCCCCACATCAGGCTCCACGCTGATAGTGCAGAGCCTGCTTGAGATTCTCTTTCTCTCCCACTTTTTCTGCCCCACCTTGTGTTGTGTCTCTCTCTCAAAATAAATAAACTTAAAAAAAGAGCTCATATGATCAATCACTATTCTTGCTGCACTTATGTAAATAATAAGGCCAAGAGTTTTTGAAACTAGACTTATTTTTCAAACAAATTAGTCTTTTAAAAAAATTTTTTTATGTCTTTATTTTGTTTTGAGAGAGAGAGACAGAGAATGAGTGGGAGAGGGGCAGACGCAGAATCTGAAGCAGGCTCCAGGCTCTGAGCTGTCAGCACAGAGCCTGATGCGGGGCTCAAACCCATGGACTGTGAGATCATGACCTGAGCTGAAGTCAGATGCTTAACCAACTGAGGCACCCAGGCGCCCCAAACAAATTAGTCTTAATTTGGCTATCTTTAGTGGAAATTAGGGTGATTTTAGAGAGAAAAACTAAATTCAATAGCACACCTTTGTGGATATTAGATTCTAAGTTCTATTGTTTTTGATGGCTTATTTTTGCCTATAAACTGGACTGAATCCTGAATTTTGGTTTCCTCAAGTATCTGGCTAAGACTCTCCAAACTAAAATTTGGAATTTCCTCCCTTCTTTTGACTTGGAATCATAGAGAACTAAAGCTGCTCTTTTTCCTGAAGTCCTGTAAATGAAAGCTAGATGAAGATGACATGATATTGATGTCAGAGAAGTCATCCAACTGGCCATGTTTAGACAGTCTTTGTGATTGTTGCTCTATGGGCCACTCAGAAAGATCACAAGAGAAATTCAAATGGCAAACCAGGAAAATTTATTAGATTGCCACTGTCTGCCATCACTTTCTATCTGAAGATGCTTCAAGGTTGACATCTAGAAATCTTCTCACTGGCAGCACTCAGCACTCAGACCCTGGGTTTATACCATTAACCTCTGTTTTCCTTTTAATTCTATGGAGATGCTTTATGTTAATTACCTGATTGCTTGCACAATATAGACCTAACTCTAGAAGCCCATCTGCAAGATTGCCTCCTGAAATGAGGCATAACTGTTTAACTGAACTGACGTATTCTCAAGACTGAGGCTGATTCATTGAGCTATGGAGTAATCTATCAGCTTGGCTTCTGGATTGTAATATTTCTTCAATTTTCAAAAATGAAACTGAAGGAATTTAGAATAAGTCTCCCCAAAATGTGCCACTTTATTAACTACCTAGAAGAATCTAAATTGGGAGGGAGGGAGAGTACTTTTCCTGAATAAGAGTTATGACTGGAGATACATTTTATCTGATTGGCCCATCTGTATGGCAGGGCAAACATCCAGTTACCAAACATCTGCTCTTTTTCTTATTGCCTTATGTGTTGACCTTCTCTCCTATGAAGCCCCAGACCCCTATTCCATTCCTTAGCTTCAGGATTGCATTATACCTCATTTTACCTTCCTGTCTTTGAATCTCTAATGTTTGTGAAGTTCCCATATATACAAAATTAAATTTGATTTTCTTCTGTTAATCTGTCTCGTGTCAATTTAATTCTTAGACCAGTGGGTAGAATCTTTGAAGGGTATAGGAAACTTTTTCCTCCCATCAGGATACATTCATTGACCACAATAGTATACTTGAACAAAGTAAAGAAATACTCATCAAAAAAAGAGTCTATGTATGTTGACATTTGAAAATCATACTCCTTAATAAATGTAAATCACAGTTTATAGCTGTATGATGACTGAAGCAATCCATATCAAGATCTGTGGGATCTGGGCAAAAATTTTCAGGAGAAAACTAGAAATTTGAATGAGTTATTACATAACAGCAAAACAACAGAAGACTGAAAATCAAACTTTTAATTCAATAAGCTAGAGAGGAGAATGACATCAGCAAGATGGTGGAAAAGGAAGTTCCAGCCCTCATTTCAATATGTGCCCAAAGTACCTTTAGGAAGAGCCCAGAATCCAGTTAAGTAGTTACAATACTTCAGACTAGTACAAACCAAGAACAGTCACATTGAAAAGGCTTAGAAGAACAATTCCACTTTATCTGCTTCAGCCCCTCCCAAAGCCAGTTCAGCTCAGTACCAAAAGAGATCACCTTGCCTCTCTTCGAGGCAAGAGTAGAGCCTTTGGCCCATTTAGGTCCTGGCTTTTCTGGGAGCTGTCTGAGAGGCTGGTTTCTGTGTTACCTTCAAACTTACCTATGGAACTGGTATAGTTTGGTGAGGGCAGCTAAGAACAAAGGAACAGAGAAGAATGGCTTGCTGCATGCCCAATACAGCTCTGCTAGATAGGGAGAAGAAAGACTGCTTTACAGGAAAGAAAGAACAGTGGAGTATCCTTCCATAGCCTGGCTCCTGGTCCAGCAGTCAGACACCAGAGGGAACAAATTATGCGCTGCTGAAGAAAAAGACAAAGAGACTGGAAAAGCAATAGAAAAAAAACCCAACAAAACAAAGAGGTGGTTTTTTGAAAGAATAAAATCAATCAACTGTTATCTAGATTAACAGGAAAAAAAGAGAGAAAAAATAAGCCAGAAAAGATAAAAAATATGCCCCGAATTAGTTGATGAAAGAAAATATAATCATCTTAAAAGAAGCAAAAAGTCATTTGGTAGATTCAATAGTCTGTCATAATTAAAATCTTGGCAAGTTGAGAGTAGATGATGATGCCTTAATTAAGTAAAAGGCATCTCCTAACCACCTACAGCAAACATCGTCATTAATATAAAACATTGGAAGTATGCTCATTAGAGTGATGAGCAAGATGAGGATTCCTGCTCTTTTAAGATGAATCAATGCTGTAGGAAAGAAAAATATGTTTTAAGACTTTAAAAAGAAGAAATAAACTGCTTTTATTTGCAGAGAACATGATTTTCTTCATATAGTCTCTTGGATTTTCTAAGTTGACATTGCAACAAAAATTATAAGTGATTATGGAGAGAATGTACCAGGAAATGTGCAAAATTTTATGGAGAACACTAAAGCTTATAGAAAGACTCCTCTCCTTCCCAAAAAATGTTTAATTTAAAGAAAGCTATAATCGTTATTGTGAAGATGTCAGTTCTCCCCATGTATACTTCAAATAAAATTTTATCACAATAAGAATCCTGACTGACTCTTTTATGGAACTTGACACAATTATTCTCATATGTGTATGATTTCAAAAATTAAATTTGAAGGTGAAAAGAGATTTTACATTTAAATGACTATACATTTTGATTTAACGATTTTAATGATGATGTCTTCAAGTTCTTCATGGTCACTATCAATGAGAAACTTTACTTACACAAGCAAACAATAAAATAAATTTACAAAATTTTTTTTTCACAGTCCTCTATGTGTACTTCTATCATTTAGTATTCCAGCCTCTCTACTGCCCCAGCTGTGCTCCATAAACACCTAGAACCCTGCATAGAAAACTGATATATACAGCCAGATAGTAGTAAAGTGTGATGAGCAGCCGTTCTTAAAGGATAAGCAAAAAGTTTGATCCAAAGATTGAGGAGAGAAACAGAGGCTCCAAGAAATCTTTTGAAAAAATAAATTGGTGCTCTGCTTTTAGGGAAGATCGTCCCTGGCCCTGCGTGATGAAGAATGGCAAGAATAATCACTGTGGCACAGAGCTGAAATACTCAGGGAGACGGGTAAGTTCAGTGAAGAATGTTTTAATACCACTGACATAAGACACAAAGATACCTGCCCCTGCTGTGTCACTAAATATTACAATATTTCCACTGGAGAGTTCTATTGGTCTTGGGAGTTGAATGATTTTTTTTTTTTTTGCCTTTTTCCATTTTTTAAATCCTGAAAAGTAATTTTGAAACTTAGCATGGATTGCCATTTCTTTCTTTCTTTTCTTTTTTTACATTTTCCCTTCATGTTTCTAGAAGCTTTCCTTTTATTTAGCCATTCCATCCTTCCACAAGCATATTATTATTGAATCTAATTTGGTTTATAAATGACTGATTAACTTGTGAATTGTTCTCTGATTTTGTGATTCCTTTAAGGCCAGAGTTAAAGTGTTTCACATGTTAATTATTTTTTAAAAAATCACATATGCCAGTGAACAAGTTAGTCACAGCTCATTAAGAAAGGAAGGTTTCAAAAATTCTGGGAAGAAAAGCCTCCTCTGGGGGTGTAACACTGATATTATTTAACTCTGAAAGAATAATTGGTAGATGAGTACCAAAAGAAGAAATTGTAGTTTAATAGAAAGAATGTAAACTTTGCATTCAAGTGGGCAAAGGTTTGAATCCCGCTCTGTCACTTACTCGTGGCATGGTTTATAGTAAGTTCTGTTATTTTTTTGGAATCCACATTTCCTCATTTATAAAATGAGGATAATAATTTCATATTATAGGATCAGTGATGTAGTGTTGAATGAGAGTATATATGTGAAACGTCTATTAGGATTAATTTATATATCTATATTGTCCATGGAGATATATGCAAACCCATCTAGTATTAAGTGATTATAGGCTACTGCTCTTCCTTTAATTTAATTTAATCTATAGGGATTAGTCCACCCAATACGTATTCATTAATTCAAACAATTATTCGTTCATTACTTTTGTAGCAAGATCAGATGTGGAGAGATTAACTTGTGTTTTGTTTATTTGTTCTGATGTTTTGTTCATTTCATGCATATTATATAATAAGCTANTTGAATGAGAGTATATATGTGAAACGTCTATTAGGATTAATTTATATATCTATATTGTCCATGGAGATATATGCAAACCCATCTAGTATTAAGTGTATATAGGCTACTGCTCTTCCTTTAATTTAACTTAATCTATAGGGATTAGTCCACCCAATACATATTCATTAATTCAAACAATTATTCGTTCATTACTTTTGTAGCAAGATCAGATGTGGAGAGATTAACTTGTGTTTTGTTTATTCTGATGTTTTGTTCATTTCATGCATATTATATAATAAGCTGAAGATGGCCTTTTTATATTGGACCCTAGGTTGTTTACTTCTTTGGAGCAGACTGAGACCCATTACTTCAAACTTTTACACATTAGATTGTTTTAAACTAGTCCAAATAAACATATTATTAGCCATTTAGAGCTTGCTTACTTTGTATACCTCCCCTGCCCGCAAAACTGCATTTAACCTGTGTTAAGCCTAGGTAAGGTAAGCCCAGGGCAATAAATACCCCAAGCTACTGCTGCCTTTGGGGGCTTTCTGCCTCAGAGCCTGCCTATTTGCTGCTGAGTGACAACACCTAAATATGCAAACCATTCATCCTGGAGTCTCTTTTTCCCCAGGGATTCCCTTATCTGCTTCCCCTTATGGATGGTGGCTTGCCATGGCCTCTGGGAAGTCTCGTGCTGTGAGTGATTTCCTCCACATGTAAACCAACTAAAGTGTTGCTCAAATAAAGCTCATGTGTGCTACCATGACCTCCTGATCTTATCTTTTTTCTTGATCAGCCTCAGAATCTCTGGAACCCCCTAAAATGCAACAAATATCTATCTAGCACCTACTATATGAAGGATCAAAACAGATAAAGACCTTTTATATTCTAGTCAGGACAAAGTATTCTACTCAGAGGAGAGATAAATAAACAAATACACATGCATGTATAGTATGTCAGGTGGTGATGAATGAAGGATGTTTACTGAGGTAGAGTAGTAGAGATGGTGGTGATGTTTGTATGGAAGGAAATGGTTAATAGTTGGCAGATAAATATTTCCCAACCACAGGGACATATGAGAATTTCACCTTCAGTTGGTCTTTTTGCAATATCAACTAAAGGATTTTATTCTTTGGGAACAAATATGACTGTCTTGTCGGTTCTGATAGTTTCTGCTTGTTTTTTGATATTTCTGTAAGACAATGAGAGCTAGGAGCTGACTATTTTGCCATTTTGCTGCCATTACACAATCTGTTTTGGTTTTAATCACATTTTCTAGCTTGTGGCTTGTATTTTTACTATGCTTATAATATGTATTCTTTTTGAAAATTTTAAAATTTAAATGTACATTCTATAACTTTTTTATGACTTGTGCTTTTTAGGTTTAATTAGCTGATCCCTATTTTAATGTATTAAACTTATTCTCTTAAGTATATCTAAATTTAAAATGTATACTTTTCACATTTAGGCCTTGCACCTAGCTTCTGTTTATTTGTTTGTTTTTTTAATGGTACGTGATGAGTTAGGAATCCAATTTTATTTCATCCATGTGACTAAGGCAATTGTCCTAATGCTATGTATTTTGGTTTGGAAATAAAATAATCTGCAAATCTATTTTTACACATATTCTGTAAGGACACAAGTCTAAACGTCTAAACCAAACTGACTCCATGACAGTCTTTAAGTTTCCCCTCTAAACTAGAAGGCCTAAGTTTCAGCTTCCCCGAAACTATCAGGCAGTTACACATTGCCCAAGGCAGGAGAAACCACCCTTGCAACACCCAATCAGGGAAGGCCAGCGACCACCCTCCACATTACTGAGGGAGAGGCCTATAGATAGAAACTATAGATAGAACCCTGTTACCTAATGTTAAAGTTAACCCGTTAGTCACCAAACAAGACCCTAGGCTCGCTCTGTGATTGGTTGAATTTAAAGGTACTCTAAATGTTGTAATTGGATCCCGCCAAAAGTAACGAATACTCTAGACAATGTGTATGGTTAAACCCGCTGTCAATAATGTTGAATAATTATGATTGGATCACTGTTCCCATGCCACAACTTCTGTACCTCCCCCGTCACAAATCCCATAAAAACCCTACTCTGCCTTTGCTCNGTTGAATAATTATGATTGGATCACTGTTCCCATGCCACAACTTCTGTAACTCCCCCGTCACAAATCCCATAAAAACCCTACTCTGCCTTTGCTTGGGGCTCTCAGAACGGATCCACTGCGTTCATGAGGTCTGGGAGCCCGAGCTTAAGCCTGAATAAACGCCCTTTGCTTTTGCATACATGACTCAGACTCCTTGGTGGTCTTGGGATTTTGGGGAGATCGCGATCTGGGCATAACAATTCGATGTAAAAAAGTTGTAGGGTTTTGATTCAGACAAACTGGTTTTTAATACAGATTTTATCACTTAATTCTTCTGTGAGCTCATTCAAATGATTGGACTTTCTCTGATCCTGTTTCTTTACCTTTAAAATGGTGGGTAGTGGGGTGCCTGGGTGGCTCAGTTGGTTAATTGTTCAACTATTGATTTCAGCTCAGGTTATGATCTCAGGGTTCGTGAGATCAAGCCCCACGCCAGGCTCTTTGCTGACAATGCAGAGCCTACTTGAGATTTTTTGTCTCCTCTCTCTGCCTCTCTGCCACACATGCACACGTGCTTTCTCTCTCTCTCTCTCTCAAAATAAACATGAAAAAAAATGGTGGTTGGGAATGCCTGTCTACCAAAAGTTGTTTTGACAATTAAAGGCAACATATAAAAATTACCTGAAGGCACTAAATTAAATATTTTCTAGTATTGCTTGTGTTACTATGTTTTATGTAACTCCCCTCTTGATTTATATTTTCTACTCAATTCTATTCAGTTTAATTTATTGTATTCTTTTTTCTATTACTATTTTTGCTGCTAGACTTTACCCATTAGTATATACTCAAAGTTAAAGATTGCTTGGAACTTTTAAATGTTTATCTTTAAATAAATAGATAACCCAGATATGAACCAATGCAGCATGTTTCTCTTAAGGTATGCAAAGAGACATACTGTATATTAGAGACCTATTTTCTTTATGAGAATGGGACAGTGTCTTCCCCCTGGTTCTACATAGCCATACCTGAGGACATGATTTCCTTTGGAGTCAGGACTGCTAAGTAGGAAATGTTAACCAATAAGTAAATCAGTGAAGTAAATTAGCCTTAAGGGTAAGTGCAATAATCCTACATTTGGGGATAGTTTCCTTAGGTATTTCAGCTCTCCTGTTAAAAAATCAGACCATTTATAGTATTTTTTTTTAACATTTATTTATTTTTGAGAGACAGAGAGAGACAAAGTGTAAGCAGGGGAGGGGCAGAGAGAGAGGGAGACAGAGAATCTGAAGTAGGCTCTAGGCTCTAAGCACAGAGCCCGACATGGGGCTCAAACCCATAAACTGAGATCATGACCTGAAGCTGGAGCTTAACCAACTGACCCACTCGGGTGCCCCAAGACCATTTATAAAAAATAACTTCTTATATAACCTTTGAAAGTGGCTTCACTATAACATATAATAAAGAGGAAAGTGACCTTGCAAACATCATGAGCATATTTGAACATTTTTGTTGAATGCTTATCATGTCCTGGATGAATGTAATTATTCAGGAAGCAATGGAATTACATTTTGTTTTGGTGTCTCAGTGCTATATCCCTGGTCCTAATATGAACCTCTTAGATGAGAATATAACAGCTCAGAAATACTGAAGGCTGGGCTATCTGAAAGGAGCTGGAGCTGGAGCTAAACTCTGACCTTGTGGCCAACATGTTAGAATTGTGACTAACTGAAAGAAGAGTGTTGTCATCAAAATGGTGGAACGGGATTTCTCTACCATCTTCCCCTTAGAGAACACCAATGTTGCAATCATCCACAGACAGAGCCTTTGTGGAAGTCCAGTAGTCCAATAGTGAAGTTCTAGCACAGTGTTGGAGCAAAAAATTTCAATATTGGACACATTGAAGAAAGTAAGGTGAACAGTCTGAGTTTGCCCACATCATCCCTTCCCCAGTACAGCACAGCTCAGGCCTTCTTGACCTGTGATTTCTCCCACAGGGAAAATGAAAGTATGAGTAAATGTCTAGCTTCAAGATACTGCCAAAGAGTCCCACCTCTCTCTTGGCACATCCAGGTGCTGAGTAGTGGGCAGAGTGATAGGGAGTGGGGAGTGGCTGGGAGAACCACAGCCAGGGCCCAGAATGGAACATATCAAAGGGATGCAGATCCTGCTAAACACATAACAGATCCATCAGGAGGCCTGCCATGAGCTGCTGGGAATGTCACAACTCACTAACAGGTATCCCTAGTGCTTTGTGTACCTCACGTATACCCAGTCCCGCTCCTTGGCTGGCTCCCTGACCATGCTCTTGAGAGTGAAGAGAATGAACCTTTTCAGACAGCTAGCAAGCATTTGCAGAAAGCTGGCTCAAGTATGTGGGCCGGGGAGAAACTCCAAGCTTGAGCACTCAGCATCGTGTTAGGGAAAGCAAAGGGGAGACTGTTAGCATACAGCCTGGCTTTTCAGGTTCAAGAAAATGTATCAAGCTTAAGAATTCTGCTATGAGAGAGAGTGAGAAGTGTGGATCAGGTGTACCCATAGAAAGGGGCTGAGAAAACCTCAAAATCTCTAGTAGGGCTGATAAGGTATTTCTCTCCCAAAACCAAGCAATAAAGACAGAGCGGTGACTACTTTAAATGCAAAGACAGAAATTCAAGGCTTCAAAGAACATGAAAAAAGAAGGAAAAATGACACCACCAAGGGAATACAATCATGTTTCAGTAATCTAGAGCTTGGAGATCTGTGGTTTACCTGATACAGAATTCAAAATAGCAGTTTTAAGGAAGCTTAATTAGCCGTAATAGAAAGTTCAGCAAAATCAGGAAAACAATAAATGAATAAAATGAAAGGTTTCACATATAGATAAAAATCATTAAGAGAGCAAAACAAATTCTATTGCTGAAGAATACAATGAATGAAATGAAAAATGCAATAGAGTATTACCAGCATAATAGATGAATCAGAAGAGTCTGTGTAGTAGAAGATAGTTCTTTTGAAATTATCCTCTTAGAAGAGAACAAAGAGAAAAAAAATTAACAGGAGCAAAGAAAACCTATGTGAACTATAGGATACCATTAGAGAAATAATCTATGGATTCTTAGAATGTAGGTACAAGAGATAGAGAAGGGGGGCAGAAAGAATATATAAAGAAGTAATGCCTGAGAACTTCTTAAATCTGGGGAGATATTTCAGCATCCAAGTCCACATAGGTAGCATGTACCCCAGAATTTCAATCCAAAATGATCTTATCTAAGACACATAATAAAACTGTCTATCATTAAAGACAAAGAGATAATTTTAATAACAAGAAGGTAAAAAAAATTCTCTCACACAAAGCAGTCCCCATCAGTTTCCCAGCAGAAACTTTGTAGTCCAAGAGGGAAATAGAGATTAGAAAACCAATAGAAGAAATAAATGAAACAAAGAGTTGGATTTTTGAAAACAAAACTAAAACCTTTTATCTTGATTATGAAAGAGATAGAAAACTTAAATAAACTCAGAAATGAAAGAAGAGACATTATAATTGATACCACAGAAACACAAAGAACCCAAAGAGACTAGTGTAAACAATTATACACAATGAAACTGGATAGCCCAGAAGAAATGGGTAACCTAGAAATATATAACCTACCAAGACTGAATCATGGGGAAATAGAAAATCAAAATAAAAAAATCAGTAATCAAAAACTACCCAACAAAGAAAAGCCCAGGACTAGATGGCTTCAGTAACACATTCTACCAAACATTTAAAGAATTAATGCCAACTAATAGTGTTCAAAAAAAGTCAAAGTGGAGGGAATACTTGCAGACTCATTTTGTGAGAACATTTACCTGATATAAAAACCAGACAAGAAACTATAACAAAAAGAAACTATAGGCCAATACCCCTGATGAATATAGATACAAATATTCTTAACAAAATGCTAGTAAACTGAATTCAACAGCACATTAAAAGGATCATCCACTTCAACCAAGTGGGATTTATTCCTGGAATGCAGAGATGATTAAACAGATACAAATCAATTAATGTGATACATACACCAGATAAACAGAGTGAAGGCTAAAAATTGCATGATGATCTCAATAAGTGCAAAAATAAAAACAAAAACAAAACTAATTGATAAAATTCAACATTATGATAAAAACTAGGACTCAAGGGAGATTACCTTAACATCATGAAGGCTATATGTGACAAACTCACAGGTAACTTTACACTCAGGGATTAAAAACCAAAAGCTTTTCCACTAAGACCAAGAAGACAATCTTACCACTTCTTTCACATATTACTGGAAATCCTAGCCAGAGCAGTTAGCCAAGAAAAAAAAAAAAGAGGATCCGGATGGAAAGGAAGAAGTAAAATTGCTTCTCTTTGCATGTGACATCATCATATAGGTACAAAACCCTAAAAGCTTTACCAAAAACTGTTAGAACTAATAATTGAATTCAGATTCAATTATTCAGAAAAGTTACAGGATACAACTGTATACTTATAACCAATAAATTGCAAAGGAAATTAGGAAACAATCTGAATTCCAATAGTATCAAAAACAGTAAAATACTTAGGAATAAATTTAACCAAGGACATGAAGGACTTGCACACTGAAAATTATAAAACATTGATGAAAAAAATGAAAGAAAACAAATAAATGGAGAGGTATCTCATGCTCATGTATTAGAAGACTTAATATTATTAAATATCCATACTGTCTAAAGCTATCCATAGATTCAATTGTAACCCCTATCAAAATCCTATAGAATATTCTTTTACAGAACTAAAAAGAACAATTCTCTAATTCATATGAAACCAGAAAAGACCTCAAATAGCCAAAACAATTCTGAAAAAGATATCGTACTCCTGATTTCAAAATATATTACACAAATAGATGGTTATTAAAACAGTATGATATTCATATAAAGACAGACACATAGACCAATGAAATAGAACAGAGACTCTAGAGGTAAATTCACACATATATGGTAAACTGATCTTTGGTAATAATGCCAAGAATACACTTTGGGAAAAGGATGGTCTCTTCAACAAATGGTGATGGGAAAGATGGAGATGCACATGTAAAATAATGAAATTGAATCCTTATCTCACATTATATACAAAAATCAATTAAAAATATTTTAAAGATTTATTGGAAAGAATTGAAATCAGAGAGTATTGGTACTCTCATATTCATTGTATAAAATGTGGAAGAAACCCAAATGCCCATTGATATATAAATGGATAAAAAAAGTGATATGTACAGAGAATGGACTATTATTCAGTCTTTAAATAGAAGGAAACCCTGCCATATTCAACAATATGAATGAACCTGGAGAACATTATGCTAAGTGAAATAAGCCAGTCACAGAAGAACAATACTGCATGATTCCATATATATGAATGAGGCATCTAAAATAGCCAAATTCATGAAAGCAAAGAATAGAAGTGTGGTTGCAGGGCCTGGGGTAGGGGGCAACAGGAAATTGCTAACTAATGGATGTAAAACTTTATAATTCATTTTAGAGGTCAATTGTACAACTAAGTGCCTATACTTATACTGTATTAATACTTAAAACTGTGCTAACAGAGTAGATCTTATATAAAGTGTTCTTATCACAATAAAGTTTAAAAAAATAAAAGAAAAAGGAATTCAGAAGAATAAGAAACTTAGAAACATGGTTGGATAAACTGGCTTGGAGTCTCTCATGAAGTTGCAGTCAGGTGTTGGCTGGGCTACTGTTAGAAGAAAGTTTCCCTGGTGTTGTAGGATCCAGTTTGAAGGTAGCTTCCTGAAATGACTATCATGTTGATGCTGGCAAATTGGTTTTTCTCCATTGTGTCCTCTCTGTGGGATAACTTGATTATACTTTTTTTTTTAATGTTTTTTAATTTATTTCTGAAAGAGAGAGAGAGAGACAGCATGAGCAGGGGAGGGTCAGAGAGAGGGAGACACAGAATCTGAAGCAGGCTCCAAGATCTGAGCTAGCTGTCAGCACAGAGCCCGATGTGGGGCTCGAACCCACAAATCGTGAAATCATGACCGGAGCTGAAGTCGGACGCTTAACAACTGAGCCACCCAGGCGCCCCTTGATTGTTCTTTCAACAAAGGCCTTTGGTTTTGACCAGAGCAAGCAATCCAAGAGAAGGCCTCAGCAGCAACACCACTTATGACCTAGCCTTGAAGGTCACACACCATTACTTTCTTCCTATTTTGGTGCTCAAGAGTAACCCTGACTCAATATGGGAGAGAACTGCCTCAGGGCATGAATGTCAAGGGGTGAGAAGAACGTGGGCTATCTTGGAGGTTAGCTAATATACCTTTATATTTTGGCATGATTTTAGGGAGAGGTAGCAGTAAAAATATCCTCTCTCAGTTGGGAGCTTATATTTTTAGTTTTCTCTATATAGCAGACAATTTCAGTGGAGTCGTACATCTGTGTACTACACATGAAAAAATATTTAGTACGTGAGTTAAAAAAAAACCCCTTCATTTCATGTTTCTCATATCATTACTGAAATTGCATGCATATTTTTGACAAATACTTTATACATAAGTTTCCTGGGGCTGTAACAAATTGCCACAAACCTGGTGGTTTACACCAACAAAAGTTTATTCTCTCACAATACTGGAGGCTAGAGTCCAAAATCGGTTTCACTGGACTGAAATCAAAGTTTTGGCAGGGCCGCACCCCCTTCAGATTCTAGGGAAAAATCCATTTCTTGCTTCTTGTAGCTTCTGGTGGCTGTTGGTATTCCTTGGCTTGTGGCCTCATTATTCCAGTCTCTGCCTCCAGAGAGACTTACATTGCCTTCTCTTCAGTCTTGTCTTGTCTAATATCCCTCTACTTCTCTTTTAGAAAGATATATGTAATTGCATTTAGGGCCTACCCAGATAATCTAGTAAGATGTCCCTCATCTCAAGATTTTTAATCACATTTGTAAAGACTCTTTTTCCATATAATGTTAGTTACAAAAGTCCTAGTAATAAGACCTAGACATTTTTCTAATGGAAGTATAGCTTTATATACAATATTATATTAGTTTTAGGTGTACAATATAGTGATTCAACAATTCTGTACATTATGCAATGCTCACCATGATAAGTATAGTTACCATCTGGACCTGAACGTATTTTTGAGCATCGTTATTTAGCCTATCACACTTTATAGAGGTGAACACAAGGGTTTGAAAGTAAAACAAATTCTTTTGATTGGTATCACTGTGAAGAGTTTAGACCAGTGACTAGGAAGCAATATATAGTTTTTATTAATATAAAATCCAGACTTACAATATTGTCTTTTTTTTTTGTGGATGCATCTTACATTTATTCAATAAATGTTGACTAAATATCTGTTAACTACTATTTACCCATGTACTTGTCTTCCTGACAATAACTCTTTTGTTTGTTTGTTTCTTTGATGGTTGTTGGAGGAAAGTGGTGAAAAACACGTTGGGCACTAGGGAACTAAAGCTTCAATTACAAGCAAAAGAATTAGAATTCTAAACAATTTGAGGGTGCTTTGGTGGCTCAGTTGGTTAAGTGTTGGACTTCGACTTAGGTCATGATCTCACGGTTTGTGAGCTGGAGCTCCTTGTCGAGTTCTATGTTAGCAGCTAGAAACCTGGGGCCTGCTTCCAATTCTGTCTCCCTATCTCTCTCCCCCTCCCCTACTCACGCTCTGTCTCTCTCTCAAGAATAAATAAACATTAAATCTAATATAATTCATAGATTAAAAGCAGGCTCCCTGCTGTCAGCACATGTTTCAGATTCTGTGTCTCCCTCTCTCTCTGACCCTCCACTGTTCACGCTGTTTCTCTCTCTCTCAGAAATAAATAAAACATAAAAAAAAAAAAAAAAAAGCAGGCTCCCTGCTGTCAGCACAGAGTCTGACATGGGCCTCAATGTCACAAACCATGAGATCATGACCTAAGCAGAAATCGAGTCAGATGCTTAACCAACTGAACCACCCAGGAGCCCCAAGTATATACATTTTAAAGCAAAGATTAAATGTGCTCCTTCATTAACCATTTACAGATTTAGGGGTGCTTATTTACAAAAATATTTCTTCAAGATGTTTT
Source organism: Crocuta crocuta (assembly GCF_008692635.1). Lineage (NCBI taxonomy): Eukaryota > Metazoa > Chordata > Mammalia > Carnivora > Hyaenidae > Crocuta > Crocuta crocuta. The sequence goes on along the minus strand of NW_027531285.1, from coordinate 2,290,144 downwards.
TTTCCTGTTGAAACCTCTTCATCTTTGTCTTCAGGTGGTGAAACAGTAAATAATAATTGTAAATAACAAGTGATTTTGTCAAAAAAACCAGAACATTGATTAAGGTGAACATGAAGCCAGTAACACAAAAGTCCACTGAAAATAAAGATAAACCCATAGATATACTCTACTTTAGGAGACTGAATCATTGGTGTCAAAAGTAGAAACAAAGATATAGCTATTGATCCAAATATAAATGGCAAACGCACCTGAAAGTAAAAAAAAAAAAAAAAATTAAGATTAATGATGACTTTTTCCTCAAAAGTTCAAAATTTCTATAAACAATATAAGAACATTCTCATTCTGTTTGGAACAAAGGTTTGAAACTGTCAGGGAGAAAACTGCAAATATATTTTCAAATATATTTAAAGAGACAGTTTCAGTATCATAGATAGTACATCAATGGCAGACTAAATGAGTGTAAAAAGTGGAACAGTATTTATATTTATTCTATAGTTTTTATGAATGCCTACTCTATTCACCAGATATTGTCAATTTATTTACTAAAATAAATGCTTTATTTTTAAGCATAGGAAAAAAGAGACATTATAAGAAATCACTGTCAAAAATAAAAAATTAACTATGCCATTCTAGTATTAGTCACTGGAACATTTTTAGTTTTGGGAATTTGGCATAACTGTAATATTTGGTTATAATACTTTGGGCATGTACCGATTTTTCTTAGAGCAGCACTATTACATCATAAAAACAGCAGAAATGTTGGAATCAGAAAAGTCTGGTTGGAAATGCAAGTTCTGCTGTCTTAATTGTTCATTCCTTCAAGAACTATCTACTGAATTCCTATGTGCCATTTGCCATGCTAGGGACGCAGAGGTATTTAGGACAGATAAAGAAGATTCCTCTCCAGGGAGCTTAGTGCCACTGTTCAGCTATATTACTTTGGGCTACTTAATTGATCTGGTCCTCAGACCTATTTGCAGAAGGAGCCCCCTAACTGCCAGTCCTGCAGTCCAGGGTTGCTGTCACTAAACGGTGAGACCCTTGGGGTCCTACAGCCTGTCTCAACTGAAGGAAGCTATATGGTGGGCTGGCAGGTGCTACAAGATAAATGTGTTCAGAGCTTTGTAATAAAATATCCCTGAAATATGTGTGTTGTTGCCATTAAATATAAAGTCTGAATGTTGGGGGAAAAAAAGGGTCTTCTCCAACCCACCTGCAAAATGAGGTTTTATCTAATGCTGGTCTTTTATCTAATGCTGAAGTCTTTGTGAGAATTGTATACAAAGCACTTCAGTAGAACATGATCAACAAAATGGCATTTCTTAAGAAAAAAAATTTTTTTTTAAGATTTTATTTTTAAGTAATCTTTACATCCAATAGGGGCTCAAACTTATAACCCTGAGATCAAGAGTAATATGCTCAACCAACTGAGCCAGCCAGATGCCCCAACAAAATGGCATTTCTTAATTAGTTTTAGAACAGTGATTTGTATACATTTCTTACACTTCTATAGGAGAGGCTAATAAGTTTCTTGATTGAAAGATTCATTTTTATTTCTCTGAACTTCCTAGAAGAGTACCTGAAACATAACAGATAGTTACTGCATATTTGTTGCCTCAAATCGAAGATATTTTCATTCACTTTTTTCAACAGGAGGAATGGCTAAAGAGGGAGCCATTTGATGGGAAGAAATTGAAGATTGTCTAGACTAGAGTATCTTAAAATATGGTCAGTTGATGGACTTCTCTGCATAAGAACCCCCAAGATAATTGATAAAAACATAGACTCATAGGTCCCAATTGACACTGACTGAATTAGAATTCCCAAGGAGGAGTCTGGGAATTCAAATTTTAAAAAGCACATTCAATTGGTTATGATGGTCACTGTCATGAAATATGGGACTCCCATTTTACTTTCTACACAATCTCTACAGCCAGAAAGTATCTTAAAGGGGTCATTTTGATTATATTTATGATACTATTAAAGAATGAAACAAACACTATTTGAAACCTCTTAGGGTTTACATTATAGCAAGGTACATCTTACATTACACCAAAGCAAAATAAATGAAAATTAGAAAGAAGGAAATATAGATAAATAATGAATTTCTTTCACAAAATGCATGCCAGAAAGCCCTATATAGATTTTGAAAGCAGGCCATCATACGGTATAAGCAAATCATTTATATAGGAGAGGCCCAAGTATTCTTGATGCTAAGATCAGAAAAAATTTCCTTAGTAGGTCCTTTACAGAATAAAATATTCACCAGCCTTCTTTTAATAAATGTAACAAAAATATGGGCTCTGGAATCAGACTGTCTAGTTTAAATTCCAGCCCTCCTTCTTTTAGCCAGAGTAATTTACTTAATCTTTAAGTTTTAGAATTCTCTTTAGATAAACAGGGTGACTAAGTGAACCTCTGGAGGCTTTTTGGCAATAATCTACTCATGCCTCCTTTTTAATTAATTAATTCATTTTTTAACCTGGGGCTTGACCTCACAACCCCAAGATCAAGACTTGGATGCTTAACCAACTGATCCACTCAGGTGCCTCTACTCATGCTTCCTTCTAATTCACTTTCTACACTATTGTCAGAATAGTCTTTTCAAATGAGTCTAATTTTATTTCTTATGCATATGATTGTTTGAGTAGTCACTATGTACACAAGTGCTCCCATCTGAGGAAGCAGTGTGGGGCTGATATCTAGCTTGTGCTTTTTTCACTAGGCTGTGCCTGGGCATGGAGCTATGTCTGCCTAGTGGAAGGGATGTTTTTGTATATTTTGCATAAAGATACTCTAGGAGCCTTATGGACATTACCTAGGAGGTAGTGATTTTATCTTGCAAGTTCAGGTTCACAATATTTGTAATAATCTAAACTGAGGCTTAGATTAACATCTTATTGATCTTATTGTAGAAAATGAAGACTCTATCAAGGATATAATTAAGAATGGAATGCCATATCACCTATGGTGGGTTGTGCATTGAAGAGACGATTTTGAATTGGGCCAATATTCCCCCCACCACCACCAAAAAACCCCAAAACATTACTGTCTCATTCCTGGAAGATAACAAAACTGGTAACTATCTTCCTTATGGAGGATCAATTTTGACCTTTTATTCAATAAAAATCAAGCCAACAGTAGTTCATATAGACAATTATACATCAGTAAACTGGAACATAGAGATCCAGATCAGATGTTTCATAAATTGGACTCATTATTGATTAGAAGCATCCCCTAAAGGTTAAAGAAATATATTTCTAGAAAGAGAGTAGAAAGCTAATATTAATATTTTTATCTTGATTTACCTTATAAGGTCTAGGTAGATTGGGGTCCTGGTACCTTAGTTTAAGTAAACCTATCATATATAGCCCTCTTAAAACCCAGGTTGCTAATGCTGAATATTTTATTAAATGGATTAAATCTGAGGATATAATAAGACAAGAAGCTAAAATGATTATCTGGGTGATAGCAACAGTTGGACTGAAGTAGTTATTAAGCATGGAGAAGATCAAGGGCAGTTGTCCTTCTTGGCTTGCTGTGTAGAATAGCCTCGATGCTGAAAGCACTGTGCTACATATGTTGCTAACTATCGAAGTTGAAATCCCAAAGGAAATGACCCATTGCATGGAAGGGATGACTTTGTCCATCCAGGTGACAGCAACAGCATCTGAAAAAAAATTCAAAAAAGTCAGTCATTTTTGCTTGTTTGCAAATATGGCAAAAATTCTTCACTTCTTCTTGCAACTGTCCTCTTTGTAATCTGACTTGACCCCTCATTCTGAAAGGGAGTTTCTTTATCAATTCTTGAATATGGTCTGGCCTTGTGGTCTACTGTGGCCAGGAGAATGCATTAGAAGTAGTAGTTTGCCAGCTCTGAGCCTATAACTTGAGAAGTATCACAGACTATTGCTTGCTGTCTTGGAACCTTTCTTAGCTACCATGTGAACAAGCTCAACCTAGTCTGTCAGAGACAAACCATAGTAATTCTGGAGCCTGAAAATGCATCTTATAGACTTCCAAATACAGGGAGCATAGTTGACATAGGGCCCCGGCTACCACACAATGAAATCCATTGTGGCATTTCTATGAAAGCCATGCACCCACAGGTTGTTCCCAGCTAATATCTGTGAGGTAGAGACACTAAGAAGGACTCATTTATCTGATGGCCAACTTTGGCTAAAGGGCTCCCTGGCAGATGTGCCAAACCTTTCCTGTACTGCATTTCAGTCTAGGATGTTTTTACCTATCTTTCCCTCTTTTTCTTCTTCACTCTGGTTCACACTCGCATTGTGGTCCTATGGCTCTCCCAGCCTTACTTGACTTCCTTCTTGGTTTCTCTAACACAAGCATTTCTCTTACTAAATTCCTTGCACATTTAATTCTTTCTTGGCATTTGCTTCTCCAGGGACTCAAACTAACCTACAAGCTGAGTCCCCAAAGAAATAGGGAATCATGGCCAACCTCAATAAAGCTGCTTACCCAAACTGCAGAGGACTGCAGACACATGTATGTCTCCAACAGAGAACCAGAACTGCCGAGCTGAACTCAGCATAAATTGCCAACTTGTAGAATTGTGAACCAAATACGTGGTGGTTGTAAACCGATACATTTGGGGGAGGCTTGTTTGGCAACAGTAGATAAGTGATAGTCACAAATAGTCACAAAATAAAAATAAGAATAGAAAAGATTTTCAATGGGGGTAAATATAGGCACTTAGCTAAGACAAATAACTGATACTAGAAACATAAGAAATTATGTTGTGACAGTATCAATTATGCTGCAAAATTTCTCCAAAATTATTGGCCATTGATTACAATTAAAGTGGAGCTCAAAATTATATGACACGATTGCATTATCTTTACTACCAGTGATGTACTGGTCTCTTTCATTGATAATTTGATGAATTGATGGTTTAGATCTTTTCCTTTTTTCAACTGCAAGTGCTTTGACGTCTACAGTTTTGCCTCTAATAATTTCTTTGGAAAATTGAAAGCATTAAGCTTTGTTTCTATAGGTATTTCTATCCTAAAATTGTCTAAATTTTAATTAATTAAATTAATGAAACGTTAATTAATTTAACATTAATAATGTTAACAATCCTAAAATTTAGAGAGATGATTGCAATTATATTCTAAGTTTATTCACTATACTTCATTTCATGATTTTAAATTACATTTCAAAGTTTCTAAGGTAAGCTTGAGACTTAGGAGGAACTTGTGAGGGCTCAAAGGATATTGAGTTTAGAATCAATCTTATGAGTGTGACATCAGTCAGAAGGTAGGTATCTAAGTCAGGCTGGTGAGGTGGCATTGTGAGGGAGGCAGTGATAGTAGTGTCTAACCTGGAAATGGTAAGTTGTTTAGAAAGGACGATGGGTGCCTAGGTGGCTCAGTCGGTTAAGCGTCTGACTTCAGCTCAGGTCATGATCTCACGGGTTTGTGAGTTCAAGCCCTGTGGCGGGCTTTGTGCTGACAGCTAGCTCAGAGCCTGGAGCCTGTTTCAGATTCTGTGTATCCCTCTCTCTCTCTCTGACCCTCCCCTCCTCATGCTGTCTCTATGTCTCTCTCAGAAATAAATAAAACATTTTAAAAAATTAAAAAAAAAGAAAGGATGATATGTGGTGAGGGTGTGTGTACACACCTAACAGAAAGTTAGGCTTGACTCAGATCCTGGAGAACCTTCAGTGGTCAGTTTAGAAGTTGGTATTTGGTGTATTTGGTGGTGATGGGATGGTTGCAGCAGGACACAAGACAGAAGAGTGTTTAAGCAGGAGAGTAACATGATTAGATTTATGTTTTATAATATTATCTTTAGAGACTGAGTGGATGCTGGATTAGAAGGAGATTAGAAGTGAGTGTATAAATTTAAGAGGATGTTGCTGTAGCTCAGATGATAAAAGTGAGGGTCTGAGTGGGCACGCAGAGGGGGAAAATACCCAATGAGCTTTTAATGGGGTAGAGTTTACAGGACTTGCTGACTAGTTTGGAAGTTGGTGTAAGTCAAATTACAGTTCTGTACCTCATTTTAATAGTTAAAAAAAATCTCCTTTAGTGTTACTGCTGTATTCCTGTAAGACCAAATTGTGAGAGGGTGTAATAATAACATGTTATTATTAACTTATTAAAATTTAGGGATGCCTGGGTGGCTTAGATGGTTGATCATCATCTCAGGAAATGATCTCACAGTTTGTGGATTAAAGCCCTGCATCGGGATCTGTGCTGACAGTGCGGAGTCTGCTTGGGATTCTCTCTCTCTCCCTCGCTCTGTGTGTGTGTGCTGTCACTGTTAAAAAAATAAATAAACTTTAAAAAGTTTATATTTTCTTGGGGCATCTGGGTGGCTCAGTCAGGTAAGCATCTGACTTGGCTCAGGTCATCATCTCATAGTGAGTGAGTTCAAGCCCTGCATAAGGCTTTACACTGACAGCGTGGAGCCTGCTTGGGATTCTCTAGCTATCCCTCTCTCTTTGCCCATCCTCCCCACTCTCTCTCTGTCTCTTCCTCTCAAAATAAATAAACATTTAAAATTTTATATTTTCCTTTCATTTGCTTTTAATGTAGCATTTAAAAAATTGTATTTTATTTTTACTTATTTTTTTAATGTTTATTTTTTTTTTTATTTTGATTGAGAGAGAGAGAGAGAGAATGAGAGGAGGGGCAGACAGAGGGAGAGCGAGAGAACCCCAAGCAGGCTCTAACCGCTGTCAGCAGAGTCTGATGGGGGGCTTGAACTCATGAACCATGAGATCATGACCTGAGCCAAAATCAGGAGTCAGATGCTTAACCGACTGAGCCACCCAGATGCCCCTATATTCTCCTTTTAGAAGCAACATAACATTTTTGTACTAGTGTCAGAGAAGATGCATAAAGCCACCTTTTGACTTTTTGAAACTTGTATAGGTTTTTTTTTCAAAATAAATTTCAAATCTTCTTATTTTTCAAATCTTCTTATTTTGTAAAGGCTTTGCACATCAGACCAGTCCTCTTTGTGACTTCTGCTTTGCAAATTCCTCCACCGCAGGGGAATTCTAGTTACCCGAGTGTCCCAGTGTGTTGGCTCTCATCAAACTCCTCCCAAACCACACACACTCTATTTGTACACGATCAGATACCTCTGTGCCTGTATGTCTATACAGTATTTTTGTAGTTTATGTTTTTATTGGTGTATTACTTGGACTTTATCTAGAATATTTAAAGAGTGAGTTGTTTCAGTAAATGAACTTTCTAGATAACTTCTTTCAGGAGTAACTATTGGTTTTTAATTGAAGTTTGGGAATTTTTCTAATATATTTCAAATACTACTCTGCCATTTTAAAGTAAATTGAATGTAATTTAGCATTTTCTTAAAGGCTTGGTGTTTTCATAAAAGCTTGCCACTTGATTCCATGGAAATATGACTTGGCATTTGAAAAATGATGTTTTGTAGATCTCAAGCACAATATGCTAATCATGGAAAATATGAACAATATAAAAAAAGAAGTAAAAACTGTAATTTTTATCATTCAGATAACACCATTTACTACTAACCTTTTGTTCTATCTCTGTTTAGTCACATCTATGGGTGTCTCTTATATAATTATTTGTTTTAATATAACTTATTATCTGATATATATGAATGTATCTACCTACTATTACTTGCATTGATAATAAGCCATGCTAGTGATGCAGGGCTTTGATTTGGTTTGTCTGTAAATTGAGGCATTTTAGTGTGGGATTTGGAGTTGGCCCACCTGGGTTTGAGTCTGTCAGTTACCAGGAATGTAACTGTGAGCACCATACTTAGAGGAATTGGGAAGAGTATTTTTTTGATGGTCAGATCTTGCAACTTGCTGTCCGCATTTACACCCCATTACCTTCAGTAACCTGGACCAGACACGTTCTTTCGTCACGAGAAGAGCATGACCGAGACACAGTTTTGGATCTTAACTTGGTCCATTTCTTAAGTTCCCAGAGCTAGTTTCCCTGTCTACAAAATGAAGGCAGTACTGCCTATTCCAAACAGTTATTTTGAGGATATGTATCTGGGTGTACCCTAAAGGGTGAAAATTCTTCTAACAAAGTATCTCTTCTTTGCTTTCTTGCTGTGCTTGCTCTTGTTTTTCTTTATCTCTACCCTTTCTCTTCTGTGGCCCTCTCCTCCTTCTCTTTCTTTTTCTAATTCTTGCTTTTCATATTCTACTATCCTTAGATCTTTTTCTTAGCACATGCCCCTTCTTTATAGATCATTTAGATGATTATTTTTCCTTTCCTCATAAAAGCCAAAGCATGAATACATCGTGTTTATATTCTTAGGGGTGTACTAAACATTTCTACAGTATACAGGAACCTGGGTTTATTGAGAGTAGGGCTCTCAATAGTCCTGGTAGTTACTGGTTTCTCTTTGTCTAGACACATTCATACCTGCAGAGATGATTTCCTGAGGGGTCAAAACTGCCAGGTAGGATATATTCACGAATATGTAAACAACAGCCACCACGGGAAGAACGGTAATCAGAGCTTTGGGAATATTCTCACTGGGATTTTTTATCTCTCCTAAAAAATACAAATAAAGTTATCAGAAAAGAAAGTAGTATTGTGGGACTTTTGAAGAGTTCTTTGTAATAAAAAGGAAGAGAAAGTATTGTTCATGGATCTGTTGCTTCCTTATCTGCGTGGACTGATTCTACATTGGTTCTGCACAAATTTCACCTAAAAGCTTAGATTTCTCACCATTTTGTACTATTTTGTAAAAAATTGTTATTCTGAATTTATGCCATAAATAGACTAATATTTTTAAAAAAATTTTTAACGTTAATTGATTTTTGAGAGACAGAGAGAGACAGAGCACGAGCCGAGGAGGGGCAGAGAGAGAGGGAGACAGAGAATCCGAAGCAGGCTCTAGGATCCCAGTGGTCAACACAGAGCCCAACTCGAGGCTTGAACCCATGAACTCTGAGATTGTGACCTGAAGCCAAGTCGGACATTTCATCGACTGAGCCAGCCAGGTGCCCATAAAGTGACTAATAATTTTAACTGTCACTTTGGGAAACTATAAAATTTCACATTAACACTAATATTTTATTTTCCCATAGAAAGAGAGAGTAAAAGATAAAAAAGTTTTAACTTGTACCAAATTAATGCTTTCTCATCTTACTCTTTTCCCACCACTGTTCAAATGGACAGTAAAAGATTCCTTTGGGAATACTGTCTCTTACAACTTGTTTGATTTTAATGTGGAAATTTTCTTTTGTCCCTATCATGTCCCAACTTTGGTCACATTCTTAAGACCAGGGAGTATTACCAAGTTTTCAATGTGTCCATGGAAGCAGTGGACTCTTAGTTTGTGTGTTCTATCGTATTTCTGTCTTAAGTACAGACTAAGGCCACATCCTCTGATCTGCAATCACAGGACAAGAGCAGCCTGTGGGGTGCCCTGCCTGCTTAGACTCTCCTGCTTAGGGTCCCCATAGAGTGAGGGGAACATTTTGTCCAATGGGCCAACCCCCCAACCCCCATGTACATTTCTAGCTCAGGCCCAAAGTTACCGCTTGTTCTCTGAAACCTTCCTCAGAGATCTGGGGAACTGGCCTTTTTAAAAGTTATCCTAGATTTGCTCTTCAGATCTTTGGCTGAGGGGTGGATGCAAACTAAGCTGGTGGTGCCATTATTAATGCAACTTCCTCTGAGGGTCAGCCAACACTGCATTTATCTCCTAAATTTCCTTAGTGCAGTGGGAATTTTGGGAAGATTATGAAATCAGAGGGTTTCTTTAAATTGCTGTGAAGATTAATGTTTCAAGTGACCCTGATTTTCTAGACAGCACGCCAGGCTATCTTCCCCGATGCTGCCTTGCAAGAGTCACACAAATCATGTTATGGAAGCAGAGGACTTTTACTCTTTTGCTGTTGAGTGTCAGAACTCAGTTCCTGACATTTGTCTATGTCACTCAAGACTCATTTTAATTTTGTCAGACCTGCTACTGAGATGGATGCACTAATGGTTTTGAGATACAATGTAATTCCTTATTTCAGAAGTAAATGTAAAGGATGTACTGTGGTGCTTGGGGTTCAGTGTTGTCCCTTTAGGAGGCGCTAGCATAAGCATCTGGATACAAGCTGTCTATTCTGTTTATACTTGGTCAGGAATATGACAGATCAGAAGATGTGAGGACCAAACTTGAGAGAAGCAGTTCTTTCTAGCCAGGATTACACCATTCTTCTATTTGAAAATCCTTGTTTACTTATTTAAGATTTTTTTTTATTTTTAAATTTTAACTCCAGTATAGTTAACATGCAGTGTTATATTAGTTTTGGGTGTGCAGATTCAATGGTTTTATACATTACCCAGTGCTGATCAAGATAAGTGTACTCTTCTTCCCTTTCACCTATTTTACCTGTCCAGCTACCCACTTCCACTTTGGTAACCATCAATTTGTTCTCTATAGTTAAGAGTCTATTTTTTTGATTTGTCTCTTTTTTTTATTTGTTCATTTGTTTTGTTTCTTATATTCCACATTGGAGTGAAATCATGTGGTATTTGTTTCTCTGACTTATTTCATTTAGCATTATACCCCCTAGATTCACTCATGTTGTTGCAAACAGCAAGGTTTCATTCAATTTAAGGCAGAGTAATATTCGATTGTGTATATATACCACATATTCTTTATCTATTCATCTATTGGTGGACACTTGAACCGCTTCCATAATTTGGCTATTGCAAATAATTCTGCAAGAGACATAGGGATGCATATATCTTTTTGAATTAGTGTTTTCAAATTCTTTGGATAAATACCCAGTAGTGGAAAGTGGAATTACTAGATCATAGGGTAGTTCTTTTTTTATTTTTTGAGGAACCTCCAATCCGTCTTCCACAGTGGCTGCACCAGCTTACATTCCCACCAACAATGCATGAGGGTTCCTTTCTTATCACAAGGATCACCCCATTTTGGTACACAAGACACCAGATGTATAAATTTGGTGTTGTAGACTTACAAGTAAAGTTAACAAAGTGAATAATGGTAGCCAGCCAGAAAATTTCACTAGACCTTTCAAACACCATATCGATCTGAAGTCACTCACATTTCATTGCCAGTGCTAGGTATGGGATGCTCATCCTTAATTCAAGGCTTAGTTTGTTTTGATAACAAATCAAATCAGGGAGGATGAGTGGGCCAAACAGATCCTAAATTGGGTCTAAAGCTGCATTATGCTGTATCTTCAGGTGATGATTACTATCAAGAACCTTTCTGCTTGCTCCAGTGAGATGCTCTACCTTAGACAGACACTAATATCTGGGTATTTACTTTTATAAAACCCATAACTGCCCACTGTAGAAAAGAGCATTTTAAAAACTGCTGGAGGAAATTGGTTTCAGTTGTCCAGGGACCATGGCTCATAGCCCAACATGACTGAGGGAGTGGGGTGACTTGGTGGCCCCTGAAGGATGTAGATCCAGCCGATGACCCATGAAACTCTGCCTTCACATATGTTCAGTATTTTCATTTTTGACTCATGTGCTTTTTAAATGTCCAAGCTAGCTGCAAGATGATTGCTGTAACAATTCATTTGTGCTAGATAAATTAAAGCCTTATCACTATTTGGAAAACCTTGATATTGATTTAAAAGTTCACTACTTTTACTGCTGGAAATGTAAACATTACCTTTGTCAATTACTAAAAGAGAAAAATGATTAAATCCTTTAAAATTATCTGAAGTTTTAATAATCTACATGAGAGAACAAGTGCCTTAAGAATCAAGGAATATCACAGATTTCAATAATTTGAGAATCAGGGCTTCTAAGAAATCATCATTGAAAGTTTTGACAAAATATAAAAGATATTTTAAGCATAAAATCTATATTAGTAGTGTTACATGTAGGGGAGCTAGCTCAAGTTCAAAAAAATTTTTTAATGTTTATTTATTTTCATGAGAGAGAGAGACATAGACAGAATGTGAGCAGAGGAGGGGCAGAGAAGGAGGGAGTCACAGAGTCTGAAACAGGCTCCATGCTCTGAGCTGTCAGCACAGAGCCTGATGTGGGGCTTGAACTCTGCAATGGCAAGATCATGACCAGACACGTAATAGACTGAGCCACCCAGGTGCCCCAAGTTCAGGTTGCTTATTGAAATTGTTGCAAAGATTTTGTTTGGAAGTTTTATACAACTTCACTATTTAATATATTCTTTAATATTTTATATTCTTATAATTTTATAATGCAAATGAAATATCATGAATTGTTTTCTATTTAATTCTTTTGTTTACTCTAGGGTGCTATGCAGCTATTACTAAATTCTCTTGGTATCATAGCATTGCAGGGGCAACATGGCCTTATAGTGCATGTGCACAGGGAAGCATGGTCATTACAACACTCCTCGTATTTGTGAAAAATTAGAAGAATTTTAAATACCCACTAATGTGAAAGTGTGGTAAAGCCATCCTGAAGAATGTTATGTGCAGCAGTTAAAAAATGTGTTAGATCACTAAGAACTAATACAGAAAGATCTCTGAGACATAGCATGGAATCAAAATTAGGATGTGGCATTTNACAAATGGATTGTATTAATGTATTTCTTTTTCATTTATTCATTTATTTTTAAATTTTTATTTAATTTATTTTTAAAATTTACATTCAAGTTAGTTAGCATATAGTGAAACAATGATTTCAATAATAGATTCCTTAATGCCCCTCACCCATTTAGCTCATCCCCCCCCCACAACCCCTCCAGTAACCCTCTGTTTGTTCTCCATATTTAAGAGTCTCTTATGTTTTTGTCCCCTCTCCCTGTTTTTGTATTATTTTTGCTTCCCTTCCCTTCTTTTATGTTTATCTGTTTTGTATATTAAAGTCCTCATATGAGTGTAATCATATGATATTTATCTTTCTCTGACTTACTAATTTCACTTAACATAATAACTTCTAGTTCCATCCATGTAGTTGCAAATGGAAAGACTTCATTCTTTTTGGTTGCCAAGTATGTATTAATGTATTTTTTACGTAACTGATATATAATTCAAAATGTCTTGAAAAATGATAGAATAAAACGTAGTAAAGCATAAGAGTGATCTTACTTTTCTTTTGAAAACTTTATAACTTCCCAAGGTTTGAATAAGGGACATGACCTGAAGAATACTAAATTCCACATTTTAGTATTCTTAGTATTCTTTAGCATTACGAGATATAACGATGACCAAAGTGTGATAAATCCAACTAGTCCAGAGAAAATCAAATTGAATTCTAAAAACCAAACAAATCGGCTATATCTTTCTCTATAGAATTGTAGACAAAACTTTATGCCTGCTACGAAAGGATTTCAGAGATGGATTTACCTGCTATGTTGATCAGGATTGATGTACCAGAATATGCAAACAATCCTTGGAGTAAGGCTTCTGCAATCTGTGAGGCACCAGGAAGTTCAGCGTCGAAAGCGTTCTCAAACCTGGCCACATTCTCCTTTTTCCCAATCCCTAACAGTACAATCCCAGTAAGGGAAATGAAGCAGAGGACAGTGATTTTCACCAAAACACTGATAGTTTGAAACCAAGCCACTGTTAGCATGCCTCGAGTATTTAGAAGTCCCAGTGACCACAAAATAGCCAAAGCTAAACATTTCTTTGGTAGCTCTGGAGCTGGGCATCTGGTATAGAAAGGCTGAATTATATAGGAAGATATTATCAAGCTTTGTGTAGCTATTCCTAAGGGATAAACAAAAAGTTTGATCCAAAGACTGAGGAAAGCAACAGAGGATCCAAGAGATCTTTTAAGGAAATAGTAAGGGGCTCCACTTCTAGGGAAGGTGGTCCCCAGCTCTGCAAGACTGAGAGCGACGATGAGAGTCAGAAGAGCACAAGCAGCCCAAATACTCAGGGAGACAGCTATGTTCAGTGAAGAATATTTTAGTACCCCTTTAGGAGACACAAAGATTCCTACACCTGTTGTGACAGAAAATAATAAAATATTTCCATGGAAAAATCCTATTGCCCTCAGGAGTTGCATATTTTTCTTTTTTTTTTTTTAATCCTGAAAATAACCTAAAGCTTACATGTGGATTGCTAACATTTATACATTTCCCCCATGAATCTTTTGAAGCATGCTTTGTTGATTTCACCAACATCCTTACATAAGCATTTTATTGCACTTAACTTTGTTTTAAAAATAATTAACTTGTGAATAGTTTTAAGGTTTTGTGAATTCTTTTAAAGAGTGCCAGAGTTAAAATGTTTTGCACGTTAATTATTTAAAAATTCAAATATACTTGGTGATAGTTGCACAACATTGTGATTATAATTAATTCCACAGAATTGTACACTTAAGAATGGTCCAAATGGGGTGCCTGGGTGGCTCAGTTGGTTGAACGTCCAACTTAGGCTCAGGTCATGATCTTACTGCTTGTGGGTTCGAGCCCCGCATCAGGCTCTGTGCTGTCTGCCTGGAGTCTGCTTCGGATTCTGTGTCTCCCCTTCTCTCTCTGCCTCTCTCCGTCTCTCCCATGCTCATGCTCTGTCTCTCTCTGTTTCTCAATAATAAATAAATGTTAAAGAATAAAAATAAAAATAAAAATAAACTTAAAAAATGGTCCAAATGGCAAATTTTATGTTACACATATTTTATCCCAAGTTTTAAAAAGTTAATGTAATATGCCAAAAAACTCCATCCAAGTATACAGTTTAAAGGGATGAGCTATATGGCACATGAATTATATCTCAATAAATCTGCCTTTTAAGAAATCATTTATGCCACCGAACAAGTTAGTCACAGCTAATTAAGAAGGAAAGATTTAAGTTTGGCCAGAGAATTTTCCTTCTGAAGTATAAAATTTGATATTATATAACTCTGAGCTAATACTTTTGAAAGTGTATTCCAAAGAAAGAAACTGTAGCTTAGTGTAAAAAAAGTAAACTTTAAGTAGGCTCAGGACTGAATCCCACATCTGACACTTAGTGGCTGCATGATTTTTTAGTAAGTTGTTTTATTTCTTAGAATCCCCATTTCCTTACCTGTAAAATGAGGATAGTAATTTCATTTTGGGGTGCCTGGGTGGCTCTTGATTTCAGCTCAGGTAATGATCTCACAGTTTGTGAGATAGAACCCTGCGTTGGGCTCTGTGCTGACAGCCTGGAACCTGCTTGGTATTCTTTCTCTCCCTCTCCCTTTCTGCCCCTCCCCTGCTTGCTCTCTCTCTCTCTCTCTCTCTCTCTCTCTCTTTCTCTCTCTCTCTCTGTCTCTCAAAATAAATAAATAAACCTAAAAAATATTTCATTTTATCATAGAGTCATTTCCATGGAATTGAATAAATAGCCTATGTGAAATATCCATTGGAGTACTGACCTATCATGGCTTACTAATTGCACTTGTGGGTACTGATGCCTAACAAATTGCCCCAAAAGTTAGTGACCTGAAAAACATTCTCGCACAGTTCCTGTGGGTCAGGAATTTGGATGCTGGTAGCTGAGTCCTTTGACTCTAAGTCTCTCATAAGGCTTCAATCATCTGTTGACTGGAACGGAAGTCATCTCAAGGCTCCTCTGGAGAAGGATCTACTTCCAAGTTCACTCATATGGTTGTTGATTCAGTTTTTTGCAGGTTTTTAGACTAAGGACCTCAGTCCCACTTGAACTATTGGCTGGAGGCCTTCCCTCATTCTTCCTATGTGGGCCTCCTTATAGGGCAGATCTCAGCGTGGCATCTTGCTTGTTCCATCAGGGAGAGAGAATGATAACAAGACAGAAGTCTTGGAAGTGACGTCTCTTCATTTTTGCTGTAGTCCATTCATTGGAAATAAGAATTCATAAATCCTGCTCACACTCAAGGTGAGGGGATGAGTTAAAGGCATTAATACCAGGAGGTAGAGATCATTTTGGTCATCTTAGCAGTGATTAGGTTGTAGAAAATAAAATTATTTTTGTGGAAACACTCATTCTTTTATTATAATTAGATATCAATATTGTCCCTGTGGGTAGATATAAACCAGTCTATTAATAAATCTATTTAGGAGCTTCCAGTCTAGGATAAGATCTCAAATTTAATAATATAATATCCAAAATGTCCAGAATACAATTGCCCAAGAACCTGGGCAACTTCAACTTGAGTGAGGAAAGACAATCAACAGACACCAATATTGAGATGACACAGATTTTTGAATTATCTGTCAAAGATTTTAAAGTAGCCATCATAAAAACTCTGCGGCAAGCTTGTGCAAACATGCATGAAAGAAATGAAAAAATGAAAGGAGCCACGAGAGAAATAGAATATATAAAGAGAAACCAAATGGAAATTTTAGAGCTGAAAAATAAAATAAATTAAAAACTCATTCAACTGCAGAATGGAGAGCACAAGGGAAGAATTGGTGAGCTTGAAAATAGAGCAGTAGAAATCTTCAATTTGACAATAGAAAATAAACTAAAAAAAAAAAAAAGAATAGGATCTCAGTGATTTTTGTGGCAATATAACACAAGATCTAATATTTGTGTCATTGAAGTTCCAGGGAAGAGGAGAAAGAGGGTAAGTGTGAAAAATATCCCAAGAAATAACTGCTAAAAACATCCCAACTTAGTAAAAAATATATATCTATCCACATACATATGACAGCAAATGAATCCTAAACATGATGAATCCAAAGAAATACATCCCAAGAAAATCATAATCAAATTTCTAAACACCAAAGGTAACAAAAAACCAATTGAAAGCTACAAGACAAATGACTTCTCACTTTTAAGGGAAATACAATCTGAATAAATGTATTTATTTAGGCCACTACTGACTGAATCACATGTGTAGCTTGTGCCACCATATATGTGTTAATATATGTGTTAATACATCCAATATATATTTTTTCATTAACTCATACATTCATTCATCCATTATTTATTTGTAGCAGAATAAAGTACAGAGACATTAATTTATGATTTGTTTTTGTTTTGGCATATTGTTTACTTTATTCAACAAAAATTTATTGAGCACTTACTATGTGCAAAGCTCATAGCTGGCAAAGACCTTTTGTATTCTAGAAAGGACAGTCAAGATACTTTTGTATCTTAGGGGGAAGAGAAGCAAACACATAAGCAGCACGTATGTATAATACATCAGATGGTGATGTCTGATGACTGATGATAATAGTGGTGGCAATGATGGTGTTTGTGTGGAACGAAAGGTAAATAATTACTAGATGACATTTTCCTAAGCACAGGGACACTTGAGAAAAGTGTTAACTTTAATTGAACTTGATGCAGTTGGAGGTAAATGAGTGTGTTGCTGATGTTTCTGTTTACTGATTCCTGATTGAAGGATGTTCTTAAGCATGCTGTAGCTGGCTGACTGGATTATTTCTTGTATAATTTGTAATTTTCTAATTAGAGTTCCGATCATGAAAAAGAGCTGGATATGAACCAGTCCAAGTGTATAAGACTAGCAAATATTTAAGCTTACGGACAAGAATATTAGCATTGGAAGTTTGAAGTGATTGAATATGTGATATATCTTGAAAGTAGACCCCACATGGCCGCTGATGGGTTAGATGTGAGGTTGTGAGAAATGAACAGGAATATGACTGATCAAGATGTGTGGGCCTGGGAGCTGGAAGAATGGAGTTGCCTTTATAGTTTTCTATTGTACAAATACATCTGTTTGCCTTTTGGTGAGCATTTTTTTTTACAATTAAATCCAGCGCAGCAGTGAACATCCTTTACAATTTCTTCTTAGATACATGTTTGAGTTTCCCTAGGATGTTCATAAGGAGTGGAATTGCCAGGAGACACAGAACTGCTGTTTTATTAGATGGTTTCCAATTTTACTTCTTTGCCAACACAGAATTGCCAGACTTAGTTTTTTGCTGACTTGATGGATATAAAATTATATTTCAAAAGTATGTTAGTCTTTGCCCATATTATACATATCTATTCTGTTTCCTGTGTTTTCCATCTTTTATGTCTCTCTCCCTTTTCCTGTCTAGGTATTTTATTTTGATGTATCTTCGGTTCATCAATTATATGTTTGTCAAGTGCTTCTAGGGGAAAAGTGGTGCTAAATGTCAGGGTCACCTTTCTAGGTTTCTTTTTTCTCCAGTTCTCTGACTTCTTAAACACTTGCTGCTTTGATTTATTTCTAATTTTTTCAAATAGGCATTTTTATATTGTAAACAGCTTTTAACTCTTTTTGATGGCAGTGTTGTTTTGATCCAAGCTAGTCCACTTAGTTGGAAGCAGAAGTCTCTTCATCTCAAGCCTCAGTAAATTTCATTATCATGCTCAATTGATTAAAACTATGTCCCAATATCTTTGATACTTTCTTTATATTTCCAACCCCTCACCAAGTCCTGATTCTAATTCCAAATCATGTCTATTTCTGGTTATATGTCTGATTCTACTACAAGTATCTTGATCTAAGCCACTGTCATTTTTCTTTTAGGTAACAGCAAAAAAAAAAAACCTTGTATCTTCCTACTTTAGCCCCTGTCTTTTCCTGACCCATTCTCTTCAGGAAAAGAGAATAGTCTACAAGTAAATCTTTTAATGTCTTTTTTTTTTTTTTGGTTAAATTTAAGCTTAAGTACATCATGTTTATTTTCACTTGTGAATTCTAAACATTCACTTGTCAATTTGAACATTTTCTTACTATTTGATGTTGGTGCATAATTAATAAGTGATCTTAAACTTGGCTTTATTGTTTAATAATTATTTGCCTAATGATGCTAATATATTGATAATGATTTAGTTCATAAATAATGACAGTTTTGGTGTTTTTTTTCCTTTTCCTTTCTTTTTTTAAAGTTTATTTATTTTGAGAAGAGAAAGCACAAGGGAGAGGCAGAGAGAGAGTGAGAGAAAGAATCTCAGGCAGGCTCCACCCTCAGTGGAGAACCCAACACAGGGCTCAAACACATTATATGTGAGATAATGACCTGAGCCAAGATCAAGAGCTGGATGCTTTTAACCAATCGAGCCACCCTGGCATTGCCCTTTTCCTTTTATTGTTTTTAAATCCTTTTATATCTTATAGAGATAAATGTAAAAGAACGGTTATAGCAGTGGTGTTTGTCACTGTAAAAATTTTAAATGTTTTTTTAAAAATATTTTTTATTTATTTCTAGGAGAGAGAGAGACAGCGTGAGCAGGGGAGGGTCAGAGAGAGAGGGAGACACAGACTCTGAAATAGGCTCCAGGCTCTGAGCTGGCAGTCAGCACAGAGCCCGACGCGGGGCTCGAACCCACGAACTGTGAGATCATGACCCAAGCGAAACTCGGACGCTTAACCGACTAAGCCACCCAGGTGCCCCTGTCACTGTAAAAATTTTAAAGCCATGTAAATGTCCATCAATAGGAGAATGAAAATATAATTTTGCTATATTCACATGATGCAGTATATCAAAGTGGTCAATAGGAATGAACTAGAGATTAGCGTTAATGTGTCTGTATTTTAAAAAACATAAAATTAAACCAAAAAGCCCCAACTCTCACAATATATATAATATATAGCTTATAACTATATAATGTTAAAATATTAAAAATGAAAAGTGTATATTGTGAATGCATGTATACATATGTGATAAAAACTATAATGACATTCAACATGAGGGTTACCTCTGGGGGTATGTGGGAAGTGGGAAGGGAGAGATGCATAGGGCTCTTCAACAATATTTGTAATGTTTAATTTCTGGAGTGTTTATGATATTATATTATTCACTAAATTTAAAAAATGTTTACTTATTACTTTAATCATCAGTTATAGCCTCAGCTTACAACTCTCCAGGGGTTTCCTATTGCTCTTAGAATAATGTATTGGGGTGCCTGGGTGGCTCAGTCAGTTAAGCGTCTGACTTCATGAGTTTGAGCCCCAGATCAGGCTCTGCACCGACAGCTCAGAGCCTGGAGCCTTCTTCAGATTCTGTGTCTCCCTCTCTCTGTGCCTCCCTCACTCATGCTCTGTCTCTCTCTTCTTCAAAAATAAATAAACATTTTAAAAAAGTAAAAAAAAATCAACATAATATGGTTCATGAGAATCTACAAGATCAGTTTCCTGACTATCTCTCCAGTGTTTTCTAATTTCCTTCTCCTCTTGTTCAGACATTTCAATCACTTTATTCCTCACATCCTCCACCAGTTCCTAGCTTTCTTGCTGCAAGCAGGTTACTTCTTTATGTCTGTTTGCTCATGTGTAAAATGTGGATTATAAAAGTGCCTATCTCATTGGGTTGTTGTGAGGATTAAATGTATTGGAATATAAAAAGTTCTTGGAACAGTACCTGGGATATAGGATATGGTTAGTAAATATTAACACTTACCATTGTTATTATAAAGGTCACTGCTGACATAATTGGATCATGAAGGACCTTTGAGAGGAAGTGATATTTAAGTGGCAGAGATTGATAGAGAGGAGAATTCTAGACAGAAAGAAGAGCATATCCAAACCCTCTTAAATGAAAAACAACTTAGCGTTCTTATGCACTGAAAGATAGATGTTGTGGCTGGAGTGTTAGTGAGTGAAGGGCAAGTGACAGAGGAATGATTAAGTAGGGTCTTTTAGTTTATTGCTTACAAAGTTGTATAATAATTGGTGTTGTATCTGCACTGTAAACTCATGTCCTGATTGGGGTAGCCAACTCTGAAGTGGTCCATAATGATCCTTGCCTCCTGGTATTCACCACTTTTCTGTAGTTCCCTCCTGTATTGTGCTAGCTCTAGTGTTGGTCTGTGTGATAAAAGGGTACAGAAGAGATAGTATGTCAATGATAAGATTATGTTATAAAAGACAATGAACTTCTGTTCCCCATCCCTTCCTGTCCCTTCCTGTCCCCTCCTCGCCCCTCAATTCCCTCCTCCTCCTCTTCCTGTTCTCTTTTTTCCCTGCCTTTGGGGGAGCCATTGGCTGTGTGATGAGGACATTTTATGCAGAAACACACCTGGTGAGGAACTGAGGTCTCTTGTCAAAAGGCTGTGAGTGAGCCATCTTGGAAGAGGACCTTCTAGCCCCAGTCAAGCCTTCAGATGGTGCTGCCCACATGATTCTTTGATCCTCACCTTTCTCTTAAAATGCTTCTTAACAATGTCTGTCTTTTAAAGTAGTTTGCACAAAGACTATATATATTTTTATGTATTTATATACATATGTAATTATATATGTAATTAAATAATACATGTATAGTATTTGCAAGGAATAAATGCTCAATTAAATGTTATTGATTATTGACTCTATTGCTGTATTTTGTATAACTCTCTTCCCCTGCCTACTAGACTATGGAGTTATTTTTGAAATTATTAATGGCCAACTTATCTACATATCTTCAAAGTGTTTATGTTCATGTCTTCCGCATGTTAGACGCTTAGCACATATATATGTTTTAAAGATTGTTTATTTATTTTGAGCGAGAGAGAGCATGAGCAGGGGAGGGGCAGAAAGAGAGAAGGAACATGAGAATCCCTAGCAAGCTTCACACTATCAGCACAGAACCTGATGTGGGGCTTGAACTCATGAACTGTGAGATCATGACCTGAGCCAAAACCAACTGAGGCATCCAGGTGCCCCTAATACCTATTGTTTGAATCATTAAATGATTCAGATGCAAGATTATCATTTATACTCCATTTTTTTTTCAATTGTGAAATGTGAATATCTGGTCTTCACCCTAAGAATTAGAATCTCTAAAGGTGAAGTCCAGAAATATGAATTTAGGAAAGGCATTTAGAAATTCCAAAGATATTCTTTTTTACTCTGCAGTTTGAAAACCTTAGCTATAAACTATTTTTCTCTCTCTCTCTTTTTTAACCTTCTAGTCAAAACTGTGCCTTTGTGTATAGCTGGGGTGCTACCTCTTTTTGCCATATATAGGGTATACCAAGTAGGGCACCTTGATTACTTTTAAAATATGGTTCATTGAGATGGTAGCTATACTTGTGGTGAGCGTAGGTTAACATAGAGTTGTTGAATCACTGTGTTGTATACCTGAAACTAATGTAACATTGTCAACTATACTTAAATATAAAATAAATAAATAAACAAATAAAAATTTAAAAATAGAACAGAGATATTGATAAAACCAAGATTGTTTGGGACCTACCTCATTTCAAAAAAACCTTAGACATCTAACAATAATAATTGTTATACAGCAATATATGCTTGCTATAAGCCTATTTACAGTTTAGTGACTAACCACTGATTTAGCTTTAAGCTTTCTAGCAGCCTATATGAAAAGAAATGCATGATATTACTAAAGTTTAGGTATCTGTAAAGAAAACTAAATGATCTGCCTAGAAACACAAACATTCCTGACACAAATATTAGAAAAATTTTTCTTCATTAGATCTACATATAGGGAGACTTTGTATAATGTAAAATATGTATCATTTAACAGTCTCCTTGCAGTAACTTTTGGGATGAGTTGCTGGAGGTTGTTTGGTTCAATACAGTATTTTGATCACATGAACAATATAGATGGATGGGCTTCCATCTCCTAGCACACAATTAGAAGAAAAACACACTCTTCCACAGGCTTATATGATACATTTCAGATGTAGTAAATGTAGAGAGAGATTTTAGTAGTTTGAGGAAACAGCAGAATACTGTTCCTTCCATCAATCCTCTATAGATATTTTGCCTATGAAGCAAATTTTTGAAAGATGAATAAGTTTTAGATTATACTCCTTCACAAATATCTAGACTGTAGCTCTTCTGTATTGGCCATTAAAGGTGGAGGTTTATGTACTGATAGACATTTGAGTTGAGAAGTATGAGAAACACTTGGCAAGTCTAGTTCCTCTATGAGGTAAGCTATGGTAGTATCATTAAGAGAGCACTCAGATAATCATTGGTCCTGAACATTGGTTGATTTCTTCACTGAGATCTAGTGCAACCATTATACACTCCTCATATGGTCCTTTTTGACTCAAATGTTACTGGTTATATTTGTCTAATATAAAAAGATCATATGGGTCCTTAGCCTTTTCTAACAGGGACCAGTCTTGTACTTTTCTCCCCTGAGATTTCAAATTGAAAACAGTTTAAAAACCTTACACACCAGAAATAAAAAATCCATACCCTCTACCAGATATTCCTAAAATGGGCTCACAAGGGCTAGAAAGATTTTACATATAGATATGAGAAAATAATTGCTACAAGTACAAAATACTCTTTACAAAGATGAAGGAGTATTTTTTTTTTTTTTTTTTTTTTTTTGGAGCGTGATTTACCTTGTAAGGTCTGGATAGGTTGAGCTCCTAGAATCTTAGTTTAAGTAAAGCTATCAACATTAGCCCAAGTTGAATCTAGTTTATGAATCCTACATAGTTTATTAAGAGGATTAAGTCTGAGGGAATACTAACTCCCAGATCAGTATTATTTGAGTGGGGAACAAAAATCACCAGGTTGTATTGGAAGCTGTCCAGCAAGCTGTGGCATACTCTTTAGCTTTGGGAATCCGTGACCGTAAATATTCCTTTGACCTAGATGTCACCATGATTGATGTTTTTTGTCTATTGCATCCATCCTCTGGCAAAGAGAGGCAGCTTACAGCTGGAGGTGGCCTCTGAGGTTTTGACTTGTTTCTTCTCTAATGCAACTACCAGATATACCCCTTTTGAAAGACAATTATTAGCTTGCTACGAGGGTATTGTCAAACTGAACAACTGACCCATGGAGGCCTTATGACCCTCCAGCTGGATATTCTCATTTTGGGGTGAATAAACTCAGACTTCACTATTAACAATGTGTAAAGAACCCAGCAAGTCTGTCCTATCAAATGGAAATGGCATATTTAAGAATGTAACTAGTCTGGCCCAGCGGCATTTCGGCTTTGCATGAAAAAGCATCAGTTACACCCCAATTTATTAATTGAAGCAGAGCTGCTGGTTCAGTGGAACTATTTATAAGGGTTCCCGTAAGTGTCTGGGCATGGTCTGCTGATGGTTTGGCTAAGCTGAAACCCTATGGTGTCCATTAGGCTGCTGAAGCTGTTTAACCTCAGCACCAGCTACGGAACTGAAAACTCAGTGGACATGAGTAAGCAATCAACAGTTGGTTCAGTCAGCAGCCATTATTTGTTTCCATACTTTATAGCCCCTAAAAGGGGTGTCTTTAATCTGCCAGTCTGTAGTTCTCTAAGTGACAGACCAAACATACAGGCTATTTGCAATAGGCTAAGTCATTAGAAATATAGCAAAGGAGTGGTGTCACCAAGATGGCATAATATAGATCATTTCTAACTTTGCTCACTCTCCTAATGAGAGCAGCTAGCATCTAGGGGCACCTGGGTGACTCAGTTGGTTAAACATCTGACTTCGGCTCAGGCCATCAACTCACGATTTGTGAGTTGGAACCCTGTGTCGGGCTGTGTGCTGACAGCTCAGAGCCTGGAGCCTGCTTTGGATTCTGTGCCTCCCTCTCTCTCTCTCTGTTCCTCCCTTGCTCACACTCTGTCTTTCTCTCTCTCTCAAAAAATAAATAAAGATTAAAACATTTTTTAATCTAAAAAAAAATAAAAAGAACAGCTAGCATCTATTCGAGAACAAAATGCCACTGAGAATCCTAGAACATGGTGGGTGAGGGTGAAGTGTCCTTCACCACAGTGACCAAGACAGACTGCATTAGAAGGATAAGAGAAGTGACTCCATGTTGACTGCATTGTCCCTCCTCTAGGCCAGTGCACCACCATGAGCAGAGGTCTCCCCTGAACCTCCAGTTTTCCAGTGGGAAAAGTGAACCCAGGGGGGACAATCAGGAACCCCCCAGCACTGCACTTTGTGGGAGCTCTTCCTATGATATTGCAGCACAGAGATTTCAGGGGGAATCTGTGGGATTCAACCACTGGCAATCTGACTGTGACCAAGAAGTGGAGATTGTGCTTGTAACAACCAGCACACAGATCTTGGTAGACTCAGTTCATGACTGCACTGCCCAAGTAGTAATCCCAACAACTGGTTTTGCTCATCTGCAAAACCAAGTCCATCGCACATTTTGATCAGGGAACTCTGTGGGGTGCAAATCTGCCTGATTCAGATCCTCACATGACGAATTTTGCCAGCCCTGGATCCTGGTTTGCCCATGTCAAGACAGGGTGTGAACCACAACCCAACCTGCTGTGGAGAGTGCCTTCCAGCACCATCTGACCAGATAGTGGTGCTGAAGCTGAGAGGCGGGTGGGCAGAGCTGATCACCCCCGGAAAAAAGCTGGTAGTGGGCGTTGAGGCTTCCCAAGCTATACCCAGGCAGGGGAATTAATTCATAGCTAAGGCTAAGGGTAGTTTTAAGCCCCTCCCAAAGAGAGACTCTGAGAAATTGAGAGTAACCTGGAATGTTCCCTTTTCCTCCCACCCAAACAAGGGGCTGAGACATAGGCCTACACACTATGGAGTGTTTCTTCTGGCCTCATCTGACCAGAAGGGCAAGCAACAATTGCTGGAAGCTGTGAAGTCCAGGCATACTTGAGCTGAGGTAGAGGTGGACCTGACAGTTTGTAGAGCAAAGCCAGTGGCCCTGTTTGGTCAGGAAACTTGGTGTGTAGGTTGGCTTGAGTGAAGACAACAAAAGCCTTACCAGCTTTACAGTTACTTCTCTGTTCAGCCTGGGCAGGAAATCTAATTTGCAGCCTTGCTCATTGTTGAATACAGCCTTTAGCCTGTCTGACCGGAGAACCTAACCAGAGTGCATGGGCAACTGCACAGCCCATTTGACAGCCCTACATATAGTCGCACTTGAACAGAGAGCACAGCCTGTGGCTTCCTACATCTGCTAGCAAAACCAGTGGCCTCACCTGACCAGGGAATTCATTGGATGCCATGGACAGATTTAGGCCCCTAAACAATGAGTTGTACAGCCTTGGCTTCCATAATGCTGCCCTGCCAGGACAGGGAAACTAATTCATAGTCCCATCTATTACTGAATATAGTACTCAGTCCCAACCATCTAGTAAGCCTGAGCAGAGAATCCAGGCAGCCACAGAGCCATCCTTCAGCCTTAGTTGGGTAGGAAACCAAGCCAGCAGTCTTATCCAACTCTTCTCTTCCAGAGGCACAGCCCCTGTCCCTGTCCTCAGAACCCAAACAGTTGGCTCACCTCCAAATTGCCCCATCTTCCCATGGTCATTACCAGCAGATACACCCAGAAATTCAAACTAAGCTGACTGGTAAAAAAACTGTCTCTGTCAAAGCAAACCTGTAAAGCCTGGAAGAGGAACCTGCTTATTCAAATGTACAGTACTAATGTGAGGAATCACAGATCACAAAAATGTCAGGTAAATATGATATCACCAAAGGAATGTAATAAAGCTTCAGTAACTGACCCCAAATAAATAGAGATCTATGAACTGGCAGATAAAGAATTCAGAATAATCTTCTTAAGGAAGTTTAGTGAACTACAAAAAAGCATAGAGAACTAAGCAAAATTAGGGGCAAAAATGTGTGAACAAAAAGAGTTCAACAAGGAAATAGAAATGATAAAGCAGAAATACTGCTTGAAAAATATAATAACTGAACTGTGGAATTCAGTAGAGACTTTCAAAAGTTGGCTCAATCATGCAGAAGAGAGAATCAGCAACCTGGACTATAAGACTTTGGAAAGTACCCCATCAGCGGATTAAAGTGAAAAAAAGAATGAAAATGCTTATGGGAATTGTGGGGCACACTGAAAAGAAACAATATTCACAGTATGCAAATTTAGAAGGAGAAGAGAAAGAGAAGGAGACGAAAGGGATATTTAAAGTAATAATAGCTGAAAATTTCCCAAACCTGGGGAGAGAAATGGACATCCAGTCCGTGAGGCCCAAAGGATCCCAAATACGTTGAACCTGAATAGGGATACATTAAGACGCATTATGATTAAATTGTCAAAAGTCAAAGACAAAGAAAGAATTTTAAGAGCAGCAAGAGAAAACAGATATAAGGGAGCCCTCATAAGACTAACAGCAATTTCTCAATAGAAAAGTTTAATGCTTGGATGGCATTCTCAAAAACCAACACAAAAATTGTTTCTGACATGCCTCCCATACTTTCTTTTGGTCCACACACCTTAGTCATGTAATTTAGACACTGACTATAACTATTGTTAGAAAGTGATAAACCATTCTTGGCTGCTTCCTGGGTATAATAATCAGGACGAGTGGGATAGGGAGTTATATAGAGCTATTTTGTAAATTCAGGAGTCTTCCCTGATCATTGCTGATTATTATGCTTCTTCCTTTCCTTACACAGCAATCTCAAGCTCACCTGGTTGGTATATCCTCTGGGTAGCAGTAGCAGCCTGGCCAAAAGGAAGCCTAGAGAATTCAAAACTAATTCTAGTTCATGTACCTGGATTCTCTTGTTGGATTGACATGGTCCCAGATTATAAAGATAATGACCACTTGGTTGAGTACATTGTTTGTAGAGTCTTCTTACAGTGGCCACTGTAGGTTTCCAGGAAAGAATATTTTAGATTCTGGAAAATGTGGATGGATGGGCATTAATGACCTTTCGTCTTTCAGAGCCATTCCAGGAAACTTTCTCTTGAAGGATAACACTCTGGTGCTCCTCTCTGAAGCTGTTCCAAGGTCTATCTGAAATAGGAAGTGATGGCCTCAATTCAGTATCTCCTACGCAAAACAACTTTTAACATCTCCAGATATCTTCTCTGCCTCCATTTCCATAATAGTTACTCAGCCATTTTGTTGGGATTTTTTCAATTGGTTAGGTCTAGGACCCTGATGGGGAAGGGAGAGCCAAGTTGAGGTTACTACTGCCTCATTGGGATATTTGTTAATTGCAGCCTTAATTAAATGCTCCGTGAGACAGATGAATGTATTTCGTCCCAGCCTCTGTTAGTCAGGTTTATTAGAATAACTGATGGACTTGTGTGCCCATGGGACAATTCGCTAGAAGCCAAGTGTAGAAATAAAGGGTGGGTATTATTGGGAGGCAACTGTCCGGGGGTTTCTTGCATTTATGTACACCTAGTGAGCAGAGACAATGACTGCCTTTGCCCTAGATTGTATTTTCACAGATGTTTGTATAGTGAACTGCAAGGGACATAAAGATAGTGTTTCCATCTAGAAGAAAAGGAAGGTTTGTTTACTATATAATCAAGACAGTGTCTTACTTTAGGGTAAAGGTACAGGAGACCTATTACTTATTATTAAAGATTTGGATTCCCTAAGCTTGGGGTTTCTCTACTGTCATGTGTAAGTATTACCTGGCCTTCTTTACTTTGTCTTGTGGGAGCTGAGGTTTGAGGAACCAGGACAAAAATGGAATTTTTGCTACTGTTATTGCTATGAATAATAATTTGTTTTTGTCTCCGGTATTGGCTGAGTCTGAGGATAACTGCCTCAGTGTTGTTGCAATTGTGACCTTGCAATTAGGGTTAAATTGCAAACTCATCACAGTTCTTGAAAGTCTTATGATTTCTTTGACTCATGAGTTATTTAGAAGTGTGTTGTTTCATTTCTAATATGTGGAATTTCCCTATTTACATTCTGTTTGTTGATTTCTATTTTGATTCCATCCATCATGGTTGAAAAAAGTACTTTGCATGATATAAATCTTTTCAAATTTTTGAGACTTGTTTTATATCTTAGTGTTTAGTCTATCCTAAGAATGTTTCATATGTGCTTGAAATCAATGTGTATTTGACTTCTGTTTGGTGGAGTATTCTATAAATGTCAATTAGATCAAATTTGATTGATACTGCTGTTCAGAACTTCTATATCCTTATTGATTTTCTATCTAGTTATTGAGTGATGTACTGACATCTCCAACTACGATTGTTGAATTATTTGTTTCTCCTTTCAGTTACATGAGTATGGCCTAATGTGTTTTGGGAATCTGTTATTGGGTATGTATATACTTATAATTGTTATATCTCCTTCATACACTGGCATTTTTATCATTGTGAAATGCCTTTCTTTGTCTCTAGTAATTTTTTTTGTCTTAAAGTTATTTTGTTTCTTTTTAATATCACCATTCTACATGGTTTGTGGGTTCGAGCCCCGTGTTGGGCTCTGTGCTGACAGCTAGCTCAGAGCCTGGAGCCTGCTTCCGATTCTGTGTCTCCCTCTCTCTCTGACCCTCCCCTGTTCATGATGTTTCTCTCTCTCTCTCAGAAATAAATAAAAAATATTAATATCACCATTCTAGTTCTGTTATGATTACTGTTTGCATATATATCTTATTCTGTCTGTTTACTTTCCATTTAATTGTGGCTTTGAATCAAAGTTGGGTCTCATTTAGACAGCCTATAGTTGGATGGATTATTTTATTCATTCAGCCAATGTCTGCCTTTTTATTGGAGTGTCTAGCATATTCTCATTTAATATAATTATTGATACTATTGTATTTACAACTGCCATTTTGCTATTTGTTTTTAATGTCTTTTTTGTTACTCTGTTCTTTTTCTACCTCTTTAAGGTTGAATACATATGTTTAATATTTGTTATTGTATGTTTAATGTTTGGAATTTA
This sequence comes from Crocuta crocuta, assembly GCF_008692635.1. Lineage (NCBI taxonomy): Eukaryota > Metazoa > Chordata > Mammalia > Carnivora > Hyaenidae > Crocuta > Crocuta crocuta. Next base: position 2,260,753 of record NW_027531285.1, on the reverse strand, counting down.
ATTTTAATAAATTCCTCTGTTGATTTTTTATGTCTATACTTTTTGAGTTATTTTCTTAGTGGTTGTGCTGATAATTACAACACCCACTTTTAAATTCATCAAAATCAGTTTCAAATTAATTCTTGCTTAATATCTTTGCATTTCTATAGCTCACTTCCTCTTTGTTTCCTTGTGCTGTTATTTTCATGTATTACACCTGTATATTTTATAAAGTCTGTGCTTTAATTGCAGGTATTATTTTTTAATTCAAAGAAAAGAGAAATGTATGTAAAAATATATACGCAGAGTCCTGCATATTTACTGTTTCCAGTGCTCTTTCTTCTTTCCTCTTGATTCAAGTTAGTTTCTTTCAGCTTGAAGAATTTCCTTTAGTATTTTTTATAGGTCAAGTCAGCTAGCAATAAATTTGCTTAACTTTTCTGATATCTTTATTTTGACTTCATTTCTGAAGGGTGTTTTCACTGAATATCAAATTCTTGGTTAACAGGTTTTTTTCCTTTCAACACTTTAACTGTGTCATTCCACTGCCTTCTGGTTTCCATTTTTTAAATAAGTCAATTGTTAATTGATGTTTTCCTGTGCATAATGAATAGTTTTTCTCTTGCTGCTTTCTCTTTCTCTGCTTTGGCTTTCAGTTTGCTTTGCTACATCTAAATTTTATTCTCTTTGTGGTCATTGTGGGTTTGCTCAGTTTCTTGGCTCCATTTATTGATGTTTTTCATAAATTTTTGGCTTTTCCAAGCCATTATTTCTTCACATCTTTTTCCAAGTTTTCTTTTCTTCTTCTTCTTCTCCTCCTTCTCCTTCTTCTTCTTCTTCTTCTTCTTCTTCTTCTTCTTCTTCTTCTTCTTCTTCTTCTCCCCCTCCTCCTCCTTCTCCTGCTGCTGCTGCTGCTGCTGCTGCTGCTTCTTCTTCTTCTTTAAACTTGCATGGACTTAAATTGAAAAATCCCATTTCCTTCAATGTATAAAGCTACTGATGTGTCTGCTCGTACTTTAATCCTCAACTTAGATTTTTACATTTGGATTCCTAGATATTGCTGCTGTAGCTGCATAGATTAATGGTCAGTTAATAATTCGAGATGTTATACTCAAACATTTCAAGCCCTTAAGGCCACTATACTACCCTCATACAATCTATCTCTGTGTGTGTCAAGAAGTATATTAAAACTTCAGCCAATGTTTAAATCACCTTGGATTTATTTACTGCTTGACTTTCATGGTCTTCTCCTGCAAATGTCTGCAGTTCCGCAGTCATCCAGGGATGTGTAAAGAGTTAATCTAGGTCCCTTCTGACACTCTTATTAAAAATTGACTGGTTTGATAGTAGCCCCAAATTGGACCGCAAACCCAGGCTAGCAAAAATGTAGCCTTTATCTGTATATTTCCTACTTAATTTACTACAGCAAGCAGACAGCTCTGTGGATTTTTACCTTTTGCCTCAAATCGAGTCTGCTAATATTAACATGTCTAAAATTTTTGTGAAACTATTTATTATCTTTTTGTACTATGAACACTGAGAACTTACAAGTCTGATTTCCAAACATGAAAGAGCTCTTTTCCGTGAAAAATATTACTCTCCTCTGGAGATTTAGGATCATGACAGAGTATTTTTGTTCCTTGTATTTCAACAACTATAACTACCATAACTTGATTTTGTAAATATTGTCAGCTGATTTTTCTTACTCTTAACTTGCCTATGTAATATGAGAGCAACAATTTTACTTTCCGTGTTACTGACATAAAAACAGAAATCCTTACAAAATTCACAAAGCTGCAATGTCTAAAAGGCAATTTTTGTAATTCGGTCATTTTATTTCAAATAAATGACTGCTTTCATTAAGCCATTTCTCTTTCCATAGCAGAACATTTGTGTGCTCTAGGAGTTCCTGAGTACCTTCACATACGTTCTCACATTTGATTATCACTACTAATGTGTGAAGTGGGCAAATAATACATTCTTAGGTCATTAAAGAGTTGCAATAATTGAGGTGCAGCACAGTGTGTAGAATATAATCAGCTTATTACTGACTATCCTTTATTTTTAGGACCTGATGATAAGTGGAACTGTAAAGTTAAAAAATATATACTTTATTAATGTGTCTGTCTATGTTAATATGTTAAGCTTAATCGAGAATCGAGGCTCTTCAATTTGCCTATTTTTAGGGGAAAAATTCAGTTTCTTTACCTATGAGGTGGTGATTAACATAAATCTTGAAAATATGAATAATTTTCATGGTAAACTGAAATTATGTACTTAGAGATATATTGCAGAAGGTTCCATACATTCAGTAATAGGATAAATTAAATAGTTAAGCTCTGTATCCCCAGTAGATTTGGGGGATATACCTGGGGACAAAACATATGACATATATTTACTAGGGGCAGATGTTAGCCCAGAGTACTCATGATGTCCTTAAGGAGTATATTCTAAGGACTTTTGATAACTGGTCCCATATTTTCTTTTCTATTCTAATCATCTTAATCTATTATGTTCTGCCTTTTTTCCTTTTCTAATTCTTTATGCTTTCCATATTTCTGCTGCTAGACTTCAGTCTTTAGTAAATGCTCAAAATTAAAGAATGTTTGACCTTTTAAACTTTTATCTTTAAATAAATAAATAGCCCAGACATGAACTAATTTATCATAATTCTCTTAGGGTATGCAAAAAGATCCACTGTATATTAGAGATTCCCTTTACTCAGGAGAATGGGACAGAATGTCTTTCCCCTGATTCTATGTAACCATATCTGAGGAAATAATTTCCTTTGGGGTCAATACCACTAGGTAGGAATTGTTAACCAATATGTAAATCAGTGCCACAAGGGTGAGTGCAGTAATCACACATTTGGGGATATTGTTACTAGGGTTTTTCGGCTCTCCTGCCGAAAAAAAAAAAGAAGCCAGTCATAAAAAATGACTATATAGGAGTGCCTGGGTGGCTCAGTTGGTTAAGCATCTGACTCTTGGTTTCAGCTCAGGTCATGATCTCAAGGTTTGTGGGTTTGAAGCCCCATGTTGAGCTCTGCACTGACAGGACTCTCTCTCTCTCCCTCTCTCCCTGCCCCTTCCCCTCTTGCTTTCTCTCTCTCTCTCTCTCAAATAAATTTTTAAAAATGACTGTATGTTTGAAAGTGGTTTCAATACAACATATAATAAGAAAATGAAACGATTCTGCAAAAGAGCTCTTTTTTGTTGAATGCTTATTTACCATGTCTTGGATGAATTAATTCTGGTAGCAATAGAGTCATGTTAAATTCTGAGGTTTCAGTGCTGTATCTTTAAGATACTCAACATGAGCCTCTTGGATGAGAACAAAACAGTTCAGAAACCCTGAACTCTAGGCCAAGAGACCTGGGTGAACTTTTCCTGCCTGTGGTCAATGTGGTAGAATTGTAACTACCTGTTATTGAAGGGCTGGAATAGCAAATCTGTTTGTCTGGCCACAACATTCTAGGATGTAAGGGTAGATTCTCCTGCTCTTTTTTCTTTTCTTTCTTTTTTTAAAAATTTCTGTTTATTTATTTTTGAGAGCAAGAGAGACAGAGAGTGAATACGGGGAGGGGCAGAGAGAAAGACAGGGAGACACAGAATCCAAAGCAGGCTTCTGTCAGCACAGAGACTGAAGTGGGGCTTGAACCCACAAACCATAAGATCATGACCTGAGCTGAAGTTGGACACTCAGTCGACTGAGCCACCCAGGTGATCCATCTCCTGCTCTTTTCATTCTTTGGATTACATCTGTAGATTAGTTAAAACTTGGATTAAATTTGAATGTATATTGCCAACACTAACGCTGACACGGGTGTTTAACTATTTGGAAAATATTAAGTTATATTACACAACTCCCTCAAAATAATTCATATAAAGAGTAAAATATAAAACAGCAAGCCCATAAAGATTTTAAAAAGCACAGATACATGCTAATCTAAATCTTGAGATGGGGAAAGATTCAAGTATGAAAACAATGACAAAGTAAGAGCTTGATAGTGTGATACCATAAGTATTAAAATTATGGTTTAAAAATCAAATGAACAAAATTTTAAAAAAGTTTTTTAAATGTTTATTTATTTTTGAGAGACAGAGCATGAGCAGGGGAGGGACAGAGAGAGAGGGAGACACAGAATCCCAAGCAGGCTCCAGGTTCTGAGCTGTCAGCACAGAGCCTGATGCAGGGCTCAAACTCACAAACCATGAGATCATGCATGACCTGAGCTGAAGTCAGACACTTAACTGACTGAGCCACCCAGGCACCTCTTGAATAAACAAAATTTAAAAGCAAAGAATAAACTGGGAAAAATATTTGCCTGTCTTCCTAAAAAGAAGTACTGTAAATAGTTATGAACATTTGCAAAATTCTTCCTTCCCATTAGTAGTCAAAGAAAAAGTGAGTTATAATGCTGAGATATGATTTCCACAGACTAAAGAACAAATGAATGAAAAAAGTGTGATGATGCTAAAGTGTAGTCATTTTAAATCACACTAAAAGGTTTGTAGAGTCCTCCTGAAGGTAACTTCTGAACACATGTCTAAATATTTATATGTTTCACCTAGTATTGTGCTTTAAGTTTTTTCTAATAAAGCAATGAGAAATCCACAGCGATTTACACAGAAGGATTCTGATTGCAACAATAAGTGTAAAATTTAAAAGTGAAACATTGGAAACAACTCTGGGAACCAACAATGGGAAAGAGTTTAAATAATGATCAATTTTCATATGGTAGAAAAATATATGTTCATTGAAACCATTTATGCTTAATAATACTTGTAAATTCTCTCCATGCACTTTAAATAAAACAAAGTTATTAATATGTATCTGTAGTGTGATCTCTCTGTGTGTGCATACAAGGTAACTGGTTACAAGCAATCTTTATTTTAATTTATATTTTCTGTATTTAAAAAATTTTCCCTGATGGAAGTCTGTTAGAACTAGGAAATATAGACTATTAAAATATTTGTTCAATAGAAGCACGCATGGGTGGCTCAGTCGGTTAAGTGTCTGACTTCGGCTCAGGTTATGATCTTTCAGTTTGTAGGTTTAAGCCCCATGTAGGGCTCTGTGCTGACAGCTCAGAGCCTGGAGCCTGCTTCAGATTCCACATCTCCCTGTCTTTCTGCTCCTCCCCCACCTGCTCTCTCTCTCTCTCTCTCTGTCTCTCTGTGTGTGTCTCCCATTCTCATAAATATATAAACATTAAAAAAATTTAAAAAAACATTTGTTCAATAGAAACTATGCAATTGCTGTGAAGTCTTTAAGCTGCTGCAGTTTTGTGTTTACTTGCTTTAATTGTAAACACCTGGAAAATATTCTGTTTTCCAAAATTGGAAAGCTGCATTTGTAGAGGGTTTAATGTGTTTTTACCAATTTGATAAAGTAAGAGAGAAACTCATCACATGAAAACAATGCAGTATTTTTTTACGATTATTTATTTATTTTGAGACAATGCCTGTGGGAGGGACAGAGAGAGAGAGAGAGAGAGAGAGAGATCGAGAATCCCAAGCAGGCTCTGCATTGTCAGTGCTATGGAGCCTGATGTGGGGTTTGAGGTAAAACTCAATGCGGGGCCTGATGCAGGGCTCAGACTCGCGAAGCATGAGATCATGAGCTAAGCCAAAATCAGGAGTTGCATGTTTACCCCACTGAGCCACCTAGGGATCCCTGTAGTATTTCTTTCTTAGATTAAGATGCTTGAGGGTTATATGTTTATAGGCTAGTGTTGGTTTGGAGAATTTAAAAATTAATTTTACCTGCTATTCTAACAAGGATTCCCTAGCCTAAATATGCATATAATCCTTGTAACAAGTCTTCTGCAATCTATGAGGCATCAGGAACTTTGGCATCGAAAGCTTTTTCAAACTTGGCTAAGTTGTCTTTTCTGCCTCCACCAACAACACATTCCGGTTAGAAATTCCAAGCAGAGGACTGTCATTTTCACAACTATACTGACAGTCTAAAACCAAGTCACATCTTTCACTCCTTGAACATTCAGAACTCCCAAACACCATAAAATGGCCAAAGCTAAACATTTCTTTGGCAACTCGGGAATAAAACTCCCAGCCTGTGTAGGAGTATAGCCTGTATAATGTACCCTGATAGTAAGAAGCCACATGCAGCAATTCCTGCTGGGGTACTAAACAGATTGATCCAGAGACAGAAGAAAGCAATAAGGGATCTGAGAGATCTCTTGAGGAAACAATACTGTGCTCCTGTTCCAGGGAAACTGGTCCCCAGCTCTGCGTAACTAAGAGCAGCCATCTTAGACACTGTGGCACAGGCAGCCCAAACACTTAAGGAGACCCCCCCCGCATTGAGTGAGGAGTATTATAATACCCCTCTAAAAGGAATAAAGGGGCGCCCGGGTGGCTTAGCCGGTTAAGCGTCCGACTTTCGCTTAGGTCATGATCTCGCGGTTCGTGGGTTCGAGCCCCGCGTCGGGCTCTGTGCTGACTGCCAGCTCAGAGCCTGGAGCCTATTTCAGGGGCTGTATCTCCCTCTCTCTCTCTCTGACCCTCCCCTGCTCACGCTGTCTCTCTCTCTCTCTCTCTCTCTCCTAGAAATAAATAAAACATTTAAAAAAAATAAATAAAAGGAATAAAAACTCCTGCACTTATTATACTGAATAAAAAACTGTTCCATGGAAATATCTCATTTGAAGCTGAGTACTTTCTCCCGTTTTCATTTTCTTAAACTTGAAACTTAATTTTAAGCGCTAACATGAATTCACAATTTTTCCTCTGTTGTATTTCTGAAAGGCTTCAGGCAATCTTTTATACTTAAGCAATTTGCTTTTCTCCTCTCATACTCAAATATGTTTTGTTACAGCACCTAACATAAAAAAAGTTACCTTTTGAGTTAATTGAACTAAAGTTTCCAAGATCATGATATTAAAGCACTTTACACATTAAGCATTTAAAAAGTTATACACAATTAAACAAGTTAGACACAGCCAAATGGGAATGAGATTAAAAACATTTCTAAGTTAGTTACTTCTCTGGGTATATAACCTCATAAATTTAGACCCTTAACCAAATCATTCTTTAAAGAAGTGTGTGTAGAATGAAAAAACGTGCAAGATCTGAATCACATTATTTATCACTTATTAGCAGATCTGTGTTTGAGTCACACACACATCTGCCGCCTTGTAGCAAATCTATGTCACTTATTGATTTTTTATTTTGCCACTTTAAAAATGAAACTGATAATCTCTATCTTATTCCCTATCTTAACTTTTCTTTAATAAGGTTAAATGGGGTAATAAAGCTAATACTAATAAAAAGCACCTACTTGTGTACCTAGATACCTAGTCCCTAAGTATTAGTGTACATTAGGGATCCATACATATTAGTTTTATAATCTGGTTAATTTAATTATCACTACTTGGATTATTAGAGAATGCTTCAGCATTTCTAGGATACTTTAAAAACATTTTGTAGTTCATTGCAAACCAGACGTAATTTTGACAAAAGCATCACCTTAGTACACGTATTTAGTGTTTTACATTTCCTCATCAATATTCTTACAGAGGCATGATTCATCTTTTCAAAACTATTTACTTTTTTTATATTTCCAGCTACTTATTGATTGAGCACAGTCTTTTGAGCATCTGGGTTTTTTTTTTTGTTTTTTTTTTTGCCAGGTACTATGCTAATCAATGCACATACAAAGATGATTAAGACACAGTCTGGATCCAGTTCACCACTGTAACCCTGGCATCTGAGCAGGCTTGGGGAACAACAGTGTATCTCAGTAAATATGTTGAATTAATGATTCTTATTCTCCAGACATTCATTCCTCTCTCTCTATATATATGTGTATGTGTGTGTGTGTGTGTGTGTGTATGATTTTACTTATAAATAAATCCATAAGGCCACAAAAGCCAAGAAACAATTCAATGACAAATGAACCATGAGAGTTGGTTTGGTGTCTTTCTTGATGATTTTTGCACGAGTTCTATATTTACCCACCCTGAGAAGTGCCTCCCCTACACGGGACTGGGTTAGAGCATTCAAATCTGACTCGCAGCCAGAAGCGCATCCTTAGCCTTCTATTCTGGTCTCTGATTATTTAGCCTTCAAATTTCCTTTCTGATTTTCTGATTTTAAATAGTTTATTGTCAAGTTGTTTCCATATAACACCCAGTGCTCATCCCAACAAGTGCCCTCCTCCATGCCCATCACCCCCTTTCCCCTCTCCCCCACCCCCATCAGCCCTTAGTTTGTTCTCAGCATTCAAGAGTCTCTTATCGTTTGCCTCCCTCCCTCTCTCCAACTATTTTTTCCCCTTCCTCTCCCCCATGGTCTTCTGTTAAGTTACTCCTAATCCACCTATACGTGCAAACATATGGTATCTGTCCTATGCCTGACTTATTTCGCTCAGCATAACACCCTCAAGTTCCATCCATGTTGCTACGCATGGCCAGATTTCATTCTTTCTCATTGCCATGTAGTATTCCATTGTATAGATGAACCAAACCTTCTTGATCCATTAGTTAGGCTCTTTCCATGTTTTGGCTATTGTTGAGAGTGCTGCTATGAACATTGGGGTACATGTGCCCCTAGGCATCAGCACTCCTGTATCACTTGGGTAAATTCCTAGCACTGCTATTGCTGGGTCATAGGGGAATTCTATTGTTAATTTTTTGAGGAACCTCCATACTGTTTTCCAGAGGGGCTGCACCAGTTTACATTCCCACCAACAGTGTAGGAGGGTACCCGTTTTTCCTCATCCTCACCAGTATCTATAGTCTCCTGATTTGTTTATTTTAGCCACTCTAACCGGCGTGAGGTGGTATCTCAGTGTGGTTTTGATTTGTACTTCCCTTATGAGGAGTGATGCTGAGCATTGTTTCATGCTTCTGCATGGCAAAGGAAACAATCAACAAACTAATAGGCAACTGATGGAATGGGAAAAGATAGTTGCAAATGACATATCAGATAAAGGGCTAGATCCAAAATCTATAAGGAACGCACCAAACTCCACGCCCGAAAAACTAATAATCGAGTGAAGAAATGGGCAGAAGACACGAACAGACACTTCTTCAAAGAGAACATCTAGATGGCCTCCATTTTCTCTGTCTTGCTGATATCAAGGCCAGCTATGGTGATGAGAAAAATAGGGACTGGAGGAGTCAGGACAGGGGTATGTGTAGGGTTAGAAAGAAAACCAGGAAAAATAGTTTACTTGGATCCAGATGGTATATGTTCTGTCCTCAGAGACTGAAAATTTTTGGGGGAGAAGTGGAAGCAATGAACTTGGGCTGAGGGTTCCTATGCACCCTCATCCTGTCAGGGAATAGACCTGTGTAGAAAATCTAATTGCATTGCTATCAGGAGGGAAAGGAAGATGATCTTTGAGTCACTTAAACAGCTCAGTGGAGCAGAAACAGACTCTGGACTATAAATTGACACCTAGACCAAGGAACTCAGGAAAGTAATAAAATATTGCCTCAAGGCTTTTTGTGTTTTGAAAGCTGGTGTGGCATGTAAAGGGCTTAAAAGTCTTCACTTTTTCCTAAGAACAGCCTTTACAGCTAAACAAACTTAAAAATCAACAATTGGGGGCTGCTGGGTGACTCAGTCAGTTGAGCATGTGACTCTTGATTTTGGCTCAGGTCATAATCTCACAGTTCATGAGTTTGAGCCCCATGTTGAACTGCCAGGATGGAGCCTTCTTGGGATCTCTCTCTCTCCCTCTCTCTGCCCTACTCTCTCTCTCAAAAAAAAAAAAACAAACTTAAAAACAAAAAAGAAAAAACTCAACAAACAACTGTTCTTAGCTCTGTCCAGGAACTGAGGTCACAGGGAAAACTATTGCCCCCCAAATAGGAGAGACAGATTGGCAGACACAGAGAATCACAACATATCCAAGTGGAAACTCATGAGGAGAATGAATTTGCAATGACCAGTACCAGGAGAGGTAAGCCTATAATGTAGTTGATGAGTTGTTGGAGGCTCCATATGGACAAGTCTGAGAGATAAAACTTCATGGGGACTCAGTCATATGAGGGTCCTCATACTTTTTTGACTCTTACTTCTAGGAGCACTACCAGGTCCTCATAGTGAGTATCAGAGAAAAACTCCCTTCTATTTCAGCGGGGGAGAGAGGAAAGGAACCATTTTGAAATATGCCAAAACGTTCTGTTCTTTTTGCTTGTTTGTCTTTGATTGGATGTAATAGGTATAACATTGTATTTGTTTCAGGTGAACAACATACTGATTCAATATTTGTATATATTATGAAATTATCATCACAATAAGTTTAAGTAACATGCATCACTACACATAGTTACAAATTTGTGTATGTGTGTGTGATGCGAACTTTTAGAATTACTCTTAGAAACTTCCAAGTATGCAATATAGTGTTATTAATTATGGTGATCATGTAATGTACATTACACTCCCATGACATTTATTTCACAGATAGAAGTTTGTACATTTTGTCCACCTTCACCAGTATGGCGCATCCCACCTCCTACCTCTGGCAACCACCAATCTGTAAGTTTTAGCTTTTTGTTTTTAGATTCCACATTTAAGTGGTATTTGTTTTTCTCTGTCTGACTTATTTCACTTAGCATAATGCCCTCAGGGTCCATCCATGTTGTGTGTGTGTGTGTGTGTGTGTGTGTGTGTCTGTTGGTCTGTCTGTCTCTCTATATGCCACATTTTCTTTATCCATTTATTCATAGATGGATACTTAGATTGCCTTCATATTTTGGCTATTATAAATAATACTGCAGTGAACATGGGGTGCAAATATCTTTTTAAGTTAGTTTTTTCATTTCCTTGTATTAATAGCCAGAAATAGAATTGCTGGATCATATGATATTTCTATTTTTAATTTTTTGAGGAACCTCCATTCTTTTTTCCATAATTGGCTGCACCAATTTACATTCTTACCAAGAATGCACAAAGATTCCTTTTTCTCTACATCCTTGCCAATACCTATTATTTATTGTCTTTTTGATAATAACCATTCTAACAGGTGTGAGGTTATATCTTGCTATGGTTTTGATTTACTTTTCTCTGATGACTAGTGATGCTGAGCATCTTTTCATGTTCCTGTTGGTTGCTTGTATGTCTTATTTGGAAAGATACCTATTCAATTCATCTACCCAGGTTTAAAAATTTTTTTTTATTAATGTTTATTTATTTTGGAGACAGAGAGACAGAGCATGAGAGGGCAAGGGGCAGAGAGAAAGGCAGGGGGAGACAGAGAACCCAAGTCAGGCTCCAGGCTGCAAGCTGTCAGCAAGAGGCTGATGTAGGACTCGAACCCATGTACTGTGAGAACATGACCTGAGCTGAAGTCTAATACTCAACCGACTGAGCCACCTAGGTGCCCCTCCTCTACTCAGTTTTTAATTGGATTGTTTTTGTTATTGAATTGTATGAGTTATTTACATATTTTGATATCAACTCCTTATTAGCAAATATTTTCTCCCATTCAGTACATTGCCTTTTCCTTCTGTTGATGCTTTTCTTTGCGATTCAGAAGCTTTCAGTTTGATGAAAGTCCTAATTATTTATTTTTGTTTCTATTGCCATTGATTTCAATGCCAATTCCAAAAAATCATCATAAAGACCAATGTCAAGGAGCATACCACATATGTTCTCTTCTAAGAGTTTTATCATCTTGAGTCTTATGTTCAAGTCTTTAATCTATTTTGAATTAATTTTTCTGTTTGGTATGGTTCAATTTCATTCTTTTTCATGCGCCTCTCCAGTTGTTCCTACACCATTTATTGAAGGACTGTCTTTTCCTAAATGTATATTCTTTGTTCCTTTCCTATAAACTAATTGACCAATTATGCTTGAGTTTATTTCTGGGCTCTCTATTCTGTTCATTGATCTATGTGTCTCTTTGCGTGCCAGTATCATACTGTTAGTTAACATATAGTGTAATAATGGATTCAGGAATAGAATTTAGTGATTCATCACTTACATAAAACCTCCAGTGCTCATCCCAACAAGTGCCTTCCTTAACGCCCATCATTCATTTAATCTTTCCCCCCATACACTTCCCCTCCAGCAACCCTCAGTTTGTTCTCTGTATTTAAGAGTCTCTTGTGGTTTGCTCTCTCTGTTTTTATCTTATTTTTCCTTTCCTTCCTCCATGTTCTTCTGTTTTGTTTCTTAAATTCCACATGTGAGTGAAGTCATATGGTATTTACCTTTCTCTGGCCAACATCTTTTTGATCGCCAAGTAATATTCCAGTGTGTGTGTGTGTGTTTCTGTGTGTCTGTGTGTGTGTGTGTATTTATCCAAATTTATTCATTTTTGAGAGACAGAGAGAACACTCCCATGCATGCAAATCAGATAAGGACAGAGAGAGAGGGAGAGAAAAAATCCCAAGCAGGCTGTGCAGAGCCCAATCTCATTAACTATGAGATCATGACCTGAGCTGAAATCTAGAATGGGAAGCTGTACTGACGGTATAGTTCTGCAACAATTGAGTAAATCAGTATTTAGTTTTTACATTATTGCCCTTTCAATAGGATTCTCAGCTTTATTGCACCCATATTTTCTCTTGTATTTTAAAAGTTTTCCTAAATTTTTGTGCACCTATGACATTCATTCCCAAATATTTTGGCAGAGTTTCAATATCCTCACCATATATTTAAACAGCATCGTTGGGTTTTTCTTTAGCCCCCCCCTTCCTCCTTCCTTCCTTCCTTCCTTCCTTCCTGTCTTTTGATATTTCTTAGACATTCTTAGATATTTCCCCCCCTCCTTCTGCTCCAAATTAGACTGGTTAATCCTCCTTCATAACTGGAGTCCTGACACTTCTCTTTTTTGATGATTCTGGGAATTACCTTTACATTTTTCCTTTGTTGATATTCTATGTCCTGGATAGGATGTTTTTATGGTTTTTTTCTTGGTTTATTACTCTCTGCTGGAGTGTATAACCTACAGGAACCTCTTGAAAAGGGCTGTAACTTTATTAGTGCTTTCAATTTGAGATGTTGTGAGGTTCATCTTCTTCTGATTCCCCCATGGTCTTCCTTGGCTTTTAGCTTTCTCTAATGGCGATGTCAGTTACTATCCATTCTTCTCCTTTCTAAGTTCCAAAATTTTATTACATATCTTATTTGCTGTTGCTTCCTATCCTATTTTATTTATCCTTATATGTTTATACATATTTTATTCTTCTTTCATTTTAGTGGGGTTTTAGGAGGATGGAGGTAGTAGCATATTTGTTCAATATACCACCTTAAACAGAGATCTCTCATCAAAGCTTTAATTACCAAAATTGTAGAACAGCTAATACACTGTCTATAAGGTGAAGGGCAGGGGAAGCTCAGGAAAAAAAATTATTCCAGTGGCCAGTTGCTGCATTAAATTGCTCTGCCAGATGGAAATTATGCATTTCTCACTATTAGGTATATATATCATGGGTTGGGTTTTTTGTTTTGGTTTTTTTTTTTTTTTTGGCTTCATTTAATTTTAAGCTTCACTAAACAAAATGGACACTAGATGGCTCTATAAAAGCATATATATTCAGAACATTCCATTTAGTTCAAGAATTTGAAGGCATCATAAAATCTTTGATAACAAAAGAAAATTAATTTTTTAGGTATAAGAAAATGAGTTTAAAACCACTATTAGCTATTAAGGAGTGAATCCAGAAATTTGCAAATTTTCTAAGTGCCCTTTGTTGTCAATAAATATTTGTCAAATAGCTGCTAAATGCCAGGTACTATGAGAAGTAATAGGTCTATTGTCCACAGGGGATTTAGCAGCAACAAAAACTCAGAAATGAAATAAATAATTGCAAATGATAAATTAAGCAGTTTCAAATATGTAAAGTTTTATGAAAAGAGACAAGATGCTATTAGAATATATATCAGGTTACCTAAAGTAGACTGAGTCAGGGATGGCTTTGCTGAGAACGTGAAGCTCAAGCTGAAGTCTGAAGGATCAATAGACTGGTAAGGTAGCTGCTGAAAAGATGTGTTTTCTAGGCAGAAGAATGGCATAATTAAGTTTCCAATGACATGAGAGAGAACATAGAACTGAGAGAGGGTCAAGCCGACTTCAGGAGAAGTGGGCAGGGGAGGGGGACAAGATGAGGCTGCTGAGGTCCACAGAAATGCAATTGATTTCATATTGAGTCTAGGAGAGGTGAGAAGCCATGAAGTCCTTTAAGCACACTAATATGTGATGGAATTTACATTTTTAACAGATAATTCTCATTACCTGTGCAATATAATGTGGGCTCCATTTCGTAAAGTTTCCAACCCTTTCAAGTTGTTCAAATCATTAGATTAGTAATGGTCACCAAAAATAATTGAAATTGTTGTATAGGAGCAGTAGCTTTGAGGAGCTAACCTAGAACCTAGTTAGGGACACGGAAGTCCCCAAAATAAAACAATCAAAAGAGACTTTGGAAGAGAAATATGTATGATTGTATGCATGAGTATGTATGAATGTGTGAGTATATAATATATGAATATGTAATAATAAATGGTCACAGTCAACATGACCTATATAATAATAATTTTTTTTTCTGCTATTACTTTACTGCAGTTGATACTTGGTTTGGATTATATCATGAGGTGTGAAGGGATTGATATTGAGTTATGATGGTATAACTTTGCCTACTTTTGGTCATTTCCTTTATATTATAAGTAACATAATATTGTCCTCTGTTGTGTCTTTGTACTATAATTTCGCCTTTATTGTTTGAATCTTCATTCGGTCCAATTGAACAACTCAAGCAGTAGAAACATGTTATAGAATTTTCATAGAATTTCTGGAGTTGGAAAGGATCTAAGTGACCATATTTTTTTGGATTTCACACTGTTTTCTTCTTTTAGGGTATGTCAGGATTGGCTGGGAAGTAGATGAAGGTTCAGGTTGGCAATGTTCTGCCTACACTTTCTCTTTAACTGGAGAAGCTCTCCCTATCTTTTGAGTTTTGTGCAATATTTTCTTTGAAGAGAGCTTTATGCTACTGCAAAGTTGCTACTGCAAAATACTCATTTTCATGGGAGGATACTGAGGACAATGGTTGTAAGTGGATTTTTCTAGATCTGAATGAAAGAAACAAGATTTTTCCCTACACTAGATTTTTCTAGTGTAAGAAACTCACTAATTTTATTCCCTACATAAATAAATGGTGTGTAAATGAATTTGTGTGAGTTATTTTAATGAGAAAACCCAGGTTTTGAAATAACAGAGTTCTCAGAAAAAGCTGGAATTAAGAGTTATATAATGAGCTCATGAAAGAAAAAAAAATCATACCAGTGTGTGCTAAAAACAGTTTTCTTTTTAAAATTGTACTGCTTTGTTTAGGTCTATGGTTAGGTTTAATAACTTTTACCATAATTCCTTATAGGTAAATGGATGTCCAATTTTTTTCTAGTTCTTTTTAGAAGTATTTAGAGGGAAGCTGTACAGGAATTAGTAGAAAAGAAGTAGCAAAGTATTTTTCAGTTAAGAATTGGCAAAAGAGTGGCACCTGGCTGACTCAGTCGGTTAAACATTTGACTTTGGCTCAGATCATGATCTCACAGTTTGTGCGTTCCAGCCCCGCACTCTGTGGNGCGAGATCATGACCCAAGCGAAAGTCGGACGCTTAACCGACTGAGCCACCCAGGCGCCCCCACCGTATCATTTTAAAGTCACAATGTGAATACAAGGACATGACTGCCATTTTCACGTTAGTAGGTTATAAAGATTCAAATGATGGAATAACAGGATAAATATTCTTTTTTTTTTTTTCCCCTAGGAGAAATGGACTTCTTTTAGGGGTTTGGTTAAGAGCACCGTGAAATATCCATGGAGGCATACTGTGAGTAGGAGTAATAATCACAGTATTTAACCACGATGGAATGTGGTGTAAAGCAATCAAAATGATAGCTGGTAGTAGGGCTGGAGTGAAGGTTGGGCATCCCCTGCCATGTCAGATATTATCCTTCTGTTACTGGATCCAGGGTTGGCTAAGAGGAAAGGATGAGGAACTTAGGGTAGTAGCTATTTATAAGTAGTATAAAGTATTTCAGTGTACTGGTGTGTTCTGGCCAAGAGTTAGCCCTTGTTATGGGAATAGTTTCTTTGAAAATTGCTGTGCTGGAAATGTTTCTGGATCTACCATATTTGTTTCTTAAATCTCTCCACTCTGCCATTTGTGCACTTGTGGATTTACTCTTCAGATTCAGATAACACTCTGGCTCATGATCCCATCTTTGTCTCTTCCCACATCTACTGATATTTCAGGATTTGGTGGATCAACTGTCTCTGTAGTCCTGGTGACTGACCTCAGCTTATTGATTGTTGATTATTTTCTATAATTTTGGTTCAAATAGTTCAAAGGATGCTATCACACTACTCAATGTAAGATGAGGAAAATATAGTGATAGTATAGGGAACTTTGAAAGTTAAAAGATGCAATTAATGCAATTAATTCAGATGTAATTAATATTTACACTCAGGTAAAATACTTAAATTATTTGGAAGGCGGTAAGTGGTCATAAATTTAGACATTTCTTTAAAAAAAGTATGATAAACCTCCTGAGTTAAATGAAACTTTAATTAATGATTGTTTAATTAATTTAAGGGTACTCAAAACTATACTTAGTTACTGGATTATTTTCAACCTTGCTTTAATGAAACACTTCCCAACTTGCTTGATCATAAAAATCATGTATGGTGCTTATTAAAAAAATACTTATTCCCTTTCCATACCTTTCCACACCTACTGAATGAAACTTTCTAGGGAAGGACCTGTAAATATGAATATTAAAAATTATCCCTAAGTAAATATTATGAAAAAATAATTTGGGAATTTGGGAGACACTGTTCTACTTTGTAGATCATGTCATTGTAAGTCAATGTTGAAGAACAATCAGAATACTTAGTAGAATATCTAGAAAAATAATAGCTGCTCAGTTTATAGAAGTAATATTTTTATAGAAAATGCATTCATGCTTTAATATATCAATGCGTTAGAATGGTATAGGAAAAAATTGCAAAAGATTTAGAAATGGACAAAAAGATTATTGGATGTCTTCAGTGGAAAACTGGCATTGTCTAACACACACTTCCAGGTTATATATTGTAGATCAAAAGCTATTTTAGTACTTTTTAAGTAGTAAACATTCATAATGATGTAAATGATTCTTTTCTATAGAAAGACAAATTGTAGGGGCGCCCGGGTGGCTTAGCCGGTTAAGCGTCCGACTTTCGCTTAGGTCATGATCTCGCGGTTCGTGGGTTCGAGCCCCGCGTCGGGCTCTGTGCTGACTGCCAGCTCAGAGCCTGGAGCCTATTTCAGAGTCTGTATCTCCCTCTCTCTCTGACCCTCCCCTGCTCACGCTCTCTCTCTCTCTCTCTCTCCTGGAAATAAATAAAAAAATCTTAAAAAAAAAAAAAAGAAAGACAAATTGTGTCCCACGGAAATGCAGTTTTTATTGTCCTATTGGCATTGGCCAAATATCCTGTTTTAAGCAAATCTATTATTTCAACATTTCTGTATTTATCTATCTATCTATCTATCTATCTATCTATCTATCTATCTCTCTCTCTATCTCTCTATCTCTCTATCTCTCTATCTATCCATCTTTCATCTCCTCTCACGCTCTTTGGGCTATATTCAAAAGAGTTGTGATATCTTACTGATTTTCTCAAGAGATAATGAGTCAAATGATATCTTTGAGACATCTAATTTAATATTTACATGACATTTATAATTATACTCTTTAAAATTTTTCAGTAGACAATGCTATCCACATCTTATTTATGCACCCTGAAGAGAACAGAAACCAAGTCATCAGTTTCTCTAATATTGCTTTTCTACAAGTACCATGCATTCAAAGAGTATGCAGAGTGCTTTGTTGAAATTAATCAACCACCCTAGACCTTGCTTTTTACAAAGTACATCTAGTGTTAAGAGTTTTAAGGAATTAAGAAAGCAGTTTCTAGGGACAAGTCTAGTTTGGTGATTTTCTCCACTATATTAGATGATATGACACAAGGCAGTTTTTAGAGCAGAAGGATCACAGTTAGGGTACTGCATGGAAATCTAAACTGGGTTTCCTGACATTTGTTTCCTGACCTGGAATTGAAAACCTCTAATATGTGCCCTAGCCTGGATTGCCCAAGAATTAACTGATGCAACCCTGATTCCGTGTTGTGTAGTGTCTCGCATAGGTGTATTTTGTGCACTCTTTATGAGTTTAGTTCTTGAACTTTCTTATGCGGTAGATATAAGACATATTTCCTGTTTCAGTGACTCACAGTGGAGGCAGACACCTAGACTTATTATGATATTAATAATAGAAGGGGGTACAACAATAAAGTTACCATGGAAACCCATTACATGACCAAGGGGAGTCACAAAAGGTGACATTTAAATATGGTCACACATTTTTCTCTAGAGTAGAATATTTATTTAGTCTTTTAATTACAAAAGCAGTATGTGAATGTGTTCTAGATTTTAAAATGTCAAACAATGAAGCAAGGTCTCTAAGGATGACTTAGGGAGGTAGACAAGTCCATGAGGAGGAGGTGGGTCTAGAGGGAAGAGATACACCAGGGAGTAGAAATGTGCCAACAAAGTGGAGGTGTAGGAAACCATGGCACATTTGGGGGATATGAGTAAATTGTTCAATGTCAGTGGGATGCAGAATATTGTGGAGAGTGACTAGAGATGAGATTACAGAGAGGGTTGAGTTAAAGTTGTGAAGAATTTTGTATACCATGTTTAGATGTTTAGTTTTTTCTCCTTTTAGGCAGAGCAGTAACGTGATTGGATATGTATTAGAAAGATGATTTTAGGAATGGACTAAAGTAGAGAGAGTCTAAAGGTAAGTCCTCTCAAGGAATTTTGTATTCATAGTCCATTTTAAATCTTACAAAAAGGCAGATATTCCCATTTTCTGAATGAGGAAATTGAGATCTAAAGGAATCAGGTCATTTCTCCCCAAGGTTATGAGCAAGTAAGTGGTAGAACAGGGATTTGCCCTCATACCTCTAAGCCTAGATTCTTTGTTCTCATCTTTGCTGCCATTCCTCTGGAGAAGTTAGTCATTAGGTAAGAAATGTGGATGGCAAGCATTGAAGGTATAAATGAGCATAAAACAACTAGGCCTCAGTTAAGTACAACAGTGAGTGTTACTAACTGTGGGATAGCATTCAGAGAGCTTTGGGCCTAGATATGAGAAAACCTGCATTCTTATCCTGTCAGTGATCTTAACTAGGTGGGTGATTGTGGGAAGTCAGTGAAGTATTTTGGGATTTCATCTCTCTATAGAGTAAGGAGGTTGATCAAGCTAATTTCTAGGTTCTCTTCCAAACTCAAAAGTCTGTATTTCTTCATAAATATCACCATGGGCTGGTATGCTTAGAGAGAGTATCACAGAGGATGTGAAGTTATTTATTATCATTTTCATTTTTATTTGAGATGTGATGATTGTCTTTTCCCTCAGTTTTTTTGGCATCATATATGTGCTTTTAATATAGGACACACCACATTACATTGTAAGTGCTTACAGGGGTGCTGTTAAAAATATTTAATAGCCACTTTGGCATAGGTATGTACAAATTGGAGAAACCCAGTTATAAACAGGTGGAAAGGTCATTTGGTGCACACTAGCCGAGTTTCAGTTCTGATTGTTGGCACGTCTGACTCTTCTCTGGACTATGAGTGAGTCACTGGAAGGAGCTGTGTCATTCTAATTTTGGATCCAACATCCTAAGGCAATGCTTGCCTTCTAGTAGATGCCTAATCAATATTTGTTAGATGAACAATTTCCAGTGTGTCTTCAGTGTTTGACAAGCTCATGTGCTCAATGCATGCAGCTGTGTTACATGAGCTTGTACTGAAAGAAAAGGACTTTTGAATGACTTTGCTTTAAAATTTTTTTTTTAAATGTTTTATTTATTTCTAGGAGAGAGAGAGAGAACGTGAGCAGGGGAGGGTCAGAGAGAGAGGGAGTCACAGACTCTGAAACAGGCTCCAGGCTCTGAGCTGGCAGTCAGCACAGAGCCCGACACAGGGCTCGAACCCACGAACCGTGAGATCGTGACCTGAGCAAAAGTCGGACGCTTAACTGACTAAGCCACCCAGGCGCCCCAGAATGACTTTGCTTTTAGAAGAAAGCTGACCACCCTGGGGGCAAGCAGTGACAGAAGTACCTAGGATACTGGGCACTCATTAAGTTCCAATGATCTTTTATTCCTTCTTTCTAGAGTCAATTATATCATAAAACTTGAACTGCTTTAATTTTTTTCATCAAAAAAGTATTTCAAGGGCAAAAACCTCATTATGTCTTCACACTTACTTTATAAGCTGTGGCATTTTCTAGTTACAGTAAAAAAAAGTCAATGTAAGTTTAAGTCTTATCAGCATCTCAGGGCTCTTCTTTCTTAATCTCTTACTGACAGAAAGAGATTTCTGTCCTTTCCCTTATTATCTAATCATGTTATACTTCGATTGTGAGTCTTCCACAAGCTCAGGATGGCTGACTCATCATTCTGAATTTATCTTGGAAGCAGCTGTAAGAATTAAAAAAGAAAAAAGGCCTTGGTCAAGGCATGTGGTTAAAACTCCTCTTATTTGTACCATAAATTGTACAATCTCTAGTTCTCTGGTACCAGACTACCTTAACTATAGCATCAGGGCCTGGATCAAACTGGTAAAATTGCTATATTGAAGACATGGGGCTCCAAACAAATGTTTAGAAAATGTGTTTCTTCAAAGCTGTAATGATTCTATCTGATTTTTTTTCTTGTTTTTAATTCTGTGTAATGAGGTTACTTCATCCATTTCTTCTGTATTGCGATATTTAGTTTTCCTCTAATGTAAACATTGTTTAACTTTTAGCAGGATTTGAATGTCTTCCAATTATACATTTTAGTGTCTCTTATAGACTTTTCTTCAAATAGATTCAGTTCTTCCATGTTTTGAATTCATGGCATCATTGTGAGATGAGACATGATGATGCATGTGTGGCCTGTGAAACAGAATTATATGGACATAATTAAGTGTATTGGCTCAGGAATCCTCAGCCTGAATTTAAATCCTGGCTTTGTCTCACCCCTCTCCTCCAACTGGTTGTACATCCTTGAGCAAATTACTTTATCTGAGACTTAGTATTCTGATATTTAGAGTGGTGTGGTAATGATACCTAGGTCATGGAGTTCTTATAAAACACTTAGCATAGGATTTGGAACACAGTAAGCTAAAAATAAATGTTAACTTGAAAAGCAAAAACATAATGAAACTCCAAAACTTATAATGTACATATTATATATAAATAGTACTACCCAGGAAGAAATAATAGCTGGCTATTTAAAAATTCATCTCTTAAATGAATTTCATGTCTTGACATTGATTGATTGATTCATTCTCTACTTTATTATTATGCACAGCACGCTGTGAATATGAATGAACCCCAGTGGTTACTTTTGATTATTGCCCGCTTCCCATCCAGTTCAGTGTTGGAGTTACTCTTACTATTTAAACGTCTTGAATCCTTTCAGCTGGGATGAGATACTCAGCATCTTTCCCATGAACATTTTTCTATGGTCTTCTTTTGCTTCTTGAGTTGTTGGCCACTCGCATCTTGTCCTCTATTCCTGACCTTTTCTCTTCACTCAAGCCAACCCCAAATGCTCACCATCCTTTTCCTTCATTTCCTCGAAATACTACTCACAGAGGCACTTATGTGTTAGATTTATTTTCTGAAGGATTTCCTATATCTTGGAATCGTGTACTGGATGATCCAAAACTGAATATTTCATAATTGTCTTCCTCCACTACAGGAAACTGACTTTGTTCCCGAATCTCCCATCCTTTCACCTTGGGCTACTCCAGCTTCTCCAAAAAGCTCACTCTCTATCCATTAATCTCTTTTTCACACAGACTCCAGAGCTTGATGTTTCTCCGCCTCTATTAGGTAGAACAATTCAGTTCTATGTCTGTCTTAGTCCATTTTGGCCACTGTCCTGAGGGCTTTATTTTTCTAAGCAAACATTTTCTCCTTTAAGAGGAAATCTGTTGTCAACTTTAGAATAAGATTCCTTCACCACCCTTAACTCAAAGATAAATAAGCTATAATTTTTGCTAATTCTCCACATTTTACTCTCGACAGAGTGATACTTTATTTTTTTTAATGTTTATTTTTGAGAGAGAGATAGAATGTGAGCGGGAGAGGGGCAGAGACAGAGGGAGACATAGAATCCAAAGCAGGTTCCGGGCTCCAAGATGTCAGCACAGAGCCCCAGGAGGAGCTTGAACTCATGAGCAGAGAAATCGTAATCTGAGCTAAAGCTGGATGTTTACCCGACTAAGCCACCCAGAAGCCTCAGTGCTACTTTAAAATTGTGAGTCAGTTCACTTCAACCCTCTGGTTGAAATGCTGTGTGGCTTCCAAACTCAGAGTAATCCACGGTCTTTTCAATGTTACAGGGCTGCAAGAACTGCCTGGTCATCTCGTTGGCTCCATATTGTCCTATTCTACTCCTCTCTCATTCTTCTCCAATAGCACTGGCTTCTTTGATGTTCCTTGAACCTCAAATATACCAGACACATATACATCAAGCATATTTCTACCTCAGGGCTTTTGCACTTGCCACTCTTTCCACCTAGAAAGCTGTTCACTGGAAAACTCACCAGAGAGAGACACGGTAATATGGATAAAGGCATAAAAGAGTATAGTGTTTTTAGGAACCAGAAGACTTTTAATATGGCCTGACCTTAAGTTCTGCACATGTATGCAGGGCAGCATAGCCCCAAGTATCAGCTATAAACCTGTTGTATTGGTGCAGATTTGTAGATAAATTAAAGAAGCTTCAGCATCCCTCAGTTGCATGAACTCCTTCCAAGGGCCTGGAAGAGACCTTATCAATGTATTTAGAAGGTTATATGGTTTTGTAAAATTTGTAAAAGTAAGGCATTTTACCTAAAATTGGTTAGAACAGTGGTTTCCTTTCATTCTGACTCACCTTTATCACACTTCTCATGCTGAGTGGTGTTGGAATGGTTGCGGGCAATTTTGGGATCTGGTGTCAGGGAAGATGAGCTGGGGGTTCTTTTATTTGACTTTAGTGGAATAATATTATGTGGTTCACAGTCACTTCTGGATAGTTACCTTTTTGCTAACTGTTTCTGAATGACTTCCAAGAATGCTACAATCCATTGCACCAGTTGAGCTGGTAGGGCCAGGAGTCTTATTGTGATGTGACAATGCCCTTTAGTGGCCAACACCAGCAGTAAGGTAGTGAGGAGGATCACATGAGAAATCATCAGAGCCAGAAATTAATCTGAGCAAAATTTGTCCCACTTCCAGCTTATATACAAAAGAAACTTGTGATTTCCCCAAATTTGAAAACAGACCTAAACAAGCTACATGCATTTCCTACTAGCTGAAACAAACTCCCTAACTGCATTTTCCGTTTCTTGCTTCTCAATTTATGGTGCTGTGCTGCTGATGCAGGCAGGTTGGGTCCCAGGACTCAAAGGGTGTCCTGAAGGACCAGCCAACAGGGTCCCTGGCTGCATGCATGGTAGAAATCAAACACAAGCCAGCAAGACGTGAAAGTAGAGTTTACTGAAGGTATAAAGAGAGTCCAGGTACAGACAGATGTCTGAGAGGCTCAGGAAGGAGGGAATCTTGTCTTAGTTCAAGGTTCTGAGTTTGTTTGTTTTCTTTGTTTTTTTTTTTTTTTTAATTTATTTTTGAGAGACAGAGAGAGACAGCACAAGCAGGGGATAGTCAGAGAGAGGGAGACACAGAATCCAAAGACAGGCTCAAGGCTCTGAGCTAGCTGTCAGCACAGAGCCCGACATGGGGCTCGAACTCACAAACTGTGAGATCATGACCTGAGCTGAAGGCGGATGCTTAACCAACTGAGCCACCCAGTCACCCCAAGGTTTCTGAGTTTTTACTGAGGATTGTGGTCTGGTGTACCTGTACTTTCAGGCATCCAGGAACTGAGTAGAACGTTTTTACGTTTCATTTTTACGAAGGCCCACGTGTTATTCCTTGGAGCCGGGGGTCTGGGCATAGAGGTGTCAAACATTGATGGTCTGGAATATGATGAATATGATGGTTTCCTTCAGTCATTCTTACCGGGTCCTTCCTTTGATGTTACCTATTCTAAAGAAATTATTGACCGCTTGTCCCTTGCAGAGGGATACACTATTTGCATTTTGAGACATATGTAAAGTGGGGGTGCAGGTCCTAGCAAGAATAGAAGCAGGAAAAGGAACAAAAAGCAGGTTTTATGGAGTCCTTCAGCTTCCCTATCTCACAGAGCATGAACCTGTGCAGATGACACCTTATGAGTGACATTACAAATTCCTGCCATCTAATAAGATTTAAAATAGCCCATCACTCTTACTTAGCTGTCTCTTCATCCATCTTTGATGAACTATCAAGTTTTCTCTTAGAATTATTCTAAAATTTCTTTCTTTATCTGACTGGGATGCTAACTCACACCCACATGACATCCACAATTGATACGTGATTACACTTACCAACTGTCCCTGTTTTCCCTGGACCAAGGGATTTCTAGGGAAATGGACTTTCAGGGCTAAAATGGGAAAAGTCTTGGCTAAACCGAGATAAGTTGCTTGGCTTATGTATCCCTGTGTTATTTATCAAGAGTAACAATCTAAGTGACAGCTCATGGGACTTTAATCTTCTCTCTGCCACAAAATTACACTTTGTTTTTCCCCTCTGCTTGTAATTTATTCCCACATGAGGAAAATTATTTTTCCTTTTCATATATGATCCCTATAGCCGTGTCCTGCTATATTGCCCTTTGTCTTCGGTATCCTGACTTTTCAATTGACATCTCCTTTTTGTCATCTTAAATGTTACCTTTTCACCAAGTTCCCTCCCTTCATCTATAACAACTTCACTTGGCATTTTTTTACTTATGCTATCATTCTATCTCTCTCCTTCCCTCTTATAAGAGATTTCTCAAGAGTAGGCTATGAACTATGTCTGAATTCCTTCATTACTTCTCTTGCTTTTGGCCTCAGCATTTCACTGAAACAATTCTCTTAATAGTTCTCTAAACAATTGCCATGTGGTTCAACAAAGAGTCTGTTGCTTTTTAGCCTTCTGCCCCTTTGGAGTCTCTGATTTTCCCTTGTTAATTTTCTTGACATGCTTTTCTGTCATGGCTTCTTTACAGGGCCCCACCCTAAAACTCCCTTTAGCTCTCATTCTTTCCTTTTGTTGCCTCTACTGATTTCTTTTTCTCTTTCCATCCCCTAAAAGTTGGTGTTTGTCAGTGTGCTGCATTTAATCTTTTCCGTATATGTTCTACTCATTGGCATTTTATGTATTTTCTTAAGTTTAACAATTATTTCAAAGATGGTTTCAAACCTTTTATCCTTTTATCCAGACCCTACCTTGCAACTGGATCATTTATTCTTAGCTCTATCCTGGATAATTTTTAAAAAATTATTTTTTTTTGATGTTTATTTTTTATTGAGAATAAAAAATAAACAGAATGAATGAACATGAATAGGGGAGGGGCAGAGAGAGAGGGAGATACAGAATCCGAAACAGGCTCCAGGCTCTGAGCTAGCTGTCAGCACAGAGCCCGCCGCGGGGCTCAAACCCATGAACCGCGAGATCATGCCCTGAGCTGAAGTCAGATGCTTAACCTACTGAGCCGCCCAGGCGCCCCTATCCTGGATATTTTTTAACAAAATCCTTCTGAGCTCTAAACTTACAATGTCTAAGTACAGGACGAGGATATATTTTTTTCCTCCATACAGAAAAGCTCCTCTTCCTAGGTCCTCTGTTTCTTTTAATTTGGGGCACCTGGGTGGCTCAATTCACTAAGCATCCAACTTTTGATTTCAGCTCAGGTCATGATCTCATAGTTCTTGAGTTTGAGCCCTGCATCAGGCTCTGAGCTGCCTGCAGAGACTGCTTGGGATTGTCTCCCTTTCTCTCTGCCCCTCCCCCGCTCACTCTGTCTCTCAAAATAAATAAAAATAAAGTTTAAAAAATATTTTAAAATAGTACATCTGTTTTTTTTGTCATTTGTGCTCAGAAACTTGAGATTACATTTCTCCATCCTGAGGGGTTCCTTTCTCCTAATACAAATTTAACCAGTTGCTAAGTCATGTATAGTCTAAGTCAGAAATGGCTCTTGGTTTTTTTAATTTTTTTAATTTTTTTTTTTAAATCCAGAACTCCTTCCCCAGGTTAGGCCCTCATGACATCATCTTAACTTCCTGTCCTTGCCTGTATTCCCATTTCTCATGTTTCCCCACCAATTCATTCTGCACTCTGCTTCCTTAGACTGACTTTCCGGCTTCCCTAAACTATGACCTACAACTACTCTTTTAAACCCTTACTTTCTCCTAGTCATCCCTGAAACACATATATGCTCCTTTCCAAGTGATCTTCTAGTTATTATTTAAATATCTTCTATGAGGGGTGCCTGGGTGGCTCATTTGGTTAACTGTCCGACTTTGGCTCAGGTCATGATCTCACAGTTCATGGGTTTGAGCCCCGTGGCGGGCTCTGTGCTGACAGCCAGCTCAGAGCCTGGAGCCTTTTTCAGATTCTGTGTCTCCCTCTGTCTCTGATTCTCCCCTGCTCACGCTGTCTCTCTCTCTCTCTCTCTCAAAAATAAAATAAAACATTAAAAAAAATAAATAAATATCTTCTATGATAAATCAGGGTATTGCCTTGTGCCCATGCTTCTTTCCATTTAGAGTGACACTATCCCATTGTTGGCTTTTAAAATTCATGTTTAAAATTCATGATTAAAATTCATGACACTTCCTCTGATATCTTCTGAATCCTTCATCATTTGTGGCCTTCTGATCATTTACCTCTATTACTTTCTTTTGTTATCTTCTTTGGTATGAACCATATGATGTCCTCATGAAATTAAAATTCTGAGATGAGAGAGACTGTCAGACACTTTCATATGCTCTTTATAGTGACTTGTGCCCAGTTTAGGCTCAATCAGTGTTGGTTGAAATGTAGTGGTTTATTTTAGTTTTAGGTTTCAGACCTAAAACATTATTTCAGAAGATCATGAACCTGTACTTGTTTCTACTTGTTGATTTGAAAGGCGAAAGCAAAGCTGAAGCAAATTGCCACCAGGTGGCAGTGCTACAGAGCTGCTCCCAACCTCTGATGTAATCTGGATAGAAATCATTTACTAGGACATGTTCTGCCCTGATCTATACAAAATCACGGAATCATAGCTATTGGCTTTGGAAGCGACCTAAAGACTCTTCTGTCTTGCATTTTAGTTGTAAAGATGAGGAAACTGAAGTACAGTGTGTGTGTGTGTGTGTGTACACAGAGAGAGAGAGAGCTAGAAAGGATTTTTCAGGTTATTTAGGGTTTTTTACAGATAAGGAAAATGAAGTCATGACCAAGGAGATGTATTAGTTGGAATACTTTTGACTTTGTCATAAATTCAACACAAATTGGTTTTTAAAATTAAAAAGAAAGGAAGGCAGTTTTTGGCCCAACTATCTGAAGAGTCCAGGGATAAGCCTAGCTTCAGGCAAGGCTGGAGCCAGGGTTCCAGTCTCTAGCTTTTTATTCTGCTTTCTGCTGTGATGGTTTTATTTGAGGTTTTGCATTTCCTGCCCACTCTTGTCTTTTGTTATCCCTACTGGTAGGTGTATCTGCAAAAAGCATAATTTCCTTTTCTAACAGTTTCAACAAGAACCCTGGAATTGAGTCTCATTGGGCAAACCTGGGCCATGTTCCAGCTGGAGCAAAGGGATGGGTGGGTGCCCTTCATCTCTCTGAGAAATGGAGGTTGGTTTGGGGCAAGGTCAACATGTATAGTTTTCTATGAATAGTTTTTCATTTCAGGATGGTGCCCAGCTGAGCTGGTGATTGGGAACTGAGATCTAACTGAGGCCCGCTTGCCGAGGTATGATATATTGGAGACGCATCTGCTTAGATGGGAAACTTTTTCTAATGTGCCTCAGGTCACTGCATTCAAAAGAATGAATGAGCGCTGAGTAGACCTAAAAATGTCCACTTCTGGTGGCAATTAAAAAAAATTATGGCTAAATGTGGTTTTCTTTTTCTTTATTTCTATTTCTAAATGGAAGTTTTGATTGTATTATACAAAATGTGTGGCGATTTTGAGTCAGAATGCCAACCTGGAATGTTGGGTCCGCCAAATGTTAGCTGTGTGAATTTGTTAGGAGTTTTATATTTCTCAGCTTCAGTTTACTTATAGATAATAACCACATCTCAGGAAGAATGAAGGATTAAATGAAACATAAAAAAGCCCATCCAAGAGCCTGGGACATAGTAACAGCTCAATTAATGTTAATTAATTGTGGCAGTTTTTCAACATGAGCCCCAAATTCTTTGACAATTTTCTCAGAGAAGGATGGAATCTATGTCCCCTTTTCTTGAGTTGGGGAATGCTTGTGACTGCATTAAGTAGTAGAATATAGAAAAGTGACACCATGTGATGCCTGAGCCTATCACAAAATGTCACGTAGCTTTCTCCTGGAATGCAGCTTGAAATGCTTCTCAGAAGTTCCCTCTCAGTACACTCCCTCTTTGAATGAAGCCATCATGTTGTGAGAAGCTCAAGCCACACAGAGAGACAGATTTCCCTGTAACCTTTCAGTGGGAGGAATATCAAAGAATTTTAGGGTCATGTTTTAAAAATTCCACATGCTGTGTTAAGTACTATGAGGAGTGTGATTTTCCTACAAATACTTATTTCCTTGATTATTATAAGGATTGTCTGTAGCTATAATGGTTAAGTTTATGTGTCAGTTTGGATAGGCTATGGTGCACAGCTGTTTAGTTAAACACCAGTCTAGATGTTGCTGTGAAGACAGTTTTCAGAAAGATCAAAGACCGAGCAAAGACTTGTGAGCTGACTTTGAACTCAGAACTGCAACATCAACTCTTACCTGAATTTCCTGCTTCTCCAGTCTATGGATTTCAGGCTTGCTAGCCCCCACAAATACATGATCAAATTCCCTAAAATAAAGACCCACTACACCCCCATATATATCATTATGTCTATCATTCTTTTTATTGAGAACCTTGACTAATACAATAACTAAATATAGCAAGACAGAAATCTTTTTAACATAGAATAATTTCATTTCCATCATTAGATGATTCAGGTACTTGATATCCTAATCCACACTTTAGAATTTAGAGAGTACTTATGCTGTTCTTAAATTATCCTACATATGGTTAAACTTTGCAGCCCTAATAAGAATTTTAGCCTCATGTTGCATAATATTAATCTTTCATCGCCTATAATTCCCATTGTATGGAGCTCAACTTAGTAAACCTCTGGGGATTGATTATTCCTTGGCAGTGTGTAAACAAGTTTGCCATGCCGAGAGTAAAACTATCATTGTGAGGGCTGTGTGCCTGCTTAAGCACATTCTGAAGTGACATTTTTTGTTTCACTGTCTCATCAACTCATTATGTAAATGTCATTATTGGGCAATTAATAATTGCAGGTAGGTGTGGGAGAATAGTTTCCCCTATTGACACAGAGATTTCTGATCTGATGATTGGAGATGTTATGTGACTCATTTACAAGTCTTCTCTTGGGGGAGTACATCAAAGATGCAGCTTCATGATTTAATGAATTGACTCAAATTACCCATCCTTTTCCCACCTCTTACCAGCTTTTATGGCTCCTGGGTCTAGCTGTCTTTATTTGTCTCATCTGAGCCTTGCTGATGGAATCAACATAACTTGCCCCAAATTTCTGTGCAATACTACTAAAAAAATTCTTCATTTCGTTAAATTATACTGAATTTTTAAGAGGAGAAGCATGTGGAACAATGCAGAAATTAACCAAGAATCTAAAGACCTAGAATCTGATATTAGCTGTTGGCTCTTTAAATTGACATGAGTCCCTGGACATACTTCCACACAGCCTCAGTTTTTATCCAAAATGACAAATTTGAAAATTTGGTTTCTACTACTTGGTAACTATTAAATTTTTACTTGGAACTGTTTATGAAGAGATCCTTTTTGCCAAGCTCTTACAGCGAGTCATTGCTAAGATGTTGCTAAAAGGAAGCAGCTGAGATGTGTCTAATTTATAATTTATTAATTATAACCAGCTGCAGGGAAAGGAAGGCAGCTATTAGATGGGGTGGGAGGAAAGAATGAACTTTTAGAAAGTACGAGACAATAAAATATGTCCTTTAGATTGAGGGGTGACTGAGGAGTTGATCCTGAGCTAGGAGAGAGAATATAATAAAAACATCAACTGTTGCTAGAAACGAAGATGGAAGATGTCTTTTAGGACTTTTAGGCAACTAAACAATCAGTTGGGGCCTTAGTAAGACTTAAATTCTTCCATCTGATCAAAAAGGCTAAAAGATTTGGTGGCATTTTCGACTAAAGGAAGACAGTTCTAGCAACAGTATGGATCCGTGTAAATCTGCCTAGGACCTTTAGAATAAAAGGCTTTGGGACTGCTTCAGATAAAGAAGGAACCACTTCTCCTCTTTCCATCTCTCCTATAGTGAGCCCTTGCCTGTTTTTTTTTTGTTTTTTTTGGTTTTTCTCCTACTGTCATTTCTGAACCTGTGGACCAGAGCCCTTTCTGAGTACCTGGCTGACTCTGAGACTTGCCTTTTGATTTCAGCTCTCATCGACAGTTCCCTCTACCCAGTGGGCATCTGCATGATTCTAACTGATCTGGAGTCTTTTACAGGCAGTCCAGTCTCCTAACAGAGACAGTCCATGCTGGTAAAAATTCAGTTATGTCCAGCTGAAGCTGTCAGAAGCAGAAAATTCCTTGAACTGGGAAAACACTTGTAGCAGTCCACACACACACACACACACACACACACACACACAAAAGAGCTAAGGCTTATAGCAGTCCACAATAAAAAAAAAAAGAGAGCCAAATTCTAAGCAGAAAATTTTCATTTAGAATATGAGATTTCTTTGTAGATGTGATGATGAATAGAGCCTGTGAAGTGCCTGGTTTTTGATATTAGTGTATTCGCACAGCAACCGTGCAAGCATTTACTGCTATACCCAGTTGACAGAAAGAAATTGAAGTTCAAAGAGCTTAGAAAGTGAGAGTTACAGATAATGAAAGGTATTAGTATTCAAGCCTAGCATAGCTAAGTACTCTTTCCCCTACTTTGCTAAGCCTGCATGGCTCTGAATGTGCTACTTAGTTTCTGTGTCATTTTACAATAACTAAATTAAAAACCGTAGTACTTGGTCTCTAAGGTTGTTGTTTCTTTACTGAAATGAATTTACTAAAGGCTAAAATTTGTAAGCCTAAAGACTTGATAGAATAAAAAAGGTAGAACTGAAAGTTCAAGTACTTGGCCTAAAGAATGACTTTTTAATAAAATCTCTTCATGCCTCTGAGACATTTATTTAAGATATTTTGCAAAGTTTTTAAGATTCAATGTGTCTAATGAACAAACTGCACCTCTTTTCTCCCATACCGCGTCATCAACTGTGAAGGTAGCTCATTTATTTTATTCTCCAGTTTTCTGGGAGAATCACTTAATTTCTGATTCTGACAAACAACATGAAACTGTTCAAATAACTGTCTTTAAAATGATAATTTTTATATTCATGGTACCTTTTGAGTATTACTGACATATTCTCAAGTGATGACTTGGATTGACAACACGGAGAAACTATTTTCCCTCCTGATTTGCTCTTTGTGGTAGATGAGGTTCCAAATGAATATGTTTACTTGAGTGTTAAAAGGTACTATTGAAATTGATGTGAGAAAAATCCCATTTTGAGAACTATGTTACCAGATTACTTTAAATTTCTCCCAATGTGTTAATAAAATGCAAAGCTGGAACTAGGCATTTTTGTGCTAGAGGCAATTTTTCTCTAGAGGTTTCTTTTCCTCCGCTTTGCTTTATGGACTGTCAGATCATGGAGACTTCGTTGGAATCCTCAGTAAAGCTCTTTTAAAGCAGGAATTGTTTCTTGCTTATCCTTGAATAAGCCAGTAAAGTGGCCATCTATCTTGCTTAAGGTTTCTTAATTTTGATAATCTTGTTAGCTAATAATTGCCGTGGTCAGCTACTTTGCTAAGCATTTATCATGCATTATTACAATCCTATCAGGTGCTATTGTTATTCTCTAGAAAAGGAATCTAAGAATCAGAGATGTTGCAGTCTTGCCCAATTTCATGCAGCTAGAAAGTGATGGGGGCACCTGGGTGACTTAGTCGGTTAAGCGTCCTACTTTCGCTTAGGTCATGATCTCGCGGTTCGTGGGTTCGAGACCCGCGTCGGGCTGTGTGCTGACTGCCAGCTCGGAGCCTGGAGCCTATTTCAGTCTTAGACTCCCTCTCTCTCTGACCCTCCTCTGCTCACGCTGTCTCTCTCTCTCTCTCTCCTAGAAATAAATAAAAAACATTAAAAAAAAAAAAAGAAAGTGATGGTGCTGGAATTTGACCCAGAACTTTCTATGTCCAAGATTCATCCAAGGCTTTTTTTTTTTTTTAATTTAAATTCATGTTAGTTAACATATGGTGTAGTATCTATTTCAGAAGTACAATTTAGTGATTCATCACTTACATACAATAACCAATGCTCATCTGTTGGGAGCCNAACAGGCTAATGACCCCTAGTCATAAAAGATTGACCTTTACATGTACAATTCTGTTTCTACCGTCGTGTTAGTCCAGGATGTTCATACAGCTCAACATGTAAATCAACTAACCAAAAATTCTCTCATGCCCTAGCTATCAAGAAATCATAAAATTAGACACAAAGGTAAATGCCCTTGAAGAGGCTATTCTATGTATTGGAAATGAGCTAAACTCTTTAAAGGTATGGTTGGTTCTCCGGTGCAATAAAGCATATAACTGGAAAATCAAGTCTTGCCCAGAGACAAAGAGCCTAACTTAGAGAAAAGGAACAGATAAGGGCAGAAGATAAGTTAGTACATACACCTTTGCTAACTGATGGTGTTTAGCAGCCCCTTCCCTAAGGCCTACTTTCCACAAACACTTCCCCTTACCCTGACAGCTGTGATGAGGATGGATAAGAGTATCTACAAACCTATGACTTATCTTAGTGTTATTAAAATGTGAACACCTTGTTATTTTCTTAGTTACTCAACCTCACTATAATTGGGGCAGTTCTGCAAGAAGACTTCTGTAAAACCTGTTTCTGTACATTTTCCAAAAACACCTTATCACAAAGAGCTATCCATTGTAAAAATTCCATTTCCTGATGCCATATTAACATTTGACCTATAAATAAAGACACCAAAACCGACAGGACAGAGATGCCTGCCTGGTGATCAGAAAGGATCTCGGGGCTCTCTCACTCTCTTTCACCGACACCGTCCATCCTTCAGGGACCCTTGGACCTGTTGGAGCCGGCGCGGCCTCTGACACTCATCCCAACAAGTGCCTCTTTAATGCCCATCACCCATTTGCTCCATTCCCCAACCCACCTCCCCTCCAGCATCCCTCGGTTTGTTCTCTGTATTTAGGAGTTTCTTATGGTTTGTCTCCCTCTGTTTTTATCTTATTTTTCTTCCCCTTCCCCTATGTTCCTCTGTTTTGTTTCTTATGATATGAGTGATATTATGTGATATTTGTCTTTCTCTGATTGACTTATTTCACTTAGCATAATACACTCTAGTTCCATCCACATTGTTGCA
Source organism: Crocuta crocuta (assembly GCF_008692635.1). Taxonomy (NCBI): domain Eukaryota; kingdom Metazoa; phylum Chordata; class Mammalia; order Carnivora; family Hyaenidae; genus Crocuta; species Crocuta crocuta. The sequence goes on along the minus strand of NW_027531285.1, from coordinate 2,227,139 downwards.
AATGACAGGATTCCATTCTTTTTGATGGTGCTTAGTCTCTAAGGTTGTCATTTCTTAAGTGAAATGTATTTACTAAAGGCTAAAACTTATAAGCCTGAAGACTTGATAGGATAAAAAAGATAGAACTAAAAGTTCAAGCACTTGGCCTAAGGCATGACTTATATGTATGTTACATGCAATACATTTACTTACTTCTGATTCTAATGAAAAGTATGAAACTGTTCAAGTAACTGTGTATATATTACTATATATATAGCTTGATATATATATATATATCGATACATATATATCATATACATATATATCACATATGTATATATGTACTTGATATATACATATATATATTATATACACACTGTGTATATCATATACATACCACATCTTCTTTATCCATTCATCAGTCAATGGATATTTGAGCTCTTTCCATAATTTCACTGTTGTCGATAGCACTGTTATAAACATTGGGATGCATGTGCTCCTTTGAATCAGCATTTTTGTATCCTTTGGATAAATACCTAGAAGTGCAATTGCTGGACTGTAGGGTAGTTCTATTTTTAACTTTTTGAAGAACCTCCATACTGTTTTCCAGAGTGGCTTGCATTCCACCAGAGTGGTTTGCATTCCACCAGCAGTGGAAGAGGGTTCCTCTTTCTCTGCATCCTTACCAACACTTGTTGTTTCTTGTAATGTTAATTTTAGCCATTCTGAGGTGGTATCTCATTGTAGTTATGATTTGTATCTCCCTGATGATGAGTGATGTGGAGCATCTTTTCATGTGCCTATTAGCCATTTGGATGTCTTCTTTGGAAAAATGTCTATTCATGTCTTCTGCCCATTTTTAAACTGGATTCTTGGTTTTTTGGGTGTTGAGTTTGATAAGTTTTTTATACATTAGATAATAACCCTTTATCAGATATGTCATTTGCAACTATCTTCTCCCATTTCAAGGGTTGCCTATAGTTTTGCTGATTGTTTCCTTTGCTGTGCAGAAGATTTTTATATTGATGAGTCCCAGTAGTTCACTTTTGCTTTTGTTTCCCTTCACTCCAGAGACATGCCTAGTAGGAAGTTGCATGCAGCCAAGGTCAAAGAGGTTGTTGCCTGTATTGTCCTCTAGGATTTTTATGATTTCTTGCTTTACATTTTAGGTCTTTCATCCATTTGAATTTATTTTTGTGTATGGGGTAAGAAAGTGGTGCAGTTTCATTCTTTTGCATGTTGCTGTCCAGTTTTCTCAACACAATTTGTTGAAGAGACTGTCTTTTTGCCATTGGATACATGTATGCTGAAAACTATGGAATTGCTAATGAAGGAAATTGACAAAGACACAAAGAAATGGAAAAACATTCCATGCTCATGGATTGGACGAACAAATACTGTCAAAATGTCTATACTACCCAAAGCAATCTATACATCCAATGCAATCCCTGTCAAAAATAACACCAGCATTTTTCACTGAAGCTAGAACAAACAATCCTACAATTTATATGGAACTCAAAAAGACCCCTAATAACCAAAGTAATCTTGAAAAAGAAAACCAAAGCTGGAGGCATCACAATTTCAGACTTCAAGCTGTATTATTACAAAGCTGTAGTCATCAAGACAGTATGGTTCTGGCACAAAAACAGACACATAGTTCAATGGAACAGAATAGAGAACCAGAAATGGACCCACAAATATATAGCCAACTAATCTTCACCAAAGCAGGAAACAATATACAATATTCCCGTATCCAATGGAAAAACAAGATCCAGCCTCTTAGCTTCACTGGTGTACTATCACCCATGGCCATAGAGTTCCCTATATTTTATCAGAGATCTATTGAACCTAAGTCTGTCTTCCTAAGACTTGCAAGAATAAGTTTTCATCTTTTTAATATTTAATTTATGTAATATTTACATTTTTCTTAAAAGTAATGATGCTCTTAGTTTCTCTCTTTCTCTTTGCTTTTTAAAAAATTTTTAAAATGTTTATTTTTGAGAGAGAGAGACACAGAGGGTGAGTGGGAAACGGGCAGAGAAAGAGGGAGACACAGACTCTGAAGCAGGCTCCAGGCTCTGAGCTGTTAGCACAGAGCCCGACACAGGGCCCAAACCCACAGACTGCAAGATCATGACCTGAGCTGAAGTTGGACACTTAACTGACTGAGCCAGCCAGGAGCTCCTTTATCTTTCTCTTTGGAAAAACTAAGAGTTTTTAGTATTTGGAGTTGATTTTAGGGCTTTTACAAATATTTTGTTTGAGCTTTTACACACTGTATTTGTGGCCTGAATACTTTGTCTTCCATGAATATTTTTAACTGTTGGTCCATGACTCAATGAACAGGAAAATATAGTCACTGAGTTGAAATATAATACTAATAGCATAAAACTTAATGAGTCAGGTTAGGTCTTTTTTTTTGTTTGTTTCAATCAAAAGATTAAAAAATTTTAGCTATTTCTATAAAAAAATATTCATATTACAAGAAGAGTCCAAAATCATTAGCCTTGGGAAATCATGTAAAATTTCCTTTTGATTTATTATGTAGAATAGAGTTAAATTTTCTTTTGCTCCTTTTACTCCCAATTCTTCTCTTCTTCTTCCTCCTCTTCTTTCTAGCTTTTATTTCAATGTCTAAGAGTAGCCATGACATATTTTTTCAGTTTTATTGAGATATAAAAGATATATAACATTGCATAACAAAGATATATAACTTTTACTCCCAATTCTTCTCTTCTTCTTCCTCCTCTTCCTTCTAGCTTTTATTTCAATGTCTAAGAGTAGCCATATTTTTTCCAGTTTTATTGAGATATAAAAGATATATAACATTGTATATAAAAATGTACATCAAAAGGTGTACATTTGATATACATATATGTTTAGTTAACATTCATAACTTCACATACTTAACAATTTTTGTGTGTGTGATGAGAACCTGTAAGATATATTCTCTTAGTGTAACCTAACCAAGTAAGAGTTTGTCTACCTGATGTGCAGGAGGCCAATAAAAACTAACACTGCACTTTTGTAGTGAAGAAAGATAAGCTATTTGTTGGTTTGACACAACCAAGGAGAATGGGAAGCTAATGTTCTACAGTCCTGAACTCCCTGATGGCTTGCAAGTGAGGGTTTTAAAGGGCAAAAGTTTAGGGCAGAGTGGTCTCCTGAGAGGTGGGATGCTATTGATTGGAGGCCCATGATTTATGCCACCAGGTGCCCTGGTGCCAGTTTGTCTGGTCCCCCAGCTATCTTTTCCAACTCAAGAAACTTGAAATTCGAAAAATATCTTTATTCTGTGTGTTGAAGATTTCATTAGGTACATTTGGTGATTGATCCTATCTTTCACATAGTGCTTGCTAACTACTTGTAAGTTAGTAGGGTTGAATTTTGACAGGTTCCTTGACTGGTCCAGCCATGCCTGGGGGCAATGTGACCTTCAGTGTTCATGTAGTCATCTGAACTGACAATATGAATACCAACTTCATTAGCAACTTGCAAATATATAGTACAGAATTATTAACTATAGTCACCTTGTTGTATATTACATCCCTGGAACTTATCTATCTTACAACTATAAGTTTGTACCTTTTAACCACCTTCACCCATTTGCCCCCTTCCCCTGCCCCTTTGGGGGAACCACCAATCTGTTCTCTGTTTCCATGAGTTGTGGTTTTTCTTAGATTCCATATATAAGTGAGATCATACAGTATTTGTCTCTTTCTGTCTGACTTATTTCATGCAGCATAATTCTTTCAAGCTTTATCCATGTTGCTGTAAATGGAAGAATTTTCTTGACAGTAGAAGCAATCATAGCATCGAATATTTATTGAATGATCACTATATGTCATATACTATGATAGATACTTTGTACTTGTTATTTTATTTACAATAATAATATAAAATAGACAGTGATGTTATCTATATTTCACAGATGAAGAAACAGAGGCTCAGACAGGAAGGTTGGTTGGCAGAAGTTCTCAAGTCACTGGGACAGCCTGAACAAGAACCCACATCTGTTCAGTGCCAAAGGTGGTATTCTAAACCGTTGTGCTCTTCATCAAGGCTGTAATAGTAACCTAAAAGAACACATCCTAAAANCTCTAGGGTTTTGATGGTTTCCTGTCTCACGTTCAGGTCCTTTATCCATTTTGAGTTTATTTTAGTGTATCGCGTGAGAAATTGATCTAGTTTCAGTCTTCTGCATGTTGCTGTCCAGTTCTCCCAACACCATCTGTTAAAGAGGCTGTCTTTTTTCCATTGGATGTTCTTTCCTGCTTTGTCAAAGATTAGTTGGCTAAAGATTAGTTTGGCAAAAGATTAGTTGGACCTTTGGGTCCAGCTCTGAGTTCTCAATTCTGTTCCATTGGTCTATGTGTCTGTTTTTGTGCCAATACCGTACTGTCTTGATGATGACAGCTTTGTAGTAGAGGCTAAAGTCTGGGATGGTGATACCTCCCATTTTGGTTTTATTCTTCAATATTACTTTGGCTATTCTGGGTCTTTTGTGGTTCCATACATATTTGAGGATAGTTTGTTCTAGTTTTGAGAAGTATGCTGGTGCAATTTTGATTGGGATCGTGTTGAATGTGTAGATTGCTTTGGGTAATAATGACATTTAAACTATATTTATTCTTTCTATCCATGAGCATGGAATGTTTTTCCATTTCTTTGTGTCTTCTTCAATTTCCTTCATAAGTTTTCTATAGTTTTCATCATACAGATCTCATATCCTTGGTTAGGCTTCTTCCTAGGTATTTTATGGGTTTTTTGTGCAATTGTGAATGGGATCAGCTTCTTTGTTTCTTATAAGAGACTCTTAAATACAGAGAATAAATAGAGGGTTGATGGTGGTAGGGCATTGAGGGAGGTAGGTGATGGGCATTGAGGTAGGCACTTGTTGGGATAAATACTGGGTGTTGTATGTAAGTGGTGAATCACAGAATTCACTCCTGAAGCCAAGACTATACTGTATGTGAGCTAACTTGACAACAAATTTTTAAAAAAAAATAAAATTATGTACCTAAACTCAAAAAAAAAAAAAGAAAAACCATAAGGAAATATATTAAGACTGTATACCAAACGATGGAAACCTTTAAAAATATTAGAAGTATATTTTATTGAGGAGCTCATTAATATGAGAAAATAATAAACAATCAACTGCTTTGAATTTAAAATTTTTTTGAGATTTTAACACATAAAATTTAAGTAAAACCTGTATTTAAAGAGTTATAGCAACATTTTTAATGTTTGGAGAACATTAAGGTTTGGAAGGACTGATGTTTCTTCACTGCTGTTGTAAAAGTTCATGGCCAGTTCTGTTTGCAATAGAGAGTTGTGTTTACTAATTTCAGAGTGGATGAAAAACTCAAGAGACTTTTACAACTGGAAGAGACTTTAGAAGTCATTCAGACAGATAACTTGAAGTTTTCCAGACAGATGCTTGTCTTATTTTTTCTTAAACACCTTCAGTGATGGAATATGTTCTGCCTCCTGGGGCATCACATTTTATTTTAACAGCTCTTGTTACTTCTTTCTTTCAATTGAGTCCAAATCTATACCTGTAATTTCCGCCCCATTGCTCCCTTTTCTATCCTTTTCTAAATTACAGCCCAAATCCTCTCATTTTCGAGCTCCTCTCCCCCTCTCCCTTCTGGTTTTTTTTTTTTTTTTTTCCTTCTCCCAGTTGCTCCATCTGTAAAGGGATTCTGGGCCCTTTTGTCATTATAATGGATTTTCACAGTATATCCTTCATTTTATAGAAATGTTTATTCTTAAGTGTGTGGTTCCAAACCTAAGGCAATGCTCAAAGTACTGTTAGTAAACTGCTGAATGAAATAGTGCTGTTATCTTCCTTGATCCATATGCCATGTTTTATGTAAATAATATACACAAAGACTGAATGTGATAATTTCATGCAAACATTAAAAGGACTACTTAAAAACTCTGGGCGTTAAAATATATATATTTGGGATTTGGGACTGGAAAAAAGAGAAGATTAGTGGAATCAGGAAGTAAATTGTTAAGAAGTTTGAGAAAGAGGCTGCTGTGATGGAAAAGTCTCCTTCATATACCTACCTGAGTGTTGGGAAAATGTGGACATGGTATCACGGTTAACATCTCCCTGTGGAAAATGGAAGGCATACAAACACTGTGTGAACCACACTGATACTGGGACATAGAGAATTAATATTAATGAATCTGATTGTAGATGTCTCAGTTTTTTTCATTTATAGCTGGTACTTGAAGGAATATTATTCTAGTTTACATGCTTTTTAAAACAGTGATTGTTGGTGTTAGCAAATATATTCCACCAAGCCATTTTAGATCCTGACATGATATGAGGAAACTGTCAACAATTTAAGAAAGCCAACTAAAATGCATACAGGTAACAGTTATGCCAATTTTCTTTTCAAATTGTGACAAAATTCTGGAGCCAAGTTCTGATACACTTTCGCTCATGGGATAAGTTTTGGATTACATCCTGTCACCAACTCAGCTAATTTACAAAATCTATTATCCATTCTTCCAGAATATCTTTAAATTTGGAATAAGCCATTACCATGGGCTTCATGGAGACTAGTGTTCTAAGATCAAGCATAGTGCTTTCTTCTGTTCTAGTTAATTGGTCACCTAAGTAAGTCTACTATATAACACCAGAACAGCTTAAGCAGTTAGTTCACTAGGAGATATATGGGCTTCGCCATTGAGGATATGTCTGCAGAGTGTCAAGAGCAGCAGGAATGCCCACAAATGGCAACAGCTTGCTTCACTGCCTAAGTTCTCGTCCTGAACCATCCAGGTCATAGCAGATCTGGCTCTGTTTTTGAGTTTGGTTTTGTTGTTCTTACATTGCTTACAAGTTTACCTGGCTAAAGGGGAAGATGCCTATCTTGATAAGAAGCTGAAAGGAGGACTCAAATTCTTGAAAGCGAGTATTGTCTCTGATATTGAGGCATTTATATGTAAATTAATTTTGTGGTGTTGTGGGTATCTTTAAGGAGTCATCAGGAAGGCTGAAGGAGATGGTAAGAGACAATCTTGCAGATCTCCAGCCAGTACACTCTAAATCAGAGGAGTGGCCTCAGAAATGTTTATCTCAAGTGACTATTCAAGTTTAATAGTATAAAACAGATGAATGATGACAATACATTGTAAAAATTGGAAGAAAAAAATGTTTGTAGAACATTTGTTTTGTGGTTATTATTAGGTTTGAAATCCCTCTCTATATATTTTATTTTTTTAATGTTTATTTCTGAGAGAGAAAAACAGACAGAGCATGAGTGGGTGAGGGGCAGAAAGGGAGACACAGAACCCGAAGCAGGCTCCAGGCTCTGAGCTGTCAGCACAGAGCCTGACACGGGGCTCAACCCATAAACCATGAGATCATGACCTGAGCCAAAGTCAGAAGTTTAACCAACTGAGCCACCCAAGAGCCCCTGAAATCTATATTTTTAAGTGGAAACAATTTAAGGAAAAATCTGTACCAATTAAAAAAATATTTTAAAGATTTCCAAACACACAAAAGCTTAATAAACCCCATATACTTATTACTCAGCTTCAATAATTACCAACACTTTGCCATTCAGTTTCATTTATTCATTTCCTTCTCTTTTATTTTCCAAAATATTTTAAACACACACACACACACACACACACACACACATCTTGAGAAGATATACATATACATATGTGTAATACTGTTATACATTAAGAAGATACACACAGATACAGATAAATACACAGTATCTTCTTGAATGGGTATCAACATGTGGCACTTTTGCTTTACTCTTGTTGACATGTTGTATGGTTTACATGTCTAACAAATTAAGGAACTGGGGACACTCTTGGGCAACGTGCTTCTCTCTTCCCACTGATTCCACTCCTGCTCTCCCCTCACTGTCCGGCCTTGGCTATCCTTGCCATGGCCTCACCTGCAGGCATTCTGTCTGGTGACATAACAAGTCCCTTCTAGTTTATGCACCAGCTGGGGTCGCACTGACTGGTCTCTTGCCTAAGGATCAAGTGTGGAGCTTGAAGAAAGTCAAACATTGGCTTAGAGAGGGAGGGAGCAATGAGACTTCAGAAGAACGAGAAAGAAGCAGATTTGCAATTATTTGCTCTATGTGTTTGTGAAGGTTTCCTGAATGGAAATCTGGTTTAAATTGTACATGAAAGGAAACCTATATCACAAAGATCCAAGTTTCCAAAACTTTCAAAGAAGGTTTTGAAATTAAGCATGTGTAAAAGGGCTTTTATGTAAAATATTGTGATTTTACACTTTGAAATTCCCTATAGCTTATTGTGATGTGAAAATTCTTCTGCTCCTATGGTTCTTTTCCTGTGATTAATGGCTTTACAGGGGGGGAAATCTGTTTCATTTAGATTGGTTTTTTTAAGTTTATTTATTTTGAGAGAGAGAGAAAGAGAGTACAAGTGAGGGAGGACCAGAGAAAGAGTGGAAGAGTGAGAATTCTAAGCAGGCTCCATGCTGTCAGCACAGAGCCCCAAGTGGGGCATAAACTCATGAACCATGAGATCATGATCTGAGCCGAAACCAAGAATCCAATACTTAACTGACTGAGCCACCCTGGCGCCCTGGAAATCTATTTCATTTAAAATTACTTTCTGTAAATGGAATTAAATTTTATTTTGCATATAATTCTGTTCCCACTCATCTCTATTTTTGCAAAATTATCCAAAAGTTTCTCTGAAAAATCAAGTTAAAAAATGATAGCTACTTATTTAAAGATTATAGCTTGGTTTCATTAAGAATCCAGAAATGACAGGGGTTCCTAGGTGGCTGAGCCAGTTAAGCATCTGACTTCCATTAAGGTCACTGTCTCATGGTTTGGAGTTCTAGCCCTGCATAGGGCTCTGTGCTGACAGCTCAGAGCCTGAGGCCTGCTTTGGATTCTGTGTCTCCCTCTCTCTGCCTCTCCCCATTCTCCCTCTGCCTCTCTCTCTTTCAAAAATAAAAAACATTAAAAAAATTAAAGAATCCAAAATGACAAGAGCATTTAACATTTTCCCCTTGTGTCTTTTCAAAAACGAAGATAACTTTTGAATTTTATGCATAAAGCTCCAAAATGATCTAATTTAAAAAAGAAATGGAGACTTTAGTATAAGGCATAGTTATCACAAAACACAAAATAGGAATAATCAGCTTGCTCTTTACTAAGACTAAGTGTGACATAAAGCTCAATTAATAATGCAGCTATGCAATTGCTCTTCCCTACAAGTACAATTTAAAATAAAAATTTTTGACTAATTATAGATTAGAGTTTATGCTTAATCATAAAAAAATCAATACTTTTAAGCTGCATCTGCATACAGAAACTTTTATTTTTTTCCATTATGATTTGTGACTCAGATTTTTCTCTTCTCACTAGTGCTTATTTAATGAATGCCCATTATGTTCATCTCACCTTCCCTCTCTGCTAGAAATCCTTCCCTAAATATTTTAGCTTTGAATGATCTTCCTCATAACCGAATTTTAAGCACAATGAGTGAATAATTCTTAAAATTAGGAATTCAGTAATTGTTGAATGTAATAGAACAATGAGTTACATGCAATCAATTAGAACCATTTAACAATTCTTCCAGCAAATGAGTATAATCAAGGACCACAAGAATCTATCTTTTGAATTGTAAATTAATTAAAAGGCAGGCTGTGTTCCCTTCATTGTTTTCAACAAATATACTTATTCAATTTTATTCAATTCCTGGCAGTAAAAATGATTTTTCCTCAAGTATTCTAATTAAAATTCTATTTAAGTACTTAATCCTTTTAATCTATAAACAATATACTTCCTTAATGTGTATTTGTACATTCAAATTATTATTTAGTATAATGTGGGGTCATATCATTTTCCAGTGTAGGTTGAAGTTTGCTTGGAAATGGTATATGTGTTGTTTATGGCAAGATGTCACATGAGTATAGATAGGGCCTATACCCCAGTTAATCTGGGGGAATATTTATTTTGAATTCATCTGGAAGAATGTTTATTCATACATACATACATAGTTCCTTTTTTTCTTTGTCTGACAGATTATCTTTCTTATGAAAAATTTTGGTTTTTAATAAATGTAATTTAACCATTCTGTACCTCAGTTTCTTCGCCTATAACATGACAATAACAGTGGTTCCTTCCTCATCAGGTGGTGTTTGCATTACTTATAGAGCACTCTAAGTGGAGTCTGGCACATGGTGAAGAAATGTAGCTATTAAAACTGTTTGTTGTGGTGGCTGATGAAAGTGCTATCACAAAACAACACTAGTTGAAATAATGTTAAATAATCAATATGTCTGATTTTTACCTCTGCAGAATCTACAGCAATGAGTGGTCTTTTTGCTGACACAGAATAACAACAATTTGGTGGGTTTTTTTCTCTCCCTGTTCCATGAAAACCTTTGAGTGAACTAAAAATTCAACCTTATATACAAAAGTATTTGAATTAAAGACTATCAGACAGCAAATGTTTCAGCAGGTAGATTAAAAGCAGATACATTATATTGCATCTCACTTTTTTCATATATTTACATTTATTTTATCATTTTTCGTTATTTTTTATTTCTCTCAAAGTTACGGAATTATTTGTCAAATAATTCAACATCCTCATTCATTGTTTGATGCTCTTGAATGAAAGGAACATTTTCTAGAGCCACTATACTATGAACTAATCAGAGAGAGTTTGAGAAGTTACACTGTGGACTGAGAGTCAGTAATGCAATAATTTATTTTGAAAGGAATGAAGATTCTTCACATGAGCAAAGAATCTTATATTGGGCCCCAGAAATATTCCATATAGAGTGAAAAGCTAAGATAATATCACTACTTTTTTTAAGAAAGGTCTATATTCATTAGGCTGTTTCACATGGACGACTTCTGTATGTTATAATCCAACTGCTACTAATTGTAATGAATGGGTGACTTAATTGCAAACAAAATAAATTATAAACAAAGATGGTATGTTTTTCCTCACCTAGGCTATCACATTCTTCATAATTACCTTAAAATATTACAGGTACTGCCTTAGGGAAGATACACCCCAAAATTGTGTTACTGTATTAGGTATATGAATTTAGAAAATGTTAATTGACTTCTTCCAGAATATCCATTTGGTACCTCTCTTTAGAGTTTATTATTGTGAATGGGAATGATATTTGCACTTTAACCTATAGTTCTGACAATACAAATCAAGATATGAAATGTCTTTATATTTGAGAAGTGTTTGTTTTTTAGATAGAAGACCATGGAAAGAATGTACTGCTAATATGCCCATGCCTTCAACAGTCCATGGCTCTTAGCCAACCAAAAAACACCTTCCTCCCAGAAAACCAAACCCTGTATCTGTCAGGTCTAGACCAGTGTTTGGTTTAAGATTTACAGTTTTCTCGAGGTGCCTGGGTGGCTCAGTAGGTTAAGCGTCCAACTTTGGCTCAGGTCATGATCTCACCGCTTGTGGGTTTGAGCCCGGCATTGGGCTCTGTGCTGACAGCTCAGAGCCTGGAGTCTGGTTGGAAATCTGTGTCTCCCCCTCTCTCTGTCCCTCACATGCTCATGCTCTGTCTCTCTCTGTTGCTTAATAATAAATAGATGTTAAAAAAATTTTTTTTCATAGACTTATAGTATTTTTTTTTAAATGTTTGTTGTTGTTTTTTTTTTATTTCTAGGAGAGAGCGAGAGAGACAGCGTGAGCAGGGGAGGGTCAGAGAGAGAGGGAGTCACAGACTGAAACAGGCTCCAGGCTCTGAGCTGGCAGTCAGCACAGAGCCCGACGCGGGGCTTGAACCCACGAACTGCGAGATTATGACCTAAGCGAAAGTCGGACGCTTAACCAACTAAGCCACCCAGGCGCCTCTAGACTTATAGTTTTCTTAACTCTCGAGTTAAGATTTCTTTGATTGTGAGAAAACGCCTTCTAAAAAAATTTTTTTAACGTTTTTTTTTTGAGACACAGACAGAGACAGAGCACAAGTGGGGGAGGGGCAGAGAGAGAGAGGGAGACACAGAATCCGAGGCATGCTTCAGGCTCTGAGCTGTTAGCACAGATCCCAACACAGGACTTGAACCCACAAACCGTGAGATCATGACCTGAGCTGAGGTCGGATACTTAACTGACTGATCCACCAAGGTGCTCCGTGAGGAATAGACTTCTAAATATAACTCCGTAGACTCCCAATGCTTACTAGACTTGGAAATGAATTATTTTTTATTATTCCAAAAATTAAAAAAAAAAACCTACAAAAAATGAGCACTTGCCATCATTACATTCAGTTAAAAGAATATATCACAAACTTTGAAAATAATTCTAAAAAGAGAATAGAAACAGCATGAACAATAAGAAGTGTTATGAAATTGTGTGTGGTGAGCTGACAACATCATNCTCCCCGTAGAGGGTAGAGGGGGATCGCCTCCCACCCTGGAGTCTCCGATCCCGGCCCGATTTTATCTTCCCCGGTTCGCACTCACGTTAGAAGGCTCTCTCAGTGGATTCTTCATCCTTTTTCTCCCAATCTCTCAGGTTTTGTAAGGTTTCCAGTGGCTTCCGGTCTTTTCTGTGTGATGTATGGGCGCGAGTGCAAGTACGGAGCTCCTTACTTCTCCGCCATCTTGCCCCCTCTATTCCACCTTATTTTCAAAAGGTCTGAGAAAGGCTAATAGTTATTTGGAAATACAAGTTCTGATATTTTTAAAAAGATAGTCACACTTTATTATAATATTATCACACATTTACTATAAGAATTTTTACCACTGTACATTAATAAGATAAATACAACAATTCTTTATAATAGAGTATTCTTTCCACTTTTGTTTTGTGTATAGATGTAGGGAAGCAGTATGTACTGCTAATTTAAATGATGATATTTTAAAATCTTTTGGGGGAGAGAAGTAGATGGAGCAATTCATCTTTTTATTTGCTTGCTTTCATCTAAGCCAAAATGATACATTCATGGAAACATTACCTCTGAAAATCAACATACAGTCTCCTTGTTAAAATATTGTTTACCATGGTTTACTAATAAAGTGATTTAAAATAAAAGTCTTAGAAACAACCATACTTGATTTCAGTCATGACTCAAAGATGTTCTCTCAGGGAATTCAGGGATTACGTGTTGCTGAAAAAGAAATTCTTTCATTCTATTTTAGTGGTACTGAACTGAGTTTCTTGTTTTTCTGTAATCAGTAAGAGAAAAGCAGTGATTAATGAGCTTCTCAGCCTGCTCTTTGTCTCACCTGTGACACTGCAATAGTGCATTTGCCAAGTGTAAATTATTATTTTCCCAAGCTCAATTATTAACAGATTAAATTTCTGTGAATGCTTCAAAGCAATTGAGGTAGGTAAGGGTCATAATTCTCTATCATTTTCCAAATAATAAATGTATATTCATTGACTAGTTTTAATAGGACACTAGTTTTTATATACAAACTTCTCAAAATTTTAAAGAATTTATCAAAAGCTTATGTGCCTAAGGACCAGAGCAGTGAACCCCTCCCCTGGAAGACCAGCACAAACCCCTGCTCGCACCAATTTACTGACCATAGAGTTCTGCTAAGCCTCAGCACTAGTGGAAATAGTATCAGGTCTCTTTTAACGAGCAGACCACAGCACACATAGTTAAAATTCACCATTCTCTGGCCAAGGTCCAAACACTCCCCACTGCAGGCAAGGATAAATTCTGTAGAAAACTGACCGAAAGGATACAGTAGTCAAAACCCAGCAGTAAAATGCATACAGCACACACCAGAGACACTTCCTGAAGTGCCAGGCCCTGGACGTTGTATGAACTCTTCTTCATAAAGTCATTACTCCTAGGAGCAGGAAACATAATGGGCTTTTCTTTAAAAATTTTTTTTAAGTTTTAATTTATTTATTTTGAGAAAGAGAGAGCACAAGCAGGGGAGGGATAGAGAAAGAGGGGGACAGGATCTGAAGTGAGCTCTGTGCTGACAGGCTGACAACAGAGAGCCCAATGTGGGGCTCGAACTCATGAACCATGAGGTCATGACCTGAGCCAAAGTTGGATGCTCAACAACTGAGCCACCCAGGCACCCCCATAATAGGCTTTTCTAACACACAGTGGAAGATGGAGACCTAGACAAAATGCCAAGACAGAGGAATTCATCCCAAAAGAAAGAATAGAAAAAAGTCACGGCCAGGGATCTAATTGAAACAGACATAAGTAATATGCCTGATGAAGAATTGAAAGCAACAATCATAAGGATACCAGCTGGGCTTGAGAAAAGCATGGAAGACAACAGACCCTTACTACAAAGATAAAAAAAGCTAAAAACCAATCAGACTGAAATGAAAAATGCAGTAACTGAGATTTGAAACCAATCAGTGTAATGACAAAAATGATGGAAGAAGCAGAAGAATGAGTAAGTGCTGTAGAAGATAGAATTATGGAAAAAATGAATAAAAGATAGAAAGAAAAATTTTGGATTATGTAAGTAGATTTAGGTAACTCAGTGACTCCATCAAACATAATAACATTTGTATCATCTCTTCCATAGGAACAGAGAAAAAAGGGAGCAGAAGGTTTATTTGAGGAAATTATAGCTGAAAACTTCCTTAATCTGGGATAAGGAAACAGTTATCCAAATCCAGGAGGCATGGAGAGCTCCCATAAAAATCAACAAAAGCAGGCTGACACCAAGACATTTTGTAGGTAAATTTGCAAAATATAGTGATAAAGAAAAACCCTAAAAGTAGCACGACAAAAGTCATCCCTAACTTAAAAAGACTTAGCCTAATAAGGCTAGCAGCAGATCTCTCCACAGAAACTTGGCAAGCCAAAGGGAGTGGCATGATATATTCAAAGTGCTAAAAAATCTGCAGGCAGGAAAACTGTCTAGCAAGGCTATCATTCAGAATAGAAGGAGAGATAAAGAGTTTTCCAGACAGACAAAAACTAAAGGAGTTCGAGACCTCTAACAAGCCCTGCCAGAAATGTTAAAGGAAACTCTTTACGTGGGGAGGAAAGACCAAAAGCAACAAAGATTGGAAAGGAACAGAGAAAGTCTCCAGAGACTCTGGGATCCTACGACTCTGGGATCATGACCTGAGCCAAAATCAAGAGTCAGAAGCTCAACCAGCTGAGCCACTTAAGTGCCACTGAGTAAGGCTATTTTTAAATAAATACATGGTGAATGGACACCATGTTTACCATACATACCATATGGAACATAAGGGTATATTAGACTATGAGAGGCAGTTTTGTGTAATGAAAAGACTGAGACTTTAAATCCTGGCTCTGCCACTTGATTATACTGTGACCTCAGAAAAGTTACTTAGCTGATCTGAGCCTCTGTTCTCTTATCTGTAAATGGAATTAATAAATAAATACTCACCTTACATGATTGATGTGAAGGTTAAGAGCTGTTGAGTCAAATGCCTGGTATATTTCACATATTAATCAAAAACTAATAGCTATCAATTAGCTATTTCTGTTTCTTTTCCTTTCTCTACCCTGGATTCTGGTCCCAAGCTATGTGATCAAGCATATGTCAACCTAAATTTTTAGGCTTCATCTTGTCCATTTATAAAATGAGCATCTTGGGTAGGTGACTGCTAAAGTCCTTTGCTTCTTACTTCTGGTGATTTCAGAAATAAGCAGTGTTTGCTTTCAGCAAGACTTCCCCAGATATGTCCTTGAGGTACTGGTCATGAGTTAGTTTGCTATGGTTATGAACACATGCGGTTGTAATTGGAACCCCAGGAACCTGAGGGCCAACAGTGAAGGAAGCCAGAGGGTCATGACAAAGGGAAGCACAAAGCAATAGAGGTACATTACTTTATAAAGAGATTTGGTGCCACTTCTATGCAGAACACCTACAATTCACGGACATGACAACCCTGACTCAGTCATCTAAATTAGGGAAGTTCTGTGAAATTCCCTTTCTCTTCTGCCTGCAGTGAGAGGGGTCAGAGTTTCACATACCCAATTTATCTCAGCCTTTACTACACAGGTTCTTCTCTTTCCCACTTTGAAATGGATCATCCAGCACCACTGTTCAAATCAATAAATGCTCATTCCTTTGAATTAGTTTGGATGTCTAGGGCTGAGGACTCATTAGGAGCCAACAAGAATGGTTACCTTCTCCCCTGGACAGGTTGCATCCAGAGTAAAGCAGATTTGAACAAGCACAGTGCATGCTTCTGAACAGGCATGTAGATCTGGAGGGCATCCGCATCATGACAGAAGTTCGAAGTTCTTCTGTGACAAATGGCATCATTAGAAGATGCTGGTTTCTGTGCCTTATTATATAGACATTGCCAATGATTTTCCATCTTTTTCTCTGCATCCAGTATTACTGACTTTTTAAATTCAAATTTTCTTGCCTTAGACTGTCCTATTGGCCACTTGATTGGTAGGTAGAATATATAATGGCATAACAAGGACCCACAAAACATCTAAGGATATTACCCATGTAATTGTTGCTCTGGAAAATCAGAAAACTATGAGTTTACAATATCACCCTTACATTTAAACAGGAGAGGCCCTTGCTCTGCTTTGGTTTTCCATCAACTGTGATATTCTTAACGGGCCAAGGAGTCTATGAGACTAGTGGGACATGTCTGTTCAACTCTTGCACCATCTCCCCATCTAGACTATGTTCTGAGTGTCTGGGAGCCTAGAATTCCATTCCCAAAGTTGAACTTATTTGCAGAGTCCAAATTAATGTTTTCCTCCCAATTTGGCCTCTGGAATGATTAATGAGACTCTGATCTAAAGGGGAAATTGCATCAATGGCGAGAACATCCCTTGATCCAAGGAGTGGCTAAGGAGTGGTTAGTTGCTGGATGAGGGGTGTAGACAGAGCTTGGATGTGTAAGCTGGGATAGAAATACCTGTGGCATGAGAATCCTCATGGTGAGGGACAAGCCAGGCGCGAGAGACTAGTGGGAGGGTGCCAGGAACAGGAGCTCAGGTGAGTGTTGACGTGGGGCTGGCTTTCCCTACACCGTCACATTCTTTGGATTTTGAGAAATCCAGTAACTGTGAAAGTAGAAAGATATAACATGTTTTATTTAAGAATTTATTGGCTTAATTTATAACTTTAAATTGCTGCAGTCAGGGACTATGGATCTGAGTCAGAAGATTTTAAACATTTAAGGTTCAGCCTGATGGCTTTTCTCATATTGGGCCCCTGAAGAAAGGAGAGAGTAAGAAAAATTGTTTAAAGCACAAAGAAGGATTACTGGCTAACTTCAGAAAGATGCAGAAAGAATGACCAGTTTTTATAGAATATATTTGAAAATTTTGCAAGAAGTTAATAATAGTGTTGGTATCCAGAGTGGGAACATCTCTTTCAAAAACTCATTATCCTAGAGTCTTGCACATCAACGCTCATGATTTCCTAAGTACAGTAATAGCAACACCTATTTATATACTACTTGTCATTCGAGGCTCTCAGAATGGTAAATAGCTGCTGTTTGGAATTTGCCTGTACTTTGAATATCAAAATGACGGTATAGTTTAGAACTTCATGGCTCACCTAAAGAATTTGCCTTGTTTACTATTTAAGTGTTCTATGCTTCAATTTTGTAATCATGACAACTAAAAGGAGAGCTAACATTTTCACCTATGAAGCTGCATTCCTGTCTGAACCACAAAAGGGCTCAAGAAAATCAAGGAGTGACAAGGGTTATGGTTGCTTTCATGTTCTGGGAATTATTTAGTTTTAACAACTACTGAGAAGCTACTACTGTTATGGATCAGAATATATTCTTTTTTCTTACTTTTCCTAGCATTGCTTATTTTTATAATTTGTTGATCTCTGAATCTAGGAAAAAAGAAACCACCATAATACTTTCTCCTTGGAAACAATGATAATTAGTAGATATCTCAATAACTTATCCAGGTTTTTAAGATGAAAGTGATATATTGGTAGAATGATTAGAATGATTATATTACTACCTTCAAGATAAGAAAAAAGGGAATTCTTTATCAAAAAGTAGAAAGGATAAGTGAGTGAGAAGAGAGCTGCCAGCAATTCCAAAATAAGCAAGCAATAATGTTTCATAAAGGATTACAGAAACTCCTGCTTCATTGAATTTACCTATGTTCACCTTGTATCATCTAGTGGTAATTTTCTGTGTGTGCACCGATAATTTTTTTCTTTCTATAACTTCATGAAATGAATGATTCATTTTTTTAAAAAAAACTACATTGTCTAAAAGCTAATGTACAAGAAGAAATAAAACTGACTACCATTATACTATAGTACTCCAAAGCTTCTTTATCCATCTGCAAGATAGATTACCAACTCAATTTTCAAAATAGTGCTAAAAAAAGACGGAAGTGAATGGTACCTAATGTTATAACAATAGGAAAAACTGTACAAAGACATTAATAATTATCTCTGTAAAATGATATAATGATTTCTTCACTGAAAAATGGAATAAGGAATGACTACTGCTATCTAATATTTCTTTCTTTTTCTTCAAATTTTTATTTAAATACTAGTTAGTATATAGTGTAATATTGTTTTCAGGAGTAGAATTTAGTGATTCATCAGTGCTCAACACTACAAGTGCTGTCCTTAATACCCATCACCCATTTAGCCCATCCCCTACCCACCTCCCTCCATCACCCCTCAACTTTGTCTCTATTGTACAGAGTCTCGTTATAGAAAAAAAATTTTAATGTTTATTTTTGAGAGAGAGAGCGAGCGTGCGCAAGAGCATGCAAGAAGGGGAGGGACAGAGAGAGAGGGAGTCACAGAATTTGAAGCAGGCTCCAGCTCTGAGCTGTCAGCACAGAGCCCTACGCAGGGCTCAAACTCACTAACCATGAGATCATGACGTGAGCCAAAGTTGGACGCTTAACCAACTGAGCCACTCAGGCGCCCCATCTATTGTACAGAGTTTCCTATGGTTTGTTTACCTCCCTCTCTCTTTTTCCCCCTTCGCATATGTTCATCTGTTTTGT
Source organism: Crocuta crocuta (assembly GCF_008692635.1). Classification (NCBI taxonomy): domain Eukaryota; kingdom Metazoa; phylum Chordata; class Mammalia; order Carnivora; family Hyaenidae; genus Crocuta; species Crocuta crocuta. The sequence goes on along the minus strand of NW_027531285.1, from coordinate 2,208,220 downwards.
TTCTTAAATTCCACATAAGAGTGAAATCATGTATTTGTCTTTTTCTGACTTATTTCACTTAGCATAATACTCTCTAGCTCCATCCATATTGTTGCACATGGCAAGATTTTATTATTTTTGATTGCTGAGTAATATTCCATTGTACATTCCATCCCACTCCTTCTTCATCCATTTATCAGTCGATAGACATCTATCTGAGCTCTGTCCATAGTTTGACTCTTGTTGATAATGCTGCTATACACATTGGGGTACACATCTCCTGTCAAATCTGTATTTTTGTATCCTTTGTGTAAATACCTAGTAGTGCAATCCTGGGTCATAGGGTAGTTCTATTTTTAACTTTTTGAGGAAACTTCATACTGTTTTCCAAGGTAGCCATACCAGTTTGCATTCCCACCAGCAGTGTATGAGGATTCCCTTTTCTCTGCATCCTTATCATTATCTGTTGTTTCCTGCATTGGTTAATTTTAGCAATTCTGACATGTGTGAAGTGGTATCTCATTGTGATTTTGATTTGTATTTCCTGATGATGAGTGATGTTAAGCATCTTTTCCTGTGTCTGTTAGCCATCTGGATGTCTTCTTTGGAAAAATGTCTATTCATGTCTTCTTCCCATTTTTAAACTGTATTATTTGATTTTTGAGTGTTGAGTTTGTAGGTTCTTTATAGTTTTTAGATACTGACCCTTTATCAGATACGTCATTTGCAAATATCTTCTCCCATTCCATGGACTGTCTTTTAGTTTTGTTGATTGTTTCCTTTGCTGTGCAGAATCTTTTTATTTTGATGAGGTCCCAATAGTTAATGTTTGCTTTTTTCCCCCTTGCCTCCCGAAGTGTGTCTAGTGAAAAGTTGCTATGGCCGAGTTCAAAGAGGTTGCTGCCTATGTTCTCCTCTAGGATTTTGATGGTTTTCTGTCTCACATTTAGGCCTTTCATCCATTTTGAATTTATATTTGTGTATGGTGCTAGAAAGTGGTTCAGTTTCATTCTTCTGCATATTGCCATCCAGTTTTCCCAACACCATTTGTTGAAGAGACAGTCTTTTTTCCATGGTTTGTTGAAGATTAGTTGACCATAAAGTTGTGGATTAATTTCTGGGTTTTCTATTCTATTCTATTGATCTATGGGTCTGTTTTTGTGCCAGTACCATAATGTCTTGATGACAGTAGCTTTGTAATATAGCTTGAAGTTTGGAATTGTGATGCCTCCAGCTTTGGTTTTCTGTTTCAGGATTGCTTTGGCTATTTGGGTTTTTTGTGGTTCCATACAAATTTTAGGATTGTTTTTCTAGATCTATGAAAAATTCTGGGGGTATTTTAATAGAGATTACATTAAATGTGTAGATTACTTCAGGTAGGATAGACATTGTAACAATATTTGTTCTTCCAATTACTATCTAATTTTTCTAAAACAAATGTGGAATAAAATATAATAGTGTAAGAAAGAGATGACAGTAAGCTACAAAGAGGATGATTATATTCCCTTAAATCTAACAGTTCAAATATTTGATATATGAGTTACCCATGCTTTGCCTGAGAATAGAATTTACATAGTTAGAAGAATGTGGAAGGGAAACAAAAACTCCCTCAGAAGTAATTCCATGTGGGTATTCCACATGGAAGCTAAATTCTGTATTCCTGAGATTGTGGTTCCTTTACAACATAGCTTCAATGATGCTTTCTTAGAAGGGCAGAGTTTAGTTAATAGATTGTTCTAGAAGGTTAAGAGGGCTCTTCAGATGTGGATCATGTTGCTCATTCTACCCTGTGGCCTTCTACAAGCACCAAGGGTGGACGCATTTACAAGGTAAATATGTAAGGTGATGGTTCTGTTAGTTAACTTGATAGGGGAATCCTTTCACAATGTACACATAGGTCAAATCATCTTGTACGCTTTAAATATCTTACAATTTTATTTGTCAATTGTATATCAATAAAGCAGAAAAAATTTTAAGAAGAAATAGAAAAATAGAAAAAACCTTGGTTCTTCTAATATAGGAGAATAAAACATTTTTCAAATAATGAAAAGAAAGAGGAAAGAAAAAGAATGAAAGAAGAGGAAAAAGCAGAAAAGGGAACACAGAACACAGAGGGAAAGGGGGAAACTAAAAAGGAGGAGAGATGGAGTCAGTGTCCTTGCCAATTGGAAGGGGTGTACCTTGTGAGTTTTTGTGTAGTGACAGAAAAGTGAGGTGAAATTGAATGGAACATTGCTAACACTGGATGTCAGATGTGTCTCAGTGTCTTTGTGAGATGTGTCTGGTGGTGTTTTATGAATTCCTACACAGCTCGCTTCAGCTGTGTTCATTTTCTGCATTCATTTTCACAACAAGCATTAAAATAGAACTGGCTATATATTTATAGCTTTCTCAGATAATTGTTAATGTTTTTTGACATTACAGCAAAATTCAACAAGTTGTAGGTTCTTAAAGGTCAGTTGCAAGGTAGAATCTAAACTGTATTAATGAGCTTTTCATTCCCCTTCATTAAAATCCATGGCTTATGTTGTATTTTTGAATGGATATTTTTACCCATGCATGATTTTGTAACATCATCTTTTGATCACTTGGAAAATGAGTTATGCAAAGTTCCAAATGGCGACACATTTCATCATAAAACATTTAAAAGTCACATTTTTGGGGGGTAGCTAGGAGGCTCAGTTGGTTAAGCATCTGTCTTTGGCTCAGTTCATGATCTCACAATTCAGGATTTCAAGCTCTGCACTGGGGTCTGTGCTGATTGCTAGGAGCCTGGAGCCTGCTTTAGATTCTCTCTCTGTCTCTGTCTCTCTCTGTCCCTCCCCTGCTCACACACTCTCTCTCAAAAATAAATAAACTTGAAGAATAATATTAAAAACATTAAAAAAAATCAAAGTTGTTAACATTGCCACTAAGCTCATCAGAAAAGTCATTATTGGAGAGCTATACAGTACCAGATCAAGTGTCCCCAAATTCTCAATATTTAATAAAATTATTTTACCATATCATCAAAAACATTCTGAAGTGAAATTGGCTTTTTTTTTTTTTTCACGGTGAGGGTGTGTGGAGGTGAAGAAAACAAGGAATGTTGGTTTAGCTTAGTCCCAATGCCTTAATTCAGGCTATGGTACCAACATTTTCATCCACCTTCCTTTTTGTACCATCAAAGTGCAAATGTCAGTACAGTGAAATAGATCAATAATGTTTTAGTTGTTTTTGAAAATATTTCAACCTTACAATACTTTTGACCTGAAAGGGTCTCAGGGTTTGTAGATCATAATTTGGACTGAACTTATGTTCTGTACTAAAGGCTCTACTAGACCCATTCTTTATCTTTCATCACATAGATAATTGGAAGAAACTCTGAAATTGCTGCATTTCTTAAATAACCTTAAACATCTACAGGAAATTTTCGAGGTGGGTTCTAGGTCAGCTCTTTCCAATAAATTGTCTTGGAAAGTGGAAAGGAGGATAATAGAATTTTTTTCTTTCAAATAAAAAAAATCATTTCAAGATTTTAAAAAGTTAATGTAGGAAAAATGTTGCATGTAAATATCTTTTATTTGATCTGAACATTGAATTTTAACTGCTTATAGAAAATATTTCATTACACTGATGACTTATGTCTATTAAAGTTGATATTTCAGAATGTCAGTTGTCTTACGGTCTGAGAGAGTCCTGAATGGTGTATTGAAATACCACTCTCTACCTCCATCCCAGGACCATTGGTTATAATGACAATGGACTTCCTAGGTAGGACATAGTGTATTGAAGCAGAAAAAGTAGGAGAAAATGGCCCAGGAATTCTTAGAAAGAAGAAAGACAGATGTTCCCTGGGTGGCTCAGTTGGTTAAGTGTCTGACTCTTGCTTTATGCTCAGGGCATGATCTCATGGTTTATGAGTTTGGGCTCTGCACTGACAGCATGGAGCCTGCTTGGGATTCTCTCTCTCCCTTTTTCTCTCTGCTCCTCCTCCACCTGTGCATGCATGCTTTCTCTCTCTCTATCTCTCTCAAGACAAATAAATAAACTTCAAAAAGGAAGAAGAAAGACATACCTGAAAGAAAACTTCTTAGTAGGCTTCAGTCTGTTACTGATACATAATTAAAATTTAGGTGATCTGGTAACATCATACTGAATAAGCTCAGGCCGTATCTATCACTACGAAAGCAGGACTGTCTCAGTTCCCATAGTTTATCACAGAGGTTTGTATGGATGTTTGCTAGGAAGCTAGAACCTGAAAAAAATAGATATGCCTTATGTTTGATCACAATGCAATGCATGTATTTGCCCCACATATACCTGATCCTTGTTGTTTTTCTACAGAGCCTCAGTTCACTGATTAATTCCTGTCTCTTCTTTGCACTGGCTGCTGGAGAATTAGAAAAGAGATATGGGGAATAAGGATTTGAAACATATAATGTTACCTAAGGCCACATGGAACTGTGGGTATAACATTAGCATGAAACATTTCCAGTTAGAAATTAGAAAATTGGTATGATGATTAGGTTTAGCTGCAATGGAAAACACAAAAAAGTCCCATAAATAAGAGTGGCTTAGGGGAGCCTGGGTGGTTCAGCGGTTAAGCGTCCAACTTTGGCTCAGGTCACAATTTCACGGTTCATGGGTTCCAGCCCCGTGTCGGGCTCTGTGCTGACAGCTAGCTCAGAGCCTGGATCCTGCTTAAGATTCTGGCCTTTCTCTGACCCTCCCCTGCTCACGCTGTCTATCTGTCTGTGTCTCTCAGAAATAAATTTTTAAAAAATTAAAAAATTAAAAAATAAATAGGAGTGGTTTAAATAAGATCGAAGTTTATTTCTCATAAAGCAAGCCTGGAATTTGGCAATTCAGGACTGTATAGAGTGTTCACTATGTCATCAGGCATCCTGGTTTTTAATATTTCTGTTCTGCACATCAGTATGTGGTTTTATCTTGAATTTCACAGGAAATTTCAGGGAAGCAACAAAATAAAGAAATATTTTCTCCTCCCTTTAGAGACATCACGTGGCATTTTTGGCAATATTTCATTGGCCCAAGGTTAACCACATGTTTTAATTACGAAGCTGCAAGGGAAGATGAAAAATTTTGTTTCTTAGCTGAACACATGGATATAAAATTAATGTTGAATAAAATTAAAGCGACTATTTTTCTGTCACAGAAATAGTCTCTGCTTTTGTAAACAACCTACTCTTTTTCACCCCAATATGCAAATTGGTATTATTTTCAGTGTCAGGAAAAAATATCTTAACACCATTACTTAAAAGCATATCTCCAGGGGCGCCTGAGTGGCTTAGTCGGTTAAGCGTCCGACTTTCGCTTAGGTTATGATCTCGCGGTTCGTGGGTTCGAGCCCCGCGTCGGGCTCTGAGCTGACTGCCAGCTCAGAGCCTGGAGCCTGTTTCAGAGTCTGTCACTCCCTCTCTCTCTGACCCTCCCCTGCTCATGCTGTTTCTCTCTCTCTCTCCTAGAAATAAAGAAAACATTAAAAAAAAAAAAAGCATATCTCCAAACCCCAGAATTTGAATTTAGAGCTGAATAATTGAACAGTTTTAAAACCTGAGGACCACATAATAATAAACAGTTGAGCTTGAATATTTGGGAAGAGTATCTATATACTATTCTCTTCCTCAGTCATGCAAGTCAAAACATATCTGTGACTTTAGGATGGCATATTATATTTAAAATTCTATTAAATACTGCTTGAATATTAAAGAGAAATCTGAGAGATACACTAAGGTTCTGATAAAACAATGTATCATCCCCTCAAATGTAGACTACTGGTGGAAAATGGAAGAACCAAAATTGTTTTTCATCTGTGGTAACATTTGTTTTCTCATTTTGATTGCACAGACTTAGTACTAGAGAATCAATTTTTGGAAATGGCAATAAATATTGTTGATCAGACAAAAGGTGTGAAATTGATTTCTTCTTTCTCTTTGAAAAGAAAAGTCTAATATCAAGATAAATGCCAACCCTCACTGCAAATGTAAATTATATACAGACCTTTAAATAATGGGTATTTTTATTAGAGTAGACTTAATTAAATTTTCTGGATGATTTTTTAGGACAACAGGGTGACATCTACAAAGGCAAATGTATTTAAAAGTTTGAAGTAAATGGAAGAGCAATTGTTGAAAACCCAGAGGCAGGTGATGATTATTTTCTAGTAGGAACCATAGTCAGAAACACTTTGGTGTCAATAGAAATGCTGAGGAAACATTTTGGTGTCAAAAGAAATGCTGAGGAAAATAACATGAAACATAATAAAGAATTAAGACTTTATTAACTGCAATCTATTTTTTCTAAAGCATTTATTAACAATATTAATAAGTGTACAAAAAAATTTAGAATTTCATGTGTGATCTCATTACAAGTACTTAAACATTACTGACAGGGTTCAATTCTATCTCTGTCTCTGTCTCTGTCTCTCTGTATTGGCTTCATTTTCACAATGGCTCTCTGTGAGGTTGAAAAATGGCCAGTGGAGACTTTGGCCTCGCAAGACCCTCAAAACTTCAGATTCTGGAGAAAGTAAAATTTTTCCTAAGACTCTGGGGAGCTACCAGGGACAACTCTGGTTAGACATATCTAATGGAAGTCAACCCTATCTCAACAAATGATGTGAATGAGGGGTGTTTTCCCAAAGATAGAGATGTTGCATGCCTCTCTCTCTCTCTCTCTTTTTCTCGCCCACACATATAGTGTACCAGGTCTACTATAAGTATAATTTATTTTAGTTTGTGAGACAATAATATGCAGCCAATTTTGGAATTACTTTATAGCCATCAGGCAGAGTGGAATATCATTAATCTTATCTTTTGAATATCTAATAACTTTCTATACTCAGAAATGAATTGAGAATTAAGATAATAGTATTTCAATTTATTTGAGAAAATGCCTCACTTTTAAGTCATTTTCTTTAATAATATACCTTGTAATAAAAACTTTACTTCAGGATTTCAGAAGTGCTGAATGAAGGTAAAATTTACTTTGAATACTTCTAAAACTATAAAATTACTGCCTTTGAGTGTTCTCTATTGATTATATATGTAGATTACGTTTTTAAACTGCCTTTCTTATGAGGTATTAATTTGTACTTGGAATATTTTATGTCCTTGGTAACTTGATTGATTTTGAGCAAAGTGAGTAAAACATAGATTCTTCCCTTAAGTAAAATTCAATAGAAAGGCTTTCACCTGACATCAATCAAATTTTATTGAGGGTTTAATGTAATTGTCTTTGGTATAACATTTCATTTCATTAATAATGGAAATAGGAGTATACTCCAGATCTTGAAATGAATTGTAATCAGAGCTGTGGATATGATTCCAGATCACTTTTGAGTATAAATTCATTTCAATTTCAACTAACTTGATAAATGATCGTGCATTACATTGTACACAATTCCAGATCCATTACCATATTTTTCCTCCTAGCAACCTTAAGAAGTAGGCAAAATTATATTAGCATAAAACTTGACATAAAAATGTTATCTGGAGTGGTATGGAGCAGTTGGAAGGGGCCAGGACCTCGTGGTGGAGTGGGACACAAATAGTAGGGATGGGAGGGTTTGGGTGCATGGAAGGGCAGGGCTAGGAGCACAGAACACAGTTTCATATTCCAGAAAGAACTTATCAGATAGATGGATTATGATATAAAAGCACATGGCTGTTGATGATTGTCCAATCTGTTTAGTTCCCATCTGTGGGATGGGAGTTCACCTGGCAGCACCTGTACTACAGAAGAATACTGGGGATGGGAAGGAATAGACTAGGTGTTCACAAGCAGGAGCACGGGCTTATAATTACTGTGAGTATACCTGCTGAGCTAGATAAATGTACAATGCATTGTGTAAACCTGGCATAGAGCTCCAGCACATTTGTTTCAAAGCATTTCAATCCAGAAATGATACACCTGGTCCATAGTGAGAACACCAAGTAAGTCAGAGCTTGGTCTAGGGTAGCAGTATCTATGACTTATCTGGGAGCCACTGTCAGACTTAGAAAGCCAAGCCAAGTGATGTACAGTCCAAGAGATTAGGAAGGCCATACATTTTTAAAAGAAAACTATAAGGAGTTCCTTGTATTTTGGGTGCGTGCTAGCAATATATCACAACAATGAGTTCACCTGTCTGTAGGGATAAGGCTATTTGAGACATGAAGACACAGTTGATACAAGGGAAGCAAAATATTAGTTCAAGGGTGGTGCAGAAATGCAGTGGTCAACAATGGGCTCAAAAATTCAGAGGAACAGTTAGCTTGTCTCAAAAATTCAGACCAACAGTTAGCTTTAGGGATATCTATCATGAGTAAGAGGGCCTCAACTACCCAAAGGATTCAAATACTTTATTTTGAGAGAGAGAAATGGGAAGATAATGAGATTATATATACCATATATAATCATATATAATAATAATATACAATATCTAATATCAAAAAGGGCAAGGGGTATGAACAGATGATTCATAGGAAAAATACTAGTGAAAAAAACATAAGAAAATGTGACCAAACTTTCTGATGTAGTGGAGAAAGAAAGAAAAGAAAAGAAAAGAAAGAAAGAAAGAAAGAAAGAAAGAAAGAAAGAAAGAAAGAAAGAAAGAAAGAAAGAGAATCAGCAGATATTTTTTTGAACCATCAAACTGGCAAAAATTAAAAATTTTAATAGGATCTATATTAATTTCCTGTGACAGCTGTAACAAATTACCACCAACTGCATGGCTTAAAACAACATAAATTTATTCTTCTACAATTCTGGAGGCCAAAAGCTGCAATCAGTTTCACGGGACTAAAGTTGGTTCCTTCGGGAAGTTCTAGAGGAAAATTTGTCTCTAGTGTCTGGAGGACACTCACATTCCTTCCTCACATCACTCTGATGTCTTGTTTTCATCTTACATCTACTTCTACACCACGTCTTTCTTCTAAAGACATTTGTGATTATATGTGGGGCTGTGATTGTATTGGGGGCCCATCCAGATAATCTGGAATAATTTCCCCAAGATCCTTTACTTAATCACATCTGCAAAATCTATTTTCCATTTATGGTAATATTCAACAGGTTGCAGAGATTAAGACCTGGTTCTTTGGAGGCCATTTTTCAGACAATCACAGTACCTGTTGTTTGCAAGATTGTGGGGAAATATTCTTAGAGACCAATATGGCAGTACCTAGCAGATGTCAAATATTTAGACTTTTGAGGCAGTAATTGAATTTGTAGGAATTTATCTCACAACAAAGGGTAGAGATATACATGTAGAAGGATGGTCACACTTAGGTGTGAAAAAATGGAAAGCAATATAAATGTCCCTTATTATTAATTGCTTAAATTAATGATAGTATTTTTGTGTAATGGATGTACATTTGGAAGCAAACCTTCATTGTAGAAAATTTGGAGAATACAGAACATGTGAAAACAGAAATAAAAAATGACTACGCTAACAGTTTAGAGAGAGTCTTCCAGTGTTTCAAATGTGTATATGCACACATAAAACTGTAACATAAGATTGGGAACCTATTATAAATTCTTCACTGTAACGTGAATTTAAAAATATTTTGATTATGAAATACATACAGAACAGTATGGAAAATAAAATACACAGCCTGACATTCTATCTCAGAGCAAGCACCTGGGTAATCACAAGGATCATGAAATCCAACATTGCCAGCTTGGCCACTCAGAAGTCCTCTGAAGGTTTACTCCGAGTCCCAACCTTCCCAAAGGTAGCCACACTTACAAATTTTATGGTGATGAGCTCTTTTTTTTTTTTTAATTAATGTTTCATTTATTTCTGAGAGAGAGAAAGAGAGTGAGCAAGGAAGGGCCAGAGAGAGAGGGAGACACAGAATCTGAAGCAGGCTCCAGTCTCTGCACTAGCAGTCAGCACAGAGCCCAGTGCAGGGCTCGAACCCACAAACCGTGAGATCATGACCTGAGCCAAAGCTGGACACTTAACCGACTGAGCCACCCAGGTATCCCAGTGATGAGCTCTTTGATTCTCTTTTTGTTTTATTATCTAAGTTTTATTTCCTAAGCATAATCACTAATGCCAAAATTTAGTTTTTGTATTTTATACATACAGAATAATTAGATGTATGTTCTTTGTGTCTGACTTCCTTCTCTTAAACATGAATTCTTTGAAGTTTATTTACAGGCTAGAGTCAACTAACTTTCATTTCTATGTTGTATAAAATTGTATGAATACATCAAAACTTAATCTATTTTATTGTTGATGCAAATGTGGATTGCTTTTATTTTTTTTCTTACTATTTTAAAAATAATTCTGCTACACTTCTCTTCTGTTAATTGGTGGTTTTGTCCTCTCTCAATCAATAAATTTAGTATGCTTTAACTCCATATATGGTCTTCTGTCCTATCCTTTCCTTCGTATTTTAATTCTCTTATATTTTAAACCTCTTAAGACATCTAAAAATATTTATACAGTCATTATTCATTTGGGTGTACCATGTACTTATTATTTTTATTTCATTTATTCCTTCTTGCATCTCTTTTTGCTTAGATCTTACTTTTTAGCCCAAAGAATATCTTTTAATATTTTATTTAGTGTGGCTCTGTTAGTGGCAAATCATCTTAGTTTTATTTATCTGAAAATGTCATTTATTATTAATTCTAAAAATTGAAATATCCTTATTAAAGATTTTTAGGTTAATAGTAATCTTTCAGCACATGAAAAATTTCATTGCCAAAATTTTATTGACTTTTCTAAATGTGTTGATAAATTAGAAGTCAATTTTACTTTTGCTCCTTTGAAGGCAATCTTTTCTTCCTCTTAACATTTTCTCCTTTTCTTTGGGTTCATCAATTTTACCGTATTAGACTAGATGAGTCAGTAGACATTAAACCTTGTCTTGTCTGATTTAGGTTGCTATACAAAAATATGATAGACTGAGTAGCTTAAACAACAAATATTTATCTCTCACAGTTCTGGAGGCTAGGAAGTCCAAAATCAAGGCACCAGTGGATTTGGTGTATGGTGAGGTCCTTCTTCCTGTTTCATAGACTGCCATTTTCTTGCTTGTCCTCAATTAGTAGGAGTGAGAGGGCTCTATGGGGTCTCTTTTATAAGGATACCAATCCTACTTGAGGACTGTATCCTCAAGACTTAATTGTCTCCCAAATGCCCCATTTCTTAATACCATCACATTGGGGGTTAGAATTTCAACATATGAATTTGGGAGGATATTCAGTCCATAGCAAACTAATTCACTGAGTTCTTAATTTTGCATATTTTATTTTTTCATTCTAGATATTCCAATGGTACTCTTCCAAACATGTGATGCCAGTTGTGTATATTTCTTACTTATTTGCTATATTTACAACCTTTTAAAAATCTCTGTGAACATAGTATTATATCTCCTCAACCAAAAGCATAATTAGCTACAAGTCTGTGTTTAATAATTCCAATATCAGAAACCCTTTTCCATTATCTGTTTTTTTCTGTGCACTATTCTTCATGAACTCTTAACTCCTATGTTATCTTAGATTATGTGCCAGACATTATATTTGCAGGAAAACTGTTTGTAGGAATAATTATTGAGACTTAGTATGTTACCTTTTCTCAAAGGGATTTTCACTTGCCTTTATCTAGCATGTAGGACACTAGGTATAGTTGATTCCCATTATTCACTGTGGTTATGTTCCATAAAGTTACAGTGAGCACTGAATTTGCAAATATGAAATCATTGCTCTTAGAAAAAACACAGAAATAAGTTCCTGTGAGCCTCTGGGTCACAACATTTTCATCAACCAATCAATACCTAACCTTGTTTCATATGTATTTTCATTTAAAGATACCTTAATTTTTATTTTATTTATTTGTTTATTTATTTATTTATTTTTTAAATGTTTTATTTATTTCTAGGAGAGAGAGACAGCGTGAGCAGGGGAGGGTCAGAGAGAGAGGGAGTCACAGACTGAAACAGGCTACAGGCTCTGCGCTGGCAGTCAGCACAGAGCCCAACGCGGGGCTCGAACCCACGAACCGCGAGATCATGACCTAAGCAAAAGTCGGACGCTTAACCAACTAAGCCACCCAGGCGCCCCAAAGATACCTTAATTTTTAAACACACACACACATACACATTTCTTACAAATAACTAGTTACATGATCTTTGAAAGATTAAAATCCAGGAGCTTTGGCAGTGGAGGCTATTTGTATTATACAGGTTTATTTGCCAACATCCTTGTAAAACAAGCCAGTCTTATCAGCATTGAAAAACAGCTCTTCCACATAACCCTTTCCGGTAACACTTAGCATTTTTTAGCCATAACAACTTTTGAAATGTGGAGGCCAGTAGCACTAGGCAAAAAGGGTTTAACATTCTTCTGATTCTGGATACAGTACTATAAATTTCTGAGGCTAAAATTTTAGCCTCATGACTATGTTGCTCAATATACTTTCCTTACGGTTTGTCATCTCATGAATACACAAATGTAGCCACTTTTCCATGGCTTCATCATACACTGTAGATGTAACTTTAGCACTTCTTCAGTGGCCTCGTTTACAGATTGACAGATTTCCTTTCTTTTTCTGAACATATTGTATTGCTGATTCATTAACGTTGAACTCACAGCCAACAGCACTAGAACTCATGTCTAAATGAAACTTATTTAGCACAACATTTTCTACCCAAGATGCATGATGGCCTTCTTGTGCTTAGGAACACTAGACAATACTTCAACACTCTACTTGGACGCCATTTTTTTTTACGTTGACTTATTTTTGAGAGAAAGAAAGAGAGTACATGCTCATACACACTCACGTGCACATGCAAACAAGGGAGGAGCAGTGAAAGAAGGAGAGAGAGAATCCCAAGCAGGCTGTGTGCTGTCAACACGGAGCCTGATGCAAGGCTCGGACCCATGAACCATGAGATCATGACCTGAGCTGAAATCAAGAGTCAGATGCTTAACCAGATAATTCACCCAGGTGCCCAAGAGGCCATTTTAAGAAACAAATCACCACTAAAAAGCACAAAATAAGAAAAACGTGGAACTTAATAGACTGCATAAAGGATACTTGCAGTATGAGAGCTGACATAGGAAGGCAGAACATCCCCTTGTTTGACCTTAACTGGAAATATGTATGCGAGTGATTCAAAATTTTTACCACTTTGTGCATGTCCTCAAATGACCTTGAAAATGTCCCATCAGTATTGATTTGGGGGTTGCAAATAAATTTTAGTGAATAGATGAATAATCAGAATTGACTTTATCTGGAATTTCCCAAAACCAGTTTCAGGAATTAAGATTTTTGTGTCACACAGGTGGCTTAAAGCTGGGATGCAGTATTTGTGGAGGCAATTACTTCCAGTGCATCTTTATTCCAGCAGTGTAGCCTTTTGGGGTCCCAACCCAAAAGATAGCCCTAAAATCCAACTTTCCCTCCACTAGCCCTGCAGCTGCCAAGAACATTGCTCAGTCACCCAGTTACTTTTTCTAGAATTGTTCATCAGCCTAAGGGTAAAATATTCCAGGCTTTCTTCTCTGAATTTCTGTCCAGTCCTGGACCTTGTCCATGCTTTAATATCTTATCATATCCTGATCATTTTTACATCATCATCATCATCAGGTGACAACTTGTGAAATTGGACTCTATGATCTTTTTAGCCTAAGACTTTGAAAAATGTACTACTGCATTTTTATGAATTTGTTTTGTTAGGGCACAGGGATAGATCACACACTTGGGACTGATGGGAGTGTAGACATTTATGTCTAAAGAGTTTAGGCATTTCAATTCTCAATTATTGTGGGAAGAGGTCAAGATAAGGTTTAACAGATGGGTGTGAGATTGAAATGAAGTGAGGGGTCATTTTGCTCTGAGAAATGAAGTGTTGCTGGTGATGTTTTTTGGAGAATGCAGTAAGTTGCTATTAGTCAGCAGCAGATCAAGATTGAGGAAGATATTCACCTGGTAAGGAATCTAGGTTAAGTCTAGGCCTTGATAGAAGTTGTAAGTTATTCCTTATATTGATGTTCTTTTTCTTATGTCTTTAGCAACATATGATTAAATGCAATAACCTACAATCAATTGTCCCATGGGGAATTATGGATGCATCCATTCAATTCCTGGTTAAAAGAAAGACAGTTCTCTTCCTCTGACATCAGAGTGTATTAGGTACTGGTAATAGACAGCTATCCACAACATGGCAGCGACCTCACAATAGCCATCTCTATCGGAGGTAGCATAATGAGTATATTAGTTTCCTAGGGGTGCCATAACAAAGAATTTAAAACTGGGTAGCTTAAAACAACAGAAATGTATTGTTTCTCAGTTCTAGATGTTAGAAGTCCTAAATCAAAGTGTCAACAGGGCTTTGCTTCTCTTTTAGCTTCTCTGACAGCTCTAGGGGAAAAATTTTCCTTCCCTTCTGGCTTCTGGTGTGCTCTAGCAATCCTTGCCATTGGACTTATAAACACATTACTCTTGTCATGTGGCTTTCTTCTCCCTGTGTGTCTTCACATCACCCTTCTAGTGTGTGTGTCCAAATTTCCCCTTTTTATAACCTCATCATGTTTAGAGGTACTGTGGTTAGGACTTCAACATATTTTTCTTAAGGGGGCACAATTCAGTCCATAACAAAGAAGAATCCAAGGAAGAAGAGTGTTAGCTATCTAATCCCGAACACAAGTGAAGCAGTGTCCTAGGAAAGTCATACTCATGTTTCAGGCATCATTCTTCTGGGTTTATAATACCTCATAAAGTATCTTATAGCATAGGCAGTGTGGGGTATATATCAGATAAGTGGCAGTCAGGGGCACAAAGTCACTGTGAGTTTTGAATAAGGCACTTATTGTGGGGCTTATATCTATACAACTGTATGATCTGGGGCAAGAAAGGTCCAAAAGGGGACTTGGAAGTACAGGAAAGGAGTCACTAACATGTTCATCTGAGAAAACTACCACATCTAGTCACCAAAGTGGAACTGAAAGGGAAAAGCTGGTGGGGAAATGCATGGGAAGCTGTTGCTTCTATTTGGCTCACCCCATGTGTGTCTAAAGACAAGAAGTTGTTTTGGGCCTAGAAACAGTGAGGAGTATGAGCAATTAGGCAAAAGGAGTGTGTGTGGAATGAAGGATAAAGTGAGACCTATTGGGACTACCTGCAACTGTGTGTCATCATATCTGACTATGAAGACTTTCACTCCCACATTCCAGAATTTTCCTGGGCAACTCTTTTGGCCAGTTCTAACCTTAAAATATATAGGGTGGAGGAACCCTAGAAATATAATTTTCATCTTTAACTACATACCACAAAAGAAAGGCAGAGCTCTTCAGGGATTCACAAATTGAACATGAAACAGAAATAAAAATTTATTACAAACATAGTGGAATTATAAGAAGGAGATTTAGGGAAGTTGCACTAAAGGGATTAGATTGTTTCATTTCACAGACAAGGAAAGTTAATAATGTGATCTATATTCACACAGGCTTATGAGAAAGAAAGTAAGCACTGGCTGTGACCCGGGTATAAAGACTAACTTTTCCTTTTGGAAACTGAATGTAAAATTTAGGAGAACCAAATCATGACTTTAATGTATTGAGCCACTGACTAGCACAGTATAGTTCAACATATATTTTTGTACAGATTTTTTGTTTGAGTAAAGATGTTTAATCTGATCCTCCCTTTTCTTCCCTACTTTATTTCCCCAAAAGACCAGGTCATTTGTATTAGCATTTTCCAGAGAAACAGAATCATTAGGATGTATATGCATATACATATTTGTTTGTGTGTGTATATAAACTGTGTATAATAAAACCAGGAGAATATAAGTAAATAAATCATAAATAAATAAAATATAAATAATAACAATATCAATATAAATAAATCATACCTATTATATTTATTATGAGGAATTGGCTTATGGTAATGTGGAGGCTGACAAGTTCTAAGATCTGTAGGGTGAGTCAGTAAGCTGGAGACCCAGGAGAAACAATGAAATGGTCCCAGTTTGAATCTGAAGGCCTGAGAACTAGAAGAAACAATGGTATATCTTTAGTCCAAAGGCCATCAGGATTGAGACTCAGGAAGAACAGATATTTTGGTTATGTTAGAAGGCAGGAAAAAGCCAATGTCCCAGTTTGAAGGCAGCCAGGTAGAAAGAATTCCCTTGCTTAGGTGAAGGGTCAACCATTTTGGTTTATTCAAGCCTTCAACTGATTGGATGAGGCCCACCCATATTAGGGAGGGCAATCAACTTGGCTCAGTCTACCAGTTCAAATGTTAATCTCATCTAGAAACAGCCTCACAGACAAACACAGAATAATGTTTAACCAAATATCTGAGCACCCTTTGGCCCAGTCAAATTGACACATAAAATTACCTGTCACATCACCATTCTCAAAATAATGTCTGGAGACAGACACTCTTGGTTATCACAATGCTGAGAGTGTGAGAGGCTTGACCTTGGTATCTAGTAGGTAGAAGGCCAAAGATGCTATTAAATATCCTATAATGCACAGGGCAGCCCCTTACGACAAAGAATGATCTGGCCCAAACTATCAACATTACCACTGTTGAGAATCCATAAACTATGATCCAAGAAAGATTTGAATATCAATTTCAGTTTGGGACTACTTAGAGAGTTCTCTTTGCTCGTTGAGTAAACCCAAAAGTTGAGGGAATAAATGATCTCAGGAGCTAAAAATTAAAAAAAAAATTAGACTGAATAGAACATTTTCGGCAGGGAAAGATCCTGAAAAAGTTGACCAGAGGCACTCAGATTTTAAAGATAAATTTTTCCTCCAAGGCATGGCTGACTTCTTTTCCAAGCTAGTTTACCAGGTCTTCATTCATTTGCTCAATATGAAGGCTGAGAGATTATATCAGCCTTGAATAGAAACTGCTTTTCTCCTAAACCAATGCTTTAGAGGAAGGGGATCCTTTCATATACATTTGGGAGGTTGTTGGAGCACATTTGTGTAGATTTTAGCAGTGATGATTCATCATTTTTCAAGTAATACTCAAATACCCAGCATGAGGTTATGTAATACTTGTGTTTTGTACTCTCCAGATGATTTCAGGAGTGAGGTACTAGAACAATGGTCACTTCAGAGGACTGAATACTATTTCTGGTGGTGTTTCTCGTGGCAAGTGTTAGGAGGAGGGTGTTTTGTGGGAATACTGTCACATTCCCCAGCCACACTCCATTTCGCCAGCCCCTTATACCACCACACACGTACCTACACTCTAAAACTAGTGCTTACATTGTGAATGTTTAGTTTAGCAACACAAATGGAAAGTAAGAACATTAAGTTGTATAGCACAAAGTTATCCTTTTCAGAATAATAAGATATTTTCAAACCTTGTATTTTGGGAATGCAAATCAGCTACTTCTTCCTTCTCATGCAAGAAACCAGCTTGTTAGGAAAGCTGACCAATTTACTTTGTGTGGCACAGGCATACTTCTTCTCGTCAGTTTGGAGGCTCTAATGACCTAATTTAATCAACTGGAGACATATCAAGGTTTTCATCTAAGTGTTTTATTTATGCTAATAAAGATTTCTATTTTACATTTCATCTAGAACTTAAAGGTTTTGTACTTGTGTTTTGATAGAACAGTGTCATTTATTTCAGACTTCTTATTTATGTAAATGGCTGTATTGTAGCTTTCTATTCTTGGAATTGGAAATACAGATAGGCAAGTCATAAAAATAGCAAAGCATTTATATCAGAAAATACCCTGAATACAGTAATTGGTCACTAAAAAGATAAGGTTGTAATTATGGCTTTTCTGAGAAATGAGAACCTGAAGATTTTATAATGAGATCATTTCTAATATCTGGCAGGCTTCATTTTCACAAATTCTATTTTAATATACATATGGGTTATTTCATTCTAGGTTATTTTATTTCTACTATCTAGGGGACTATAGTCTTTCTTTCATCTATGAAAGTGAATGTATAATATCCTGATAAATTTAATATACTCTTTATATTATGGGGTTAGCCATGCAGAAAAGCACATAAATAATTGAAATATCTTCCTTTAAAAGGAGACATTGTATTATAATTAGATCATTAACTGTAGTATAATTGTTTATATTTACGGAAGTTAAAAATAATGTATTTTTTCTTGGTCATGAACCTCTGGATTATATCTAGACAAAAGAAATTAGACTTGATAAAATTTTTTGGCCATTTTAGTGAGAAATTGGATTTTCCTCTGTTTTCTTGTATACCTATTTAATTCCAATGAATAAATGTTAATAGTTGTTTTTAGGTCACCTTTATGTGACGCCATGCACTTTATGATGCATTTTCCCCATGAATTATTTACATTTTGGGATTGAGTTGATGTGGAAATAATTTGTGTAATGTTTTTTTCTCTTTAATGTGATTTTCTTGTTCTATTGGTATAGCATTTTATTCAACTGGTGAAAGCAATTTGAAGCAAAAAAAAAATAATTCCCTGAATCCTTAAACAATTTACTGACACTTCTAAACAGGTTCAGCTCCTTTGGAACCCTCTGATCTTTGTATATGCATACTACTAAGATTGTTAGATGTCAGACCATCCTTGGTACCATTTTTTTCAAGATGCCATTATTTCTTTATGTGAGAGAAAGCCTACTATATTTTTTTTATTTAATAGAAAATTTTCAGGGCACCTGGATGGCTCAGTCGGTTGAGCACTGACTTCTGTTCAGGTCATGATCTCGCAGTTCGTGAGTTGGATCCCAGCATTGGGCTCTGTGCTAACAGCTTAGAGCCTGGAACCTGCTTCCGATTCTGTTAGCCTCCTCTGCTCCTCCCTCACGCATGCTCTGTCTCTCTCTCTCTCAAAAATAAATAAAAACTTTTAAAAAAATAAAAGAAAATTTTCTTTTATAAATTTAAATTTTAGGTAGTTAACATATAGTGCAATATTGGTTTCTGGAGTAGGATTCAGTGATTCATCATTTACATATGACGCACAGTGCTCATAACAACAAGTGCCCTCCTTAATACCCATTACCCATGTAGCCCATCTCCCACCCACCTTCCTCCATCTGCCCCAGTGTGTTTTCTATTTATCTTGTGGTTTATTTCCCTCTCTTCTCTTCCTCGCCCCCCTTCCCATATGTTCATCTCTTTTGTTATTTAAATTCCACATGTGAGTGAAAGCATACTATATTTGTCTTTCTCTGATTGATTTATTTCACTTAGCGTAATACAATCTAGTTCCATCCATGTCATTGCAAATGGCAAGATTTCATTCTTTTTTGATGGCTGAGTAATATTCCAGTGTGTGTGTGTGTGTGTGTGTGTGTGTGTGTGTGTGTGTACNGGTTTGTCATCTCATGAATACACAAATGTAGCCACTTTTCCATGGCTTCATCATACACTGTAGATGTAACTTTAGCACTTCTTCAGTGGCCTCGTTTACAGATTGACAGATTTCCTTTCTTTTTCTGAACATATTGTATTGCTGATTCATTAACGTTGAACTCACAGCCAACAGCACTAGAACTCATGTCTAAATGAAACTTATTTAGCACAACATTTTCTACCCAAGATGCATGATGGCCTTCTTGTGCTTAGGAACACTAGACAATACTTCAACACTCTACTTGGACGCCATTTTTTTTTACGTTGACTTATTTTTGAGAGAAAGAAAGAGAGTACATGCTCATACACACTCACGTGCACATGCAAACAAGGGAGGAGCAGTGAAAGAAGGAGAGAGAGAATCCCAAGCAGGCTGTGTGCTGTCAACACGGAGCCTGATGCAAGGCTCGGACCCATGAACCATGAGATCATGACCTGAGCTGAAATCAAGAGTCAGATGCTTAACCAGATAATTCACCCAGGTGCCCAAGAGGCCATTTTAAGAAACAAATCACCACTAAAAAGCACAAAATAAGAAAAACGTGGAACTTAATAGACTGCATAAAGGATACTTGCAGTATGAGAGCTGACATAGGAAGGCAGAACATCCCCTTGTTTGACCTTAACTGGAAATATGTATGCGAGTGATTCAAAATTTTTACCACTTTGTGCATGTCCTCAAATGACCTTGAAAATGTCCCATCAGTATTGATTTGGGGGTTGCAAATAAATTTTAGTGAATAGATGAATAATCAGAATTGACTTTATCTGGAATTTCCCAAAACCAGTTTCAGGAATTAAGATTTTTGTGTCACACAGGTGGCTTAAAGCTGGGATGCAGTATTTGTGGAGGCAATTACTTCCAGTGCATCTTTATTCCAGCAGTGTAGCCTTTTGGGGTCCCAACCCAAAAGATAGCCCTAAAATCCAACTTTCCCTCCACTAGCCCTGCAGCTGCCAAGAACATTGCTCAGTCACCCAGTTACTTTTTCTAGAATTGTTCATCAGCCTAAGGGTAAAATATTCCAGGCTTTCTTCTCTGAATTTCTGTCCAGTCCTGGACCTTGTCCATGCTTTAATATCTTATCATATCCTGATCATTTTTACATCATCATCATCATCAGGTGACAACTTGTGAAATTGGACTCTATGATCTTTTTAGCCTAAGACTTTGAAAAATGTACTACTGCATTTTTATGAATTTGTTTTGTTAGGGCACAGGGATAGATCACACACTTGGGACTGATGGGAGTGTAGACATTTATGTCTAAAGAGTTTAGGCATTTCAATTCTCAATTATTGTGGGAAGAGGTCAAGATAAGGTTTAACAGATGGGTGTGAGATTGAAATGAAGTGAGGGGTCATTTTGCTCTGAGAAATGAAGTGTTGCTGGTGATGTTTTTTGGAGAATGCAGTAAGTTGCTATTAGTCAGCAGCAGATCAAGATTGAGGAAGATATTCACCTGGTAAGGAATCTAGGTTAAGTCTAGGCCTTGATAGAAGTTGTAAGTTATTCCTTATATTGATGTTCTTTTTCTTATGTCTTTAGCAACATATGATTAAATGCAATAACCTACAATCAATTGTCCCATGGGGAATTATGGATGCATCCATTCAATTCCTGGTTAAAAGAAAGACAGTTCTCTTCCTCTGACATCAGAGTGTATTAGGTACTGGTAATAGACAGCTATCCACAACATGGCAGCGACCTCACAATAGCCATCTCTATCGGAGGTAGCATAATGAGTATATTAGTTTCCTAGGGGTGCCATAACAAAGAATTTAAAACTGGGTAGCTTAAAACAACAGAAATGTATTGTTTCTCAGTTCTAGATGTTAGAAGTCCTAAATCAAAGTGTCAACAGGGCTTTGCTTCTCTTTTAGCTTCTCTGACAGCTCTAGGGGAAAAATTTTCCTTCCCTTCTGGCTTCTGGTGTGCTCTAGCAATCCTTGCCATTGGACTTATAAACACATTACTCTTGTCATGTGGCTTTCTTCTCCCTGTGTGTCTTCACATCACCCTTCTAGTGTGTGTGTCCAAATTTCCCCTTTTTATAACCTCATCATGTTTAGAGGTACTGTGGTTAGGACTTCAACATATTTTTCTTAAGGGGGCACAATTCAGTCCATAACAAAGAAGAATCCAAGGAAGAAGAGTGTTAGCTATCTAATCCCGAACACAAGTGAAGCAGTGTCCTAGGAAAGTCATACTCATGTTTCAGGCATCATTCTTCTGGGTTTATAATACCTCATAAAGTATCTTATAGCATAGGCAGTGTGGGGTATATATCAGATAAGTGGCAGTCAGGGGCACAAAGTCACTGTGAGTTTTGAATAAGGCACTTATTGTGGGGCTTATATCTATACAACTGTATGATCTGGGGCAAGAAAGGTCCAAAAGGGGACTTGGAAGTACAGGAAAGGAGTCACTAACATGTTCATCTGAGAAAACTACCACATCTAGTCACCAAAGTGGAACTGAAAGGGAAAAGCTGGTGGGGAAATGCATGGGAAGCTGTTGCTTCTATTTGGCTCACCCCATGTGTGTCTAAAGACAAGAAGTTGTTTTGGGCCTAGAAACAGTGAGGAGTATGAGCAATTAGGCAAAAGGAGTGTGTGTGGAATGAAGGATAAAGTGAGACCTATTGGGACTACCTGCAACTGTGTGTCATCATATCTGACTATGAAGACTTTCACTCCCACATTCCAGAATTTTCCTGGGCAACTCTTTTGGCCAGTTCTAACCTTAAAATATATAGGGTGGAGGAACCCTAGAAATATAATTTTCATCTTTAACTACATACCACAAAAGAAAGGCAGAGCTCTTCAGGGATTCACAAATTGAACATGAAACAGAAATAAAAATTTATTACAAACATAGTGGAATTATAAGAAGGAGATTTAGGGAAGTTGCACTAAAGGGATTAGATTGTTTCATTTCACAGACAAGGAAAGTTAATAATGTGATCTATATTCACACAGGCTTATGAGAAAGAAAGTAAGCACTGGCTGTGACCCGGGTATAAAGACTAACTTTTCCTTTTGGAAACTGAATGTAAAATTTAGGAGAACCAAATCATGACTTTAATGTATTGAGCCACTGACTAGCACAGTATAGTTCAACATATATTTTTGTACAGATTTTTTGTTTGAGTAAAGATGTTTAATCTGATCCTCCCTTTTCTTCCCTACTTTATTTCCCCAAAAGACCAGGTCATTTGTATTAGCATTTTCCAGAGAAACAGAATCATTAGGATGTATATGCATATACATATTTGTTTGTGTGTGTATATAAACTGTGTATAATAAAACCAGGAGAATATAAGTAAATAAATCATAAATAAATAAAATATAAATAATAACAATATCAATATAAATAAATCATACCTATTATATTTATTATGAGGAATTGGCTTATGGTAATGTGGAGGCTGACAAGTTCTAAGATCTGTAGGGTGAGTCAGTAAGCTGGAGACCCAGGAGAAACAATGAAATGGTCCCAGTTTGAATCTGAAGGCCTGAGAACTAGAAGAAACAATGGTATATCTTTAGTCCAAAGGCCATCAGGATTGAGACTCAGGAAGAACAGATATTTTGGTTATGTTAGAAGGCAGGAAAAAGCCAATGTCCCAGTTTGAAGGCAGCCAGGTAGAAAGAATTCCCTTGCTTAGGTGAAGGGTCAACCATTTTGGTTTATTCAAGCCTTCAACTGATTGGATGAGGCCCACCCATATTAGGGAGGGCAATCAACTTGGCTCAGTCTACCAGTTCAAATGTTAATCTCATCTAGAAACAGCCTCACAGACAAACACAGAATAATGTTTAACCAAATATCTGAGCACCCTTTGGCCCAGTCAAATTGACACATAAAATTACCTGTCACATCACCATTCTCAAAATAATGTCTGGAGACAGACACTCTTGGTTATCACAATGCTGAGAGTGTGAGAGGCTTGACCTTGGTATCTAGTAGGTAGAAGGCCAAAGATGCTATTAAATATCCTATAATGCACAGGGCAGCCCCTTACGACAAAGAATGATCTGGCCCAAACTATCAACATTACCACTGTTGAGAATCCATAAACTATGATCCAAGAAAGATTTGAATATCAATTTCAGTTTGGGACTACTTAGAGAGTTCTCTTTGCTCGTTGAGTAAACCCAAAAGTTGAGGGAATAAATGATCTCAGGAGCTAAAAATTAAAAAAAAAATTAGACTGAATAGAACATTTTCGGCAGGGAAAGATCCTGAAAAAGTTGACCAGAGGCACTCAGATTTTAAAGATAAATTTTTCCTCCAAGGCATGGCTGACTTCTTTTCCAAGCTAGTTTACCAGGTCTTCATTCATTTGCTCAATATGAAGGCTGAGAGATTATATCAGCCTTGAATAGAAACTGCTTTTCTCCTAAACCAATGCTTTAGAGGAAGGGGATCCTTTCATATACATTTGGGAGGTTGTTGGAGCACATTTGTGTAGATTTTAGCAGTGATGATTCATCATTTTTCAAGTAATACTCAAATACCCAGCATGAGGTTATGTAATACTTGTGTTTTGTACTCTCCAGATGATTTCAGGAGTGAGGTACTAGAACAATGGTCACTTCAGAGGACTGAATACTATTTCTGGTGGTGTTTCTCGTGGCAAGTGTTAGGAGGAGGGTGTTTTGTGGGAATACTGTCACATTCCCCAGCCACACTCCATTTCGCCAGCCCCTTATACCACCACACACGTACCTACACTCTAAAACTAGTGCTTACATTGTGAATGTTTAGTTTAGCAACACAAATGGAAAGTAAGAACATTAAGTTGTATAGCACAAAGTTATCCTTTTCAGAATAATAAGATATTTTCAAACCTTGTATTTTGGGAATGCAAATCAGCTACTTCTTCCTTCTCATGCAAGAAACCAGCTTGTTAGGAAAGCTGACCAATTTACTTTGTGTGGCACAGGCATACTTCTTCTCGTCAGTTTGGAGGCTCTAATGACCTAATTTAATCAACTGGAGACATATCAAGGTTTTCATCTAAGTGTTTTATTTATGCTAATAAAGATTTCTATTTTACATTTCATCTAGAACTTAAAGGTTTTGTACTTGTGTTTTGATAGAACAGTGTCATTTATTTCAGACTTCTTATTTATGTAAATGGCTGTATTGTAGCTTTCTATTCTTGGAATTGGAAATACAGATAGGCAAGTCATAAAAATAGCAAAGCATTTATATCAGAAAATACCCTGAATACAGTAATTGGTCACTAAAAAGATAAGGTTGTAATTATGGCTTTTCTGAGAAATGAGAACCTGAAGATTTTATAATGAGATCATTTCTAATATCTGGCAGGCTTCATTTTCACAAATTCTATTTTAATATACATATGGGTTATTTCATTCTAGGTTATTTTATTTCTACTATCTAGGGGACTATAGTCTTTCTTTCATCTATGAAAGTGAATGTATAATATCCTGATAAATTTAATATACTCTTTATATTATGGGGTTAGCCATGCAGAAAAGCACATAAATAATTGAAATATCTTCCTTTAAAAGGAGACATTGTATTATAATTAGATCATTAACTGTAGTATAATTGTTTATATTTACGGAAGTTAAAAATAATGTATTTTTTCTTGGTCATGAACCTCTGGATTATATCTAGACAAAAGAAATTAGACTTGATAAAATTTTTTGGCCATTTTAGTGAGAAATTGGATTTTCCTCTGTTTTCTTGTATACCTATTTAATTCCAATGAATAAATGTTAATAGTTGTTTTTAGGTCACCTTTATGTGACGCCATGCACTTTATGATGCATTTTCCCCATGAATTATTTACATTTTGGGATTGAGTTGATGTGGAAATAATTTGTGTAATGTTTTTTTCTCTTTAATGTGATTTTCTTGTTCTATTGGTATAGCATTTTATTCAACTGGTGAAAGCAATTTGAAGCAAAAAAAAAATAATTCCCTGAATCCTTAAACAATTTACTGACACTTCTAAACAGGTTCAGCTCCTTTGGAACCCTCTGATCTTTGTATATGCATACTACTAAGATTGTTAGATGTCAGACCATCCTTGGTACCATTTTTTTCAAGATGCCATTATTTCTTTATGTGAGAGAAAGCCTACTATATTTTTTTTATTTAATAGAAAATTTTCAGGGCACCTGGATGGCTCAGTCGGTTGAGCACTGACTTCTGTTCAGGTCATGATCTCGCAGTTCGTGAGTTGGATCCCAGCATTGGGCTCTGTGCTAACAGCTTAGAGCCTGGAACCTGCTTCCGATTCTGTTAGCCTCCTCTGCTCCTCCCTCACGCATGCTCTGTCTCTCTCTCTCTCAAAAATAAATAAAAACTTTTAAAAAAATAAAAGAAAATTTTCTTTTATAAATTTAAATTTTAGGTAGTTAACATATAGTGCAATATTGGTTTCTGGAGTAGGATTCAGTGATTCATCATTTACATATGACGCACAGTGCTCATAACAACAAGTGCCCTCCTTAATACCCATTACCCATGTAGCCCATCTCCCACCCACCTTCCTCCATCTGCCCCAGTGTGTTTTCTATTTATCTTGTGGTTTATTTCCCTCTCTTCTCTTCCTCGCCCCCCTTCCCATATGTTCATCTCTTTTGTTATTTAAATTCCACATGTGAGTGAAAGCATACTATATTTGTCTTTCTCTGATTGATTTATTTCACTTAGCGTAATACAATCTAGTTCCATCCATGTCATTGCAAATGGCAAGATTTCATTCTTTTTTGATGGCTGAGTAATATTCCAGTGTGTGTGTGTGTGTGTGTGTGTGTGTGTGTGTGTGTGTACCATATCTTCTTTATCCACTCATCAGTTGATGGAGATTTAGGCTCTCTGCATAGTTTGGTTATTGTTGCTAATGCTGTTATAAACATTAGGCTGCATGCACCTTTTCTGTACCCTTTCAAATCTGTATTTTTGTATCTTTTGTGTAAATACCTACTAGTGAAATTGCTAGATTGTAGGGTAGTTCCATTTTTAGTTTTTTAGGAACCTCCATACTGTTCTCCAGAGTGGTTTGCATTCCCATAGCACTGTAGGAGGGTTCCCCTTTCTCTGCATCATTGCCAACACTTGTTGTTTTTTGTTATTAATTTTAGCCATTCTGACAGGTGTGAGATGGTATCTCATCATGGTTTTGATTTGTTTTTCCCTGACAATAAGTGATATTAAACATCTTTTCATGTGTCTGTTAGCCATCTGGATGTCTTCTTTGGAAAATGTCTATTCATGGTTTTTTTTTTTTTTGCCCATTTCTTAACTGGATTATATGTTTTTTGGGTGTTGAGTTTGATAAATTCTTTCTAGATTTTGGATACTAACCCGATGAAGATTGGATACTAACCCAATGATTATTTGCTAATATCTTCTCCCATTCTGAAGATTGTCTTTTCGTTTTGTTAATTGTTTCCTCTGTTGTGCAGAAGCTTCTTATCTTGATGAGGTCCCAGTAGTTCATTTTTGCTTTTGTTTCCCTTGACTCCAGAGACATGCCTAGTAGGAAGTTGCATGCATATAGGATGTTGAGGCACCTTGGTGGCTCCATTGGTTGAGTGTCTGACTCTTGATTTCAGCTCAAGTCATGATCTCACAGTTCCTGGTACTGAGCTCTGCATCCAGCTGCACACTGATAGCATGAAGCCTGCTTGGTGCTTGTGATTCTCTCACTTCTCTCTCTGCCTCTCTCCTTGCTTGCTTTTGCTGCTCTTTCTCTCTAAAAAATAATGAACTTAAAAAAAAAAAAAAAAGAGGTTGCTGCCCGTGTTCTCCTCTAGCATTCTGATGATTTCCTGTCTTGCATTTAGGTCTTTCATCCATTCTGAATTTATTTTTCAGTGTAGTGTATAGAAGCCGAAAAACTTTCAAACATTTAAGAGTTAAGCTTTACATTTAAGATGCCTCCTAAGCATTGCATATTTGATATGAGTTGGCTTTTACTGTTGAAATAATGGAGGACTTAGTTGGCATCCTGAACTATGATATTTGAAGGTTTGCTGACAACATTCAATGTGAGTGGCCAGAATCACTCAGTTCTTCTTTTTTTTTTTAATTTTTCTTTTTTTTAATTTCTAGGAGAGAGAGAGAGAGACAGCGTGAGCAGGGGAGGGTCAGAGAGAGAGGGAGTCACAGACTCTGAAACAGGCTCCAGGCTCTGAACCGGCAGTCAGCACAGAGCCCGATGCGGGGCTCGAACCCACGAACCGCGAGATCATGACCTAAGCGAAAGTTGGACGCTTAACCGACAAAGCCACCCAGGCGCCCCTAGAATCACTCAGTTCTAATGTATGCAAATCTGAAATTGTGCTAGATATTAATAATTACTTCTCACAAAGGTTTGCTAATTTACATGTCAACCACAGGTGGGTACTACTAGTCACTCCCAACATCAAGAGAACTTGGTGCCATCAAACTAAAAATTCTCCACCACTTGCCCCCAATATTAGTAAGAAGTGGCAATTCCGTAGCGTTTAATGTTTATTTCCTAATTAAAAAAAAATATACTTATTGACTATTCTGTATTTTTGTTGTTCTATGAATGGCATGTTCTTATTATTTATCCTTTTAAAAAATGTTTATTTATTTATTTATTTTGAGAGAGAGAGAGAGAAGGTACACACAGGACAGAGGGGCAGAGGGAGAGAGAGAATCCCCAGTAGACTCCATGCTGGCAGTAGGCCTTGATCCCACGAACCATGACACCATGACCTGAGCCAAAGTCAAGAGTCTGATGCTTAACCAACTAAGCCACCCAAGTGCCCTTGTTTTATCCTTTCTTAATATGAATTGTTGGTCTTTCAGTTTTTGTTTTATAGAAACTTCCCTCCCCCACCCCAAAAACAATTACATGGATTAAAATCTCATAAATCCATATAGGGTGACTTTACTTTTAATAGTTGTTAGTGATTTTCATTTTTTATCTTGCTTTGGTTTGAATTGCACATTGCATGTATAGAGGCTCGAGCCTCTGTGTAATATTGACTATGTGAGGACAGATGCTGGCTGTAGATCTTTGTCAAGATTCATTTTGATTCCGGGGTGCCTAGGTGGCTCAGTTGGTTAAGTGTCACATGACTTTGACTCAGGTCATTGTCTTGCAGTTTGTGAGTTTGAGCCCTGGGTCTGGCTCTGTGCTGACAGCTCAGAGTCTGGAATCTGCTTCGGATTCTGTGTCTCCCTCTCTCTCTCTGCCCCTCCTCTCCTTGTGCTCTTGCTTTCTCTCTCTCAAAATAAACTTAAAAGAAAAAAAGACACATCTGTGCTTGATTACTACACACTATCATTTCTTTGTTTTCTATTCTATTACTTTATACTACCTTCAACATTTCACTCTTTCCATTTGGATTTTATCTTTTGTTCTCTTACTA
The DNA here is from genome assembly GCF_008692635.1 of Crocuta crocuta. NCBI lineage: Eukaryota > Metazoa > Chordata > Mammalia > Carnivora > Hyaenidae > Crocuta > Crocuta crocuta. The sequence continues at coordinate 2,179,522 of NW_027531285.1, read as the reverse complement.
AGTTCTTAAACCACTTTTGTAAATTACAATTTTTAATATTTGTTATATTTCAATATATACATTCGAGCCTATAAATCATCTTCTAAGTATGAATTTAGCTGGATATTATAAGTAGTTATAATTATTTAATAATACTTATGTTTTTTAAACCTATGAGCTATTCACATGTATTTTATTATTTTTCTGATATATGAGCTTTGGGGGCCCACTTTTGACATGACTTTCTAGTTATACTATATTGTGTTATGGACGATAGTGTTTTATATTTTTGTTGAGATTTGTTTTGTGACCTAAGCCCTGGTCAGCTTTTTTTAGTGTTTCAAGACTGCTTTCCAGGCATGCATCCTGATATTTTGGTGTAGATTTATATATATATTTCTTACATTAGCCTTCTAAATTATATTATTAATCCTTATTAATTCTCTATCTTTGTGATCTGTCAATTATTTGTTTGTAGTGTAGGTTTATTTACACCTGTCATTTTTATTGTAGATTGTCTAAATTCTCCTTATAATTCTGTCATTTACAAATACTTTGAAATTATGTGAGGTTATTCTGAATTTTTATGCGTTTTTTTGGTGCGTTGCTTTTTTCACCATATATAATGACCTATTTATCTCTAATATTTTTCTGCCTTGAAAACAATTTTCTGTTATTAATATATCTAACATTACTTTGCTTAGTACTTCTTTTATATATCATTGATATCTCATTACCAGTAATAATTTCTGTGTAATTATGTTTTATCATTATTCTCTATAAAAAGAATTTAGCTGAGTATTTTTCCTCTTCAGTTCTTGTTAGCGTGTTTTTTTTAATGTTTATTTATTTTTGAGAAGGCACAAGCAGGGAAGGGGCAGAGGGGGACAGCAGTGAGCCCGATGTGGGGCTCTAACTCATGAACTGTGAGATCATGACCTGAGCCAAAGTCAGATGCTCAACTGACTGAGCCACCCAAGTGCCCCTGCTTATTTTTCTTTTTAATGTATGCCACTAAGAACATACAATGTCTAGATTATAAAGTCACCTGAAATGATTCTGCCAACTGGATGTTAATGTTATCAATTTAATATGCAGTTAAGTTTATTTTGTTTCTTTAGTTAATTGTCACTTTTAGTAATTAATTGTTTTATTTGATTAGAACTGTGTCTCTCCCCACCCTCCTCTCCTGTGGTTTGAACCAATAGTATTAACTTTTTAAGTGTTCATCTTTTACTCATAGGTATATTCAGATTTATTAATTTATCAGTTAATTATATTCTTTGATGCCCATCATGACATAACTGACGAACTATTTCCTCTCTGTATTTTGTTATTTCCAAATTCCCAAGTCATATGGCATTTATGTACCCCCTACACTATTTATGTTTTCTAAAAATACTTTTTAGGTGTAACAAATTACCCTCAAAACTTAATCTAAGACAGGGGCTCCTGGGTGGCTCAGTCAGTTAAATGTCTGACTCTTGGTTTCAGCTCAGGTCATGATCTCACAGTTTCGTGAGTTCAAGTCCTGCATTGGGTTCTGTGCTGACAGTGTGGAGCCTGCTTGGGATTCTCTGTCTCTCTTTCTCTCTGCCCCTCCCTCCCTCACAGTGTTTCTTCTCTTCCAAAATAAATAAACTTGAGACAAATTAAAAAGAAAAAACCTTAATCTAAGACAAATGTTTATTGTATGAAGTAGTTTCTGAGGGTCAGCAATCTACCAGTGCTTAGCTGAGTGGTTCAAGGGTGGGGGGTCTCTCATGAGGTTGGACTTAAGCTGTTGGCTGGTGTGGTGGTCATCTGACAGCTTAACTGAAGCTGGAGGATATATTTCTAAGATGACTCACTCACATGGCTGTTGGCAGGATGACTCACTTTATTGCTGCTGATTGGCTTTGGGCCTCAGTTCTTCATCATGTGAGCTTTTCTTCAGACTTGCTGGAGTGTCCTCATTTCATGGCAGCTGAGTTCTCTCAGAGCAGGTGCTCCAACACAGAGCAAGAGAAGCTTCAGTGCCTTCTGTGACCAAATCTTGGAGTTGTAGACCATTATTTCTGCATTTTTTGTACTTGTGAGAAGCAAGTCACTATGTCCAGTTCACAACTGAGGGGAGGAGGAATTAGGCTATACCTCTTGAATGGCACAGTAGCAGAGATTTGTAGGCATATTAAAAAACAAACAAACAAAGAAACAAAAAAAAATCAGTGTTAATCCCTTGGCCACAAAATATTTTTCTCATATGCAAAATACACTTTCTTCAACCAGAACCCTTAAATGTTTCCTAACATTAACACATCACCTTGAAGGTCACAATCTTGTCATTTATTTATTTATTTTACTTATTTAAATGTTTATTTATTTTTAAGAGACAGAGACAGAGCATGAGAGGGGGAGGGACAGAGAGAGAGGGAGATACAGAATCCGAAGCAGCCTCCAGGCTCCGAGCTGTCAGCACAGAGCCCAACGCGGGGCTTGAACCCACGAACTGTGAGATCATGACCTGAGCTGAAGTTGGAAGCTCAACCGACTGAGCCACCCAGGCGCCCCAGAATCTTGTCCTTTAAATTAGCTCTAGGTAATTCCAGGCTCCTTTGGGTATATTCTTTTAGTACATCTCCTTAAGTACCGGTTCTCTACATCTGAATGCCTGTGACTGAAGGGATAGGTTATCTTCTGCCTCATATACCTATTATATGATGGTAGGATAGGCATTAAATGACCTCTCAAATTCCTATTAAAAGAGAGAAAGGAATTGGTGATGAAAGGACTCACTCATCTATAGAATTATAAAAATTCAGCTGGGGGCGCCTGGGTGGCTCAGTCAGTTAAGTGTCCGACTTCGGCTCAGGTCATGATCTCATGGTTCGTTGGTTTGAGCCCCACGTCAGGCTCTGTGCTATCAGCTCAGAGCCTGGAGCCTGCTTCAGATTCTGTATCTCTGGCTCTTTCTGACTCTCCCCTGCTCATGCCGTCTCTCTCACTTTCTCTCTCAGAAATAAATAAAACATTTTAAAAAATTCAGCTGGGCAAATGTTGGCAATTTCTAAATTAAGACTTAGTTCTATTCCTGGCGGCTCTTGGCTGCCACTCTCGGCTGTTGGTTCCACCCTCTAAGTCATCCTCATTTTCCAGGAATGGTAACTCATGTTTGCAGCTGAAGAGTTTCTTAGCCTTCTTCGTGCCAGAGTTCTGTGAGTCTAGAGATCTCTTTCATTATGTTTTTCTCTGTCCCTTTTATTCTAAGCTGGAAGTATTTCTGAAAATATAATTCTATTAAATTCTATTTATATTCTATTAAAAACTCTGTGGGTTTCCTGTGGATCTTAATGGGGACTCACTCCATTAGAGAAGAGCCATGCACAGATCTCTTCAGGATAAGCCTACTACCCCATCTCTTAACTGTCTGCTGAGACTGCTGAGGTATGATAAAGCTGTTAAGCTTCTCAGAAATGCTGTTGTTACGAGATATGCCCCAGGTAGGCATATCCTGATGCTCTTTGGAGTGCTTTTGTCTGACTGAATGATACTCTTAAGCACCGCTGTATTGCTATTTGCAGTCTTAAGAAATAATTTTGGAGGTGCCTGAGGGGCTCAGTTAGTTGAGCATCTGACTTCGGCTCAGGTCATGATCTCATGGCTTGTGGGTTGCAGCCCCGCATCAGGCTCTGTGCTGACATCTCAGAGCCTGGAGCCTGCTTTGGAGTCTGTTATCTCCCTTTCTCTCTGCCCCTCCCCTGCTTTCAGTCTGGGGAAATAAAATAAATGAACAATAAAAAAATATTAAAAAAAGAAATAATTTTGTTAAAGTTTGAAGTCACGCCCTGCTTTATCTTTAGACCAGGATTTCGTGGCTGTGCCCTGGATTTCATCTTTACTTGGAAGCCACTTCTTTTTTTTTTTTTAATGTTTATTTATTTTTGAAAGACATAGAGACAGAGTGTGAGCGGGGGAGGGTCAGAGAGAGAGGGAGACACAGAATCCAAAGCAGTCTCCCGCCGAGCTGTCAGCACAGAGCCCCATGCAAGGGCTTGAACCTACAAACCGCAAGATCATGCCCTGAGCCGAAGTTGACCGCTTAACTGACTGAGCCACCCAGGCGCCCCACCATTTCTTAATTCCAGTATCATTTGTGACTTGGTGAGGCTGAGGATCTTCAAACTAGCAAGTTCTGGCTCCTTTTGATTTAACAGTTATTATTATTATTAATTATTATTATTATTTTGCCTCATCTCTATTCTCTCCCATACTATTATAAACATCAAGAATAAATCAGCTTTAACATTATGATTAAACCTTTGCCATATCACCCAGTTCATTAGGGACATTTTCTAATTTCTACATAGCTACTAGTCACAGTAACATAAACTTTCTGTCACTATGTAATGAAGATGCCCCGTCTTTCAGTTTCCAGTAACATGTTCCTCCCTTCTCTTTAAGGTCACATTAGAAGCCTCTTGCAAGTATAGACTCCTACCCACAGTCTGTTCAAGGCGTTTTAGGCTTTCACTAACAGCCCTGTCAAAGTCTTCCAGATTTGCCCACTGCCAGGTTCCAAAGCCACACCCACATTTTCATTCATTTCCTGTGAGAACACCCCATTAATGGCTACAAAAATCTGTGTTTGCAGTCTTTCGCTATGTAACAATTTATCTAAAATGTAGCAACTTGAAACAATGAAAACTTACTATCCCATGCAGTTTTTGAAGCCTAGGAGTAGATTAACTCAGTATTTCTAGCTTTAGGTTTTCCACAAGGTTACACTCAACATACAAGCCTGGGCTGAAGCCACCTGAGGCTTGATAAGAGCCGGAGTTTCTGCTTCAAATGGCTCACTCATGTGGCTTTTAGCAGAAGGTTCAATTCCTTATTTTGAGGACCTTTCCATAGAGCTACCTGAGTATTCTTATGACATGGCGGTTTGGAGTTGGTATTCCCCAGAGTTGAGTGAGTCCTGATAGAGAGAGGGGGAGAGAGAGAGAGAGAGAGAGAGAGGGAATAAACCATACTTTAAAAAAATGGCCTAGTCTCCAAAACCATACACCATCACTTCTGTTTTTTGTTTTTTCCATTTGTAAGTTCAGTCCTCACACAACAAGTAGGGTTAGGCGTCTTGAAGGGATGTATATAAAAGAATTTTGGACATATTTTAAAACCATCAATTCCCAACTTTGTTGTAGGCTTAGATCTATAGTTCAATAAATTCATTGCTCACCATCGTTCCTCTTCCAAAGTTCCCCAGTCCTTTATTGGTTGAGTGATTTCTCCTACTAAATCTTCCAGAAGGACACATGGATACAATGTTTCCTAAATTCTGCATTTTTCAAATGGTCTTGTTGCTGAAGTTCAGTTGGGCTAGATAAAAACTTGTGCTTACACTCATTGCCTTGAGCACCTTATAGATATCACTTGACTGTGCTTTCGAGTTTAATATGTTTATGTGTAGATTATGACAATCTAGTTTTCTTTCCTTTAAACAAGTGACTTGGGTGTTCTTTTGTTTCTTTGTTTGTTTTGCTTAGAAACCCAGAGCATTTTTTCTTTATGTTTAAAGTCTAATGATTTTATTAGTGTATGCCTCAGAGTTAAAGGTGTTATCATCTTATCAAGTACAGTGTCTGCTTGCAATATATACACAGGGATTATTTTTTATTTCTAGAAGTTTTCTTGAACCTTGAATTATGATTTTATTTTATTTTTTTATATTTTTATTTATTTCTAGGAGACAGAGAGAGAGACAGCATGAGCAGGGGAGGGTCAGAGAGAGAGGGAGTCACAGACTGAAACAGGCTCCAGGCTCTGAGCTGGCAGTCAGCACAGAGCCCGATGCGGGGCTCGAACCCACGAACCGCGAGATCATGACCTAAGCGAAAGTCGGACGCTCAACCGACTAAGCCACCCAGGCGCCCCGAATTATGATTTTAAATACTTGCTGTGTTTGTTTTAGTTTTTTCTTCAGGAAAAAAGTACACATATTANCTGAAAAAGATATGTTGAAGTATTAACTCCTAATACCTTAAATATGACCCTATGTGGAAATAGAGTCATAGTATATGTAATTATTAAAGTTAAGATAAGATCTTGCTAGGGTAGGTTGGGTTCCTAATCTAATGTGACTGGTATTTCTCATAAGAAGATGGCTGTGTGAATATAGAAATAGAAAGCCACGTGACAATGAAAACAGAGATTGAATGTATGCAGCTATAAGCTAAAGAACTACCAAAGATTACATGCAAACCACCAGAAGCTAAGAAGAGGCAAGGAACAACTAAAGGTTTCAGAGGAAGCATGGCCCTGCTGAGATTTTGATTTTGGACTTCTTGACTCCAAAACTGAGAGGCAACAAATTTCTTTTGTTATAAGCCACTCAGTTTGCAGTACTTTGGTATAGTCACCCTAGCAAACTAACATGACAATCTTCTTTGCCCGACGTTCATTTCTACCATGTTCTCTCCGATTCTTCTTATTATTTCTGTTTTNCCCCCCATTTTTTTTTTTTTTTCTTTTTTTTTTTTTTTTTTTTTTTTCTGTTGCTATGTAAAGAGAAGTTTCTTTAGTATATGATTCAGGCTCTCCATGATTTTTAGAATACATCTTTTTTCAGCAGGACAATAAATACTACTATCATCTGCTTTCTTCCTTTTCTTTCATTTACTAGCAGGTGTTACCTCTAAACAATACTGCCTCTGCCTTCCAAAGTGTGTCTCTCTATCCCCCAATCCCTGGAACCCTTCCTTATAATTTCCCTTTGCCAGTGTTTGACAAACCAGGCATCAGACCTGCTTTCAGAAATTTCTTTTCAGTGCAGAGCTCTTTTCTTTGGGAGATGTATCCTGCATTCCACCTCTTCCAAGACTTCCCTGAATGATTTTGTGCATCTCCTGCTGGACTCCCCAATGGCTCTGCTCTGACGTTTGGATGTTGTCCTCCTTTTGCATATAAACTGGAGTTTGTGGGATTTTCCCTTTTAGTAACACTGTGAGTAGTGGTTATAAATGCTTTTCAATGAAAGTTTATTTATATGGACAGCTGTAATTTGGAATCTATATTATGTGGAAAATTGAAAGTGAAGCTAAAACATGAGGTCTCCTAACTTAAAGGATCTATATTCTCATTTGTTTGGAGTATACACAATGACTGTCTTGGTTTCTTGAAAATAAGGATCATTGGCGCTGTGAGAGTTCTTTAATTTTATAAAGCCAATACGGCTTCCACTTCTGTTTTATCGGTTCCCAAGTTTTGAAAGTCATAGTGGAATTTATATCACCTGCATAAGATGGAGGGAGGCATAGGTTAAAATAAGGGTTCATAGGGGTGCCTGGGTGGTTCAGTTGAGTAAGCATCCTACTCTTGGTTTTGGCTCAGGTCATGATCTCATGGTCCATGGGTTCAAGCCCTGCACTGGGCTTCACACTGATACAGTGGAGCCTGCTTGGAATTTTTCTCTTCCCTTCTCTCTCTTCCATTCCACTGCTCACGCTCTTTCTCTCCCCCTCCCTCCCTCTCTCTCTCTCTCAAAATAAATAAAGTTTAAAAAAAACTTAAAGAAATAAAATAAAGGCTTCTATTTGACAGAGGCCAAGATCCTCAGACTCTTCAAGCTCCATTGCCCTTACTTATAAAATGGTTTTAATGGTAGCTATTTGCATTATTACTCTTAGTTTTATATTTGATAATTTAAGTGAGCATCATATTTTTAGCATAGCATCTTGTTTTAAAGTTTTTAATTTTAATTTTTACATTTATTTATTTCTGAGAGACAGAGAGAGACAGAGCACAAGTGGGGGAGTGGCAGAGAAAGAAGAAGACACAGAATCCGAAGCAGGCTCCAGGTTTTGAGCTATTAGCATTGAGCCTGATGCGGGGCTTTGAACTCACAAACTGCAAGATAATGACCTGAGCTGAAGTCGGATGCCTACCTGACTGAGCCACCCAGGTGCCCCTAGCATGGAGCCTTGTATGTGAAAGGTGTTCAAAAATTGGTAGATGTTATTATTCAAATCACATTAATATTACACTCAGTGAACCAATTATATACACACTAGTTTGGCTTATTAGCCGTTTTAACATTCTGAAATTGATTTAAACCACAAAACTCCTTTGAAGTCTTGGAATATATCCACCTGTCAAAGGAAACTGAGAAGGTGATTATAAAGCACTGGTTAGAAAAAGATACTTGCAAATTCATTTTCTCACTTAGCTTAGAATGGCATATGCTGATACGTTTTGTTTTAGCAGTCTTGATTTTTATAAAGCCCAGATTAAAATGAAAACAATTGAACTGGAAACGTTGTGTTATCCACTTCAGAGAATATTACAACAGCTTCTGCTGTGGACGCAACTGCATTTGTAGGGAATATATATCCATGTACGTTGTTTATGTGATACTTAGAAAATAATATTATTTCCCACACATGGAGTCTAAGGACACTCATTTAATATTTTTATGAGAATTCAAAATTCATAAAGAGAACTGATGGTGTAGAAGACTGAATGTTTTTATTCTATGGTAAACAGAGACAAGTTGAGTTGCTACCCAGTTTTTATGTGACAATTCTGGTGTTATTATGTTTGTTTCAACTATAATTTAGGGCATTGTTTCCCAAACTTGGCTGGCTTTAGAACTACCTAAAAACTGTTTAAATAAACATATGCCTTACAACTATAGGGCCAAATAATCTTTGACAAAGCATGAAAAAATATGCAATAGACAAAAGACAGTTTCTTCAACAGATGGTGCTGGAGAAATCAGACAGCATCATGTAGTACAATGAAACTGGACCACTTTCTTACACCATACATGAAAATAAATTAAAAATGGATTAAAGACCTGAATATAAGACAAGAACCCATCAAAATCCTAGAGGAGAACACAGGCAACAATCTCTTTGACCTTGGCTATAATAACTTCTTATTAGACCCAATGTCAGAGGCAGGGGAAACAAAAGCAAAAATGAACTATTTGGGCTTCATCAAGATAAAAAGCTTCTGCACAGAGAAGGAAACACTCAACAAAACTAAAAGGCAGCCTACAGAATGGGAGAATTTGCAAATGACATATATGACAAACAGTATCCTAAATCTAAAAGAACTTATCAAAGTAACACTCCAAAACCAAATAATCCAGTTAAGAAATGGGCAGATGACATGAATAGACATTTTTCCATAGAAGAAATCCAGATGGCTAACAGACACATGAGAAGATACTCAATATCATTCATCATCAGGGAAACACTACTGTGAGATATGACCTCACACCTGTCAGAATAGCTAAAATTAACAACACAAGAAACAACAGGTGATGAAGAGGATGTAGAGAAAGGGGAACCCTCTTATACTGCTGGTGGGAATGCAAACTGGTGCAGCCACTCTGGAAAACAGTATGGAGGGTCCCCAAAAAGCTAAGAATAGAACTGCCCTCTGACCCAACAATTGTGCTCTTGGGCATTTATCCAAAGGATAAAAAAAACACAGATGCAGCCCAATTTTTATAGCAGTGTTACCAACAATAGCCAAACTATAGAAAGTGATCAAGTGCCCATTGACTAATGAATGAATAAAGAAGATATGGTATATATATACAATATTACTCAGCCATCAACAAGAATGGAATCTTGCCATTTGTAATGATGTGGATGAAGCTAGAGTGTATGAAGCTAAGTGAAATAAGTCAGTCAGAGAAAGACAAAAATCATATGGTTTCAGTCATCTGTGGAATTTAAGAAACAAAACAGATGATCATACGAGGGGGTAAAGAGAGAAAAACAAACCATGAGATTCAGTGATAGAGAACAAACTGAAGGTTGTTGGAGGGAAGTGGGTGAGGGATCGTCTAAAATAGTGATCGGTATTAAGGAGGGCGCTTGTTGTGATGAGCACTGAATGTTATATGTAGGTGATGAAACACTAAATTCTACTCCTAAAACCAATATTACACTATACGTTACCTAACTAGAATTTAATTTGAAAAACAATAAAAAATAAATACACATCTCCCTGAGTATTTTCTACAACTACTGAAACAGCATCTATCTCTTACAAATCTCTTGAGGTGATTGGTGAAATTGTAATTAGAGATGTTTCAGATTAGTTTGTATTTCCTTGGATTTGAACTAAAATGCCAAAAAGTAGGTTGTATATTTAGGGGTGTTAGAAAAACAACATAGACGACTACTTCCCAAAGTGTGGTCCATGAATCAGTAGCATCAGCCTCACATGAGAGCTTGTTAGGAACGTAGGTTTTATGCCTTTCTTCAGATAAGGTGTATAAAATATGCATTTTAACACAATCCCTAAGTGGTTTGTATACAAATCAAAGTTCTAAAAACACTGACAAGAACTTTTACAGAATAGGTTTCGACCTTTTTACCCAAAAACTGAACGTAAAAAATTCATGAGCCAGAGTGAAGATGCAAGATCAAAAGGGGAAATACTGTTGGTTGTTCTACATACAACATAAACCCTTCACTGTAATTGCAATTATGAAAGCTTAATTCGTTATTCAGTCTCAAGCTAAAATTGAGTTCACCTACTATACTCATTATTTCCTTGTTGCTTATAAAGATTTGTAGTTAGAAAGCTCGAGGTCTTAGCTTGAATTGTATTTTATTCTTATCTTACTAACATGTGAAATATGTAACAGGCTTTCCCAATTAGCTCCATCTATCATCCCTGCCACATTGACGCTTCTCTCTTAAATTTCCATCTTGTCACAACTGTGTTGTAGAATTACTTAATTTTTTTTTCATTCTTCAAATCTCAGTTCCTTGAGGGCAACTTGTATTTGCTGCTCTTTGTAGCTACCAATGTCCTCATCTGCCTATCCCCCATTCCTAACATAGTTCTTAATAGGGTGATGAGTAATTAGGGTGATCACATATCCTGATTTAACTGGGGCAGTTCTAGAATAAATCTGCTGTCCCACAGTAATTATATATAGCATCCACTTTCACTTTCAGAAATGTCCTGGTTAGAACTGTAAATTATATGGTCTCTCTCTCAGTAATGAAGATGAAACTGAGCTGTGGTTAATTTTGTCAGGAGACCCTTTCCTTCAGAGGATCCTGGATAGCTGTTGCTACATGAGACTACTACTTGCCCAACATCTCTCCAAGTAACTCTACCCCCATTCCATCCACCTTTCTTTGCTGTCTTTGATCAGTGTTAAAAAGCCAACATTCAAAGGACCAGGAATGACTTGCCAAGCTTCCTTGGTGATATAGAATACTAGAAATAATTCACTGTCTATTGTAGCCATTTAATTTTACTTTAATTTCTTATTATGGCTTAATATTTTTAAAGTTGATTGTATTGGGGCGGCTGGGTGGCTCAGTAGGTTAGGCGTCCGACTTCGGCTCAGGTCATGATCTCACGGTTCATGGATTCGAGCCCCATGTTGGGCTCTGTGCTGACAGCTCAGAGCCTGGAATCTGTCTTCGGATTCTGTGTCTCCCTCTCTCTCTGACCCTCCCCTGCTTGTGCTGTCTCTCTCTGACTCTCAAAAATAAATTTAAAAAAACATTTTAAAAAAAGTTGATTGTATTATACACACTATATGTTTTTTCAGCATTATTGAGGCATAATTAAAAAATAAGATTTTCAGGTGTTTAAAGTGTACAATGTGATGATTTGATATACATGTACATGTATGTGTGAAATGACCCCCCCACTGAGTTAATTAACACATCCATCACCTTCACATGTATAATTTTTGTTGTTGAAAACACTTAAATTTTGCTCACGTAGCAAATTTCAATGATAAATACCATGTTACCAACAATGATCACTATGTTATACCTTACATCCTCAGACTTTATTCATCTTATTTTTAAAAGTTTACATCTTTCTACCAGTCTATCCCTGTTTTTCTCAACCATTTTTTTATGAGTTTGATGACTTCTTCTCCTTTTTCTCCTTCCCCCCTCCCCTCCTCCCTCTACTCCTACACTGTCCTCCTCCTCTTCCTCCCCCTCCTCCTCCTTCTTCTTCATTATTATTATTTAGATTCGACATATAAACAACACCATGCAGTTTTTGCCTTTCTCTGTCTAGCTTATTTCACTTAGCATAACACCCTCAAGATTCATCCATGTTGACATGGATTTTATGTCAGGATGACATAAATGACAGGATTTTAAAATGCTGAATAATATTTCCATTGTATGTTTATACCACAATCTTTATCCCTTCACAATTAATGGACATGTAGATTGTTTTCATTATCTTGGCTATTGTGAAAAATGCTGCAGTGAACATGGGAATACAAATATCTCTTCAAGAAATTGATTTTGTTTCCTTTGGGTAAATACCTGGAAATGGAATTGCTGGCTCACATGGCAATTCCATTTTTAATTTCTTGAGGAGCCTCCATGCTATTTTCCATTTTGACTGTACCAGTTTATATTCCCACTAATAGTAGACAAGAGTTTCCTTTTCTCCACATCCTTGCCGGTATTTCTTATTTCTTGCCTTTTGGGTAATAGCCATCTTAACAAACATGAGGTGATGTCTCACTGTGGTTTTGATTCACATTTCCCTTATGATTAGTGGTGTTGACCACCTTTTCATATACCTGTTGGCTATTTGTATCTCTTTGGAAAATATCTATTTAGAGTCTTTGTCATTTATTTGTTTGGTTGTTTTAACATGTTTATTTGTTTTGAGAGAGAGTGTGTGAGTGGAGGAGGTGCAGAAGGAAATCGAGACAGAGATTTCCAAGCAGACTCCATGCTGTCAGCAAAAAGCCCAACCCAGGACTCAATCTTACCAACCATGAGATCCTGATATGAGCTGAAATCAAGAGTTAGATGCTAAATCAGTTTTTAATTGGGTTACTTGTTTTTCACTATTGAGTTGTAGGAGTTCCTTGTATTTAGGGGGGTATTAACCCTTTTCAGATATGTGGTTTGCAAATATTTTCTTCCACTCCAGAAATTGCCCTTTCATTTTGTTAATAGTTTCTTTTACTGAGTAGAAGCGTTTTAGTTTGATGTAGTCCCATTTGTTGTAGTTTTTTGTTGCCTGTGCCTTTTGTAGTCTCACTCAAGAAATCATTGCCAAGACCACAATGTCAAGAATGTTTTTTTCTATGTTTCTGCTAAGAGTTTTATGGTTTTAGGCCTATGTTCAAGTCTTTAATCCATTTTGAGTTGATTTTTTGCATATGGTGTAAGAAAAGGGTCAAACATAATTTGGAATTTATAGCTGTGATGACATCCATTAAATCTACGGATCATGATGAGGTACATATTCAAAACTAAAGTTTGACCTAAACCTCAATTCATCTCATCTCTTTAAAGACCTGGATACTGTAATGGTTTTAATTCTGCCACTTTACCTTTTTCTTTTCTATTTGTACTTTCTCATCAACACGACTAAGTCCCTTTAATTTGGGGGGAAAAGTCCCTTATCCCTAGGATCCCCTCTCACTAAAACCCATAAATCAAGCTTTTTGAAGGTAAAGTCAGTATTCATCAGGTTAATTTTCCCATTTCCATAATTCTGGTTACTCCACTGATTATACTCTATCACATGTGATGTCCATTTTCCTCTCTTTCTTGTTATGATGCAATTGGCAGCATTTATATGTCCTGGGGACAGATGGACCTCAGTTCAAATACTGATTCCACAACTTGTTACCTGTTGAGTTGATCTTGGTCAAGTTGGTCTACTTTATCTACTTGTAACATGGAAAATACTTACTTGTAGAGGCATGTTTTCAGAATTAAATAAAAATTACATAGAAGAAAGCACATAACACATTGCTTAATACTTTTCATTACTTCTTATTGTTTCCTCCACTTTTATTGAGCCTTTATCCCTTGGCTTTTAAGACATAATACTTAGCAAAGTCTCCCCTCACCCACTGCCTGCTTACTCCTCTCTTTTGTAATACTATCCTTCTCTTTAAATTCCTTCTTGGTTCCCTTTTCTTCTTGTCTTTATAGTATTTCTGGGTGAATTCATCTGTTTTATGGTTTCCTTTACTATGTACATCCTCATCACCCATAGATTCTTATCACTAAGCTAGGTCGGTCTCTTGTAATCAGACTCAACTGGAAAGTTCCACAGATATGTAGAGCTCAACATCTTCAAATCTGACTACTCTTTCCCCACATTTTACCCATTTTTATATTTCTTTATCTAGCTACTAGTACCACTGTTCACTCAATCTTACAAGCCAGAAACCTGAGAATCATCCAAGCCTTATCCTCGTTGGAATTTTTGTGTAACATGTTACTAACTTCTCAGGTCTATCTTTTCAATAATTCTCAAATCAATCCTTACTCTGACTGTAGTAATTTAGCTCTCTCTTGTCTCTTAACTGATCTTCCCTCCAGCCCCTAGGCCTTTGTAATCAGTGTTCCACATTATGATCAGAATATTTATTTTAAAATACAAATCCCATTATGCTACCCTCTGTGTATTGGATTAGTTTCATACTTTTTTGCATGATATACAAGGCCTTCACTGACCTTGCCTTTGCTTACTTCTCAAGCCTCATTTTCTAAAGCTTTCCACCCTTACTCTTACACAATCATGCCCAAACCACTGATAACTACAGAGACCCAATCTTTTGTCTCTGTATTTTTTTTTTAGTATGTGCCATCCAAGTGCATGACAGAACATCTACTTATCATTTAAAACCATGCATGAATCCTAACACTTTCTGAAGTCCTTCTCAAAAATCTGGATAAAATTGATCATTCCATCATTTTGCTGTCACCCTAACATAAACTTATCTCTATTACTTGCATAATAAATGTTTGGGGGAATAGCAACATTCTTGTAATAAATTAAAAATGTCTCAACATGACTATTTTGAGTGGTGACACATATTTGGATGCACACATTCTGATATACTTATTAAAAAATCCATTTCATTACTTTATATTCACAGTGTAAACCTAACAAGTATGTTATGGGACTTGAATTTGGAAAATTAACTGTTACAGCTTAGAGATTAATTTTATTTGTGGGAATATATTTTCTGTCATTAAATCAAGGAGCTGAACTCTGCAGTGTCTCTGTGTTTAGACTGTATATGTAATAAAGTAATGGGTGGTTGCCCATTCTCAAAAAATAGCATTCTCAGAAGAATATGATAACATCCTGCTCATTCTAGTTTATGACTTCTTGTAATATGTTATTTAGTAAAATGATTATAAGATGATTAATGATTTGTTAAATATTTTCTACAATTGCCTAGTCAAAAGACTTGGGAGATTTAAGTTTTAAAAGTCTGTCTCTTAAATTACTTGCTAATTTTCAGTGAAGCAAATAAAGAAAAGAAAAAGGCAACATTTATTTTTCCTGTCAGAAATGTAAATCTCATCAGCTCAGCTGGAACTATAAGGTGCATTTTATCCTTCTCAGGCAGAAATATACATAAGAAAATGATGTGAAAAACTGAAAAATAATGGGCACTTGGTTTTAATCTGGAAATCTTTGATGCTTAATAACATCTGGTAAATATAACTGAATGAATAACTGAATGAATGAATGAATGAATAAGAGGCCAAATAACTTTGCATATTTTCTATGTGTTTAAATCAGATTTGTTACTGAAAAATATATTAATTTTTGATCAAGTATTGAAATGCCATGGCACTTTGGTACAAGCTCTTTTTTCTTTTTTGGTCATTAACTTTTTATTTTTTTAATGTGCTCACACTAAGCTGGATGCTGAAGATATATAAAAGAATGAACAAAACAAAAAGTTACCTAGAAGTTCACAATTTAGTGTGGGAAACAGAAGTTTATACAAATAATTAAAAGATATTGTGACAAGAGTTCTGAAAGAAATATGTAGAAGGAACGGTAAGAACTCAGTGGGCTAATGTTCACTGCCAGGCAAATGGGGAAAGGAGATGGAGTCTCAAGGAAGTTTGCTTGGATGACCACTAAAAAAGGTTTATTGAATTCAAAACAAGTTAGTGTGTATGTTTGGATTCATATGAAGTTAATTCTCAACTTTCATTTTTACTGCTAAGAAGTTGTGTCTAAAGAGATATTTTCCTCAATTAAAAAAAAAGATAAAACAGAAAAAAAAGCACAAACTTCTTATGCACAGAAGACATCTGGTAGCTCTGTGATGGGCCTTAGAAGCGTCAGTGCATTATGTCACTCCTTACTCTGTGCCCCACTGCTCATCTATCCTGGGATGTTGTCTGGGAGAAAGGGAGCCTCAAATGTCCACTATAGAAGTTAAAGGAACCTTCACTCAGACTTTGGTGGAATGCCTCCCTTCCTAAACCTTTTGGTTAATAATGGATTTTGGGTGTGTCTCATCATTAATTTCTCTTTCTATTTAAAATTTATTCAGATATATTTTACTTTGGAACTAAGCACATTTCACTGATGAATTTCCCCATTTCCTTTCTACATACTAACCTTATTATAGCCATATAATATAAGTAACATATTGCAGAGTTAGACTTTTTCCCTTATTGGGGGTTGGAACATTCTGGAAAAGGCAATAATATTTCTAAGATAATACCAAGAAGGATAATCTTTTCAGAAAACAAGATGTTAAAATATAGATGTTAATACTATGAGAAGTACACAGATTAGTAGAAACATATGAATAATTCATTGATGGGTAGAAACTGAAATAGAAGTAGTAATAAAGAAAGTGCTTTGGGGACATAGAGAAGACATGATTTTTTACTGTCAGGGAAACCACAGAGAGTAAGTGACATTTGATCTAGGCTAAATAATATAATATAATATAGTAATGTAATGTAATATAAACCCTAAAAATATGCATGATGAACACAGGGTGATACATGGAAATGTTGAATTACCATATTGTATATCAGAAATAATACATCACTGTATGTTAACTAACTGGAATTAAAATTAAAAGTTAAAAAATATTAAAAATATAATTGAGATTGTGTTGAATCTATAGATTAAATTGGAAAGAATTGAGATTTTACCATTATTGAATCTTCTGCTTCATAAACATGGAATATCTCTTCATTTGTTTAGATTGTATTTTTTTATTTAAAATTTTAGATATCTGAGGGCTGATGGGGGGTCGGGGAGAGGGGAAAGTGGTGATGGGCATTGAGGAGGGCACTTGTTGGAATGAGCATTGCGTATTGTATTGAAGCCAATTGAACAATAAATTATATAAAATGAAATAAAATAAAATCCATAAGAAAAAAATAAAATTTTTGATTCCTTTCATTTTAGATTTCCATATAGAGATCCCATACATATTTTGTTAGATTTATACATAAATATTTACTTGTTTGATGCTAATGTATGTGGCATTATTTATTCATTTAACTGATATATAGTTGTCATGCAATATTATATTAGTTTCAGGTATACAACATAGTGATTTGACAATTCAATACATTAAGTAATGCTTACCAACATAAGTGTAGCTACCATCTGTCACCATATAATGTTATTATAATCGTATTGATTGAATTCTGCATGCTGTGCTTTTTATCTGCATGACTTATACCTGGAAGTTTGTACTTCTTAAATTCCTTCACACTGGCATTGTATTTTTATTTTTATTTATTTATTTTAAAAATTTAAATCCAAGTTAGTTAACATATAGTGTAATAATGGTTTCAGGAGTAGAACTTAGTGATTCATCACTTATATATAACACCCAGTACTCTCCCCCAACAAGTGCCCTCCTTAATGCCTACCATCCATTTAGCCCATCAACGAACCCAACACCCCCCCCCAGCAACCCTCAGTTTGTTCTCTGTATTTTACAGTGTTTTATGGTTTGCCTACCTCTCTGTTTTTATCTTATGTTTCCTTTCCTTCCTTTGTGTTCATCTGTTCTGTTTCTTACATTATACATATGAGTAAAATCAAATGATATTTATCTTCCTCTGGCTGACTTATTTCGCTTAGCATAATACCCTCTAGTCCCATCCATGTTGCAAGTGGGAAGATTTCATTTGTGGTAAATATATACATACCATATCTTCTTTATCCATTTGTCAGTCAGTGGACATTTGGGCTGTTTGCATAATTTGGCTATTGTTGATAGTGCTACTATAAACATTGGGTTGCATGCACTCCTTTGAATTAACATTTTTATATCCTTTGGACAAATACCTAGTAGTGCAATTACTGGGTCATAAGTTAGTTCTATTTTTAATTGTTTGAGAAACCTCTATATTGTTTTCCAGAGTGGCTGCGCCAGTCTGCATTCCCACCAGCAGTGCAAGAGGGTTCCCCTTTCTCAATATCCTCACCAACATCTATTGTTGCCTGAGTTGTTAATGTTAGCTATTCTGACAGGTGTCAGGTGGCATCTCACTGATGGTTACGATTTGTATTTCTCTGATGATGAGTGATGTTAAGTGATGTTAAGCATCTTTTCATGTGTCTGTTAGCCATCTGGATGTCTTCTTTGGAAAAGTGTCTGTTCATGTCTTTTGCCTATTTCTTCACTGGATTGTTTGCTTTTGGGTGTTGAATTTGGTAAGTTCTTTCTAGATTTTGAACATTAACCCCTTATCTGATATGCCATTTGCAAATATCTGCTATCATTCCATTGGTTGCCTTTTAGTTTTGTTGACTGTTTCTTTCACTGTGCAGAAACTTTTTAACTTGATGAGGTCTCAATATTTCATTTTTCTTTTGTTTCCCTTTTTTCTGGAGACATATCTAGTAAGAAGTTGCTATGACTGAAATCAAAGAGGTCATTGCCTGTTTTCTCCCCTAGGATTTTGATAGATTTCTGTCTTACATTTAGGTCTCTCAACCATTTTGAGTTTATTTTTGTGTATGGTGTAAGAAAGTGGTCCAGTTTCATTCTTCTGCATGTCACTTTCCAGTTTTCCCAACACCATTTGCTGAAGAGATAGTCTCCTCCCCCTTCCCCTGAATACTCTTTCCTGCTCTGTCAAAGATTAGTTGGCCATATGTCTGTTGTATCATTTCTGGGTTCTCTGTTCTGTTCCATTGATCTATATGTCTATTTTTGTGCCAGTACTATACTGTCCTGATGATTACAGCTTTGTAATACAGCTTGACATCTGGAATAGTGATGCTGTCAGCTTTGGATTTCTTTTTCAGGATTGCTTTGGCTATTTGGTGTCTTTTGTGGTCCCATAAAAATGTTTGAATTGTTCGTTCTAGCTCTGTGAAGAATGCTGGTGTTATTTTGATAGGGATTACTTGGGGTAATATTGACATTTTAACAATATTTATTCTTCTGATCCATGAACGTGGAATGTTTTTCCATTTCTTTGTGTCTTATTCAATTTCTTTCATAAGCGTTCTATAGTTTTCAGCATACAAATCTTTTACCTC
Source organism: Crocuta crocuta (assembly GCF_008692635.1). Classification (NCBI taxonomy): domain Eukaryota; kingdom Metazoa; phylum Chordata; class Mammalia; order Carnivora; family Hyaenidae; genus Crocuta; species Crocuta crocuta. Next base: position 2,160,247 of record NW_027531285.1, on the reverse strand, counting down.
TTTGGTTAGATTTATTCCTAGGTATTTTATTGTTTTTCGCACAATTGTAAATGGGATTGATTCATTGACTTCTGCTTCTGTTGCTTCATTTTGGTGTATAAAAATGCAACTGATTTCTGTACATTGATTTTAATATCCTGCGGCCTTGCCAAATTCATGTGTCAGTTCTAGCAGTTTCAAATTTTGGGATGGTGGTTTGCCCCATGACTTGAATTCTCTGATGAGCCTAAGAAAAGCTGTTGATTTGCAGTAGCTGCTTTTCTGTTGTAAAGATGGGAGTGATGACTACCGAACTCTTCACATGTTAGAATTATAACCAGAAGTTCTCTAATCTCTTTTCTAAGAATTTCTCTAAACCAAAGTAATTTGATCTGTGTGGAATTGGTTGAACTATTAGACTATCTTTCTAAGTTTGAGTTATAATCTCTCTGTATATGACTGCCATGCAAATCATATAAATAGTACAGCATGTGTTTTTGTGTGTGTGCATATGCACAATTTAATATTAGCACTGAACATGTGAAATGCACATGTCACTTCACTCCGTATTTTTCTCTGTTCAGAGAATGTCCAATGATTCAAAGTCAAGCATACTTTTCTGGAAAAGAGGGAGTTTTCATCACAGAAGGAATGAGAAAGTCACCACCAGATGGGGGCACATCAAATGACACACTGCATTTTACATACATCTCTTGTTTCTTGACCTTTAGAATGCCAGCTCCATAAAGCAGTTCACTGTTACGTTTTCAACACCAGAACAGAGACTACATCACAGTGGATTTTTAACTGTTACCTTCTTTATCATCTTGGGGCTCTATTAAGACTGGTAATTTGTTCATGACCTTGCTCAGTTGCTATTTCTTCAGTTGTTGTCATGTGGGTTCTATTAACGTGACCACCATCTTCTCAGTGCCATCTTCAGTCTCTGCCCATTAGCCTCTCCATGGATGTCATCATTTTATCTTCCTGGCCTTTACCATCTTTTGCCACTGCCCTAACCAAAACTGCAGTTTATGGAAGATTAAAGCATCCAGAGCTTTGACTATATGTCTGTCATTGAATGGCCAAATGCAGCTGAATAGCCAGATGTGGTACATAGAGGCAGAGAGAAGAGAGGACATGATGGTGACAGAAGAGAATGAAGGGTCAATTCTGCCTCTGTTTCCCACTTTAAATTTATGTTACCGTCATTTGAGATCCAACCAATATAGTTAATTAATTAGCAAAAAGAAAAGGTAGGCAATTAGAAAGGTATTAAAATACCCTAAAAGACTGTTGGGAGAAAATTTTCCATGTTCTTTGTTGTTGTTGTTGTTGTTTATGGATGTCTTATAAGGAGAGACACTGATAGCTTGTGTTCTGGACTACCTTTAAGGATGTTTTTATAAGTGAATGGCCTTGGAAGATAGATATAGTGTCTTGATTTTCCAGAGCAGAGAGTGGACTTTCTTTCTTTCCAGTATAATAAAGATGGCTCCCTTAAGGGTAAAGGACAGGTTTACTTGCAATCCCTGTAAAGATTTGGGTTCCCCAAGCTTACAGTTCCTCAGCTGTGACACGAGTGACTATGTGCAGGATCCACCAGGGCCCCTACTTAATGCTCAAACTTAGAGGCAAAAGGAACTGCCCAAAATGAACCTAAAGCTCATGCTGCCTTTTCTGCTGTAAGTAATAAAGCCCATTGTCCTTGACCCAGGAGTCTTCCATCTACTGTCAGTATCAATAAAATAGTAACAAGGTAACTTATTAGAGTATAACTTGAGACTGTTCACAGTTCATGACAAAGGTGACTCATCCTGTGATTCCCTCCAAATAAGCTCCCTAATAAATTAAGTTTTTATTAACTATAATTAGCATTTTTCATTTTCAAAATGTGTTTTGAATGCAGAATGCAGAATATTTTAAAATTCAAAGTCTATTGACCTCCTAACAGTTGAAATTAAGAAATATTATTAAATTTACTGTGAGTTTATTAACAGCTTGATGTACATTGATAAGCACTTGAGCTAGTGAAGCAGGTAGTGATGACTTATTAATATTCAAGAACTCTGGGCTAATATAGTGATATAAATTATTCTGTCTCTTTTCTTCCCTTCTGCAGTCATCCAAGATACAGTTGATGATTCTAAGTCTATTTAGTGCTTTAAAGGAGAGATTTATTTTACCCTTGTATTGCATTGTTCTCCCCAGTGAATTGTTCAATTTTTTCTTTATTCATTCCAGGATATCTTCTATAACTCTATTCTAAATCCATTTTCTTTTATATTATTTACGATAAAAATAAGTATAATTTGTTGAAGCACTTGTTAGTTTTATGTAGGCTTGTTGACAAAAATTGCTTTCTAAAAATTGTTTTTTATTAGCAAGAAAATAACTGTATGAGAGTCAAAGTTCTGGAGATAAAGATACTTTACGCACTATGACAAACAATCTTTCTTGTTATCATTTTCTTGTTTTGTTTTGGTTTTTGGAATAAACGTCTAATCTAAAACTGAAGGATAATATTATTAATTATTAAAATTAATTTAAAAAAGGATACTTTTCAGACCTTAAACAGTCTATGGATAGAAATAAAATCAAATGAATATCACACACTCATATAGTTTTTACTATTTGCCTTATTTGCCAAATACTGATGAGGAAATTAAGGTACAGAAAGGTCAAACAACTTGTTCAATGTCACACAGCTAGGAAATGAACAGAAGAGTTCTGATTTTAAAGTCCATGTTTTCATCTACCTCACTGTGTTGCCTCTTTTAAATTTCATTCTGTTTCCACACAGAATCCAGAAAGACAGAAATCCAACTTGTTTCTGTCTTTCCTTTACCCCACCTTAAATTATGATATTATTGGGGCACCTGGGTGGCTCAGTTGGTTAAGTGTCCGACTTCGGCTCAGGTCATGATCTCATGGTTCGTGGGTTAGAGCTCCACATCAGGCTCTGTGCTGACAGCTAGCTCAGAGCCTGGAGCCTGTCTTCAGATTCTGTGTCTCCCTCTCTCTCTGACCCTCCCCTGCTCACGCTGTCTCTATCTCTCTCTCAAAAATAAATAAAACATTAACAAAATTTTAAAAACTATAATATTATTATTAACTACAGTCTACTTTCCCTTCCTCTAAAAGCTGTATTTTCCTTCAGTTATACACAGTGTCATATAATTGAACACAAAATTCCAGTGAGTATTTTTACACAACACTTTAATATAGATAAAGGACAGGAAGGTGCCTGAGTGGTTCATTCGGCTAAGCTTCCCACTTCCGTTCAGGTCATGATCTCCTGGTTTGTGGGTTTGAGCCCCTCATTGGGCTTCATGGTGGCAGCTCAGAGGCTCATGTACTCACCTCATGTACTTCCTGTGTTTCGGGGATTACTGTCTTTCATGTAGCCATAACTGATGAATTGAAAGCTGTTGTTTCATATATTTTATCAGATTTTAATTCCAACCCCTGTTACTGACTCAACCTTGCCTAGAAGCAGAAATCTATTCATTTTCAATAAACAATGTGAATGAGCTAAGACATTGTCTCAAAGAATTTTAGATTTCAAACAGCATATTTTAATGACTAGTTATGACAATGTAATAAATGACAATTTATTACTTTCTTGACCAAGGGCCATTACCATGGTCCAGACTTCCCTGTAGACAAGTGAAGATGCACCAGAGAGACCAAATGCAAGTTATCTTTGTTTATGCACAGTTCTCTGGAAATGTCATTGTTGTAGACCTCCATATGCTGCTCTGCTGCTTGTCATCATCTCCTTTTCTGCCTGGCTAGTCTGCTCTAACTGTCCCATGCCAAACTGAGCTTGTACTACAACTATCCCTCATTCACTCTTGAATCATTACATTACCAAGCTGTATTATAATTATATGGGTATATATCTATCTCCCTATCACCATAGGATCCTTGTAGGCAAAGACTATGTCCCTAAAGCATCAGTGCCTGATGGTTTCGGTGCTTCATAATAATACACTGAATGATATAATGAATAGAATGAATTAATATTTGAATACAAGTTATTTCAACTAATAATTTAGCTAGAAATATTTGGAAATTAATATTAGAAATGTTACATGGTATTTTTAAATTGTTACATACGATCATGTTGAAATACCTGTATTCAATGGAAGGGTAGTTTTCATTCCATTTAATTTTTTACTTTCTAACCAAATTGTTTTATAGTTTCAAGAAATCTGGTCTAACAGATAATTTCTTACAGATAATTTCTTTTTTTTTTTTATTTTATNCGAACCCACGAACCGCGAGATCATGACCTAAGTGAAAGTCGGACGCCCAACCGACTAAGCCACCCAGGCGCCCCGCTTACAGATAATTTCTATGTCAGAGACTAGACTGGCTGAATCTTCCTGATGATTACCTCACTTAAGATACNTGCGAACTGGGGAAGATAAAAGCGGGACGGGACCCAGAGACACGGAGGGAGGGGAGGGACCCCGGCTTGCGTGCAGCTGCGGTGAATGACAAAGCAGCGAGTGGTGGGGAGCTGCTGCGAGTCCAGGGGAAAGGAAAGAAAAGCTGAGATTGCTCATAGAACCGTCCCTGGAGAAAAGAAAAAACCTCGGCTTGGAAAGACAGTGTTTTTTAGCTCTGGCTGGGGTGCTGACTTTAAAGTAGGTGCCCTGGTCCCAGAAGGCGCCAGGAAAAACTGAACTGTTATGCGCCCGGCACCATCCGAGGCCACGGCGGCCGGTGAACCGGCAGCAACGCCTGTGGAGGCGGTCCCGGCGCCGACTGAAGCGGCAGTGGCGCGCGCGACATCGGCCTGCTGAAGCGGAGTTGGCGGCAACCCGGTGAAGTGGCGCTGGTCCCCGGTGAAGCGGTGGCTGCATGAGTGAAAAGTGGCCTGCTGAAGTGATGGCGGCCAGTAAAGCGGTTGCGGCGGGGTGAGGCGACGCGGACTCTGCAGTCCTGAAGTTGCTACGATCCCCAAACGCACTCAGGTTGTATCGCTGCTTGACCCCGGCGGATCTGAGGCTGTGGCACTTCCCCCACCCTCCACTCAACCCCCAGCAACAGGGAAGCAGTGACCAGCGGAACTGTTAATGGTGGTATAACAAAGCCTCTCAGGAGTAATCAGACTAGATAGTTTCTCTGGATAACACCACCATCTTTCTCTCACCTCTCCAACCATATTCCACCCTTTAGCTCTTTGAAAAAAGCTTCTTATCCCTTCTGCCTGTTCATTCTAGTTCCACTTTTGCCTCGTCTCCGCCCTATCATCTCTCTCTTTCTCTGTGCTCTTCAACCAGCACTGCATACACACGGCTATTTAATTATAGCTGGGAAATTTGGTTATATGATTTAAACCGATCTTTGTCTATCGAATTTCTTCTTTCTTCCTTTCTTTTCTTCTTTTTGACTTTTTAATGTATTTTTATTTTCTATTATTCGCCTTCCCTCATCCGTCTTTTCTCATTACTTTTTGGTTTTCCCTCTCAGTTAGCATGATTGTTGGATTTGTCTGTGCGTTTGTGTCCCTGTGTTCCCTGTATGTTTGTCTGTATGTTTTCTTCTCCAGGGCTACCTCAAGAAACAAGCCAAAGTACACATGGTAGAGTCTCAAATACCACTACGAGTAGGAAAATAAAATAACCAAGGTCTCAACAAGAGAGACCAAGAGATACCATTCAAAGAACACTTTCTGAAAGGATAGACCCAGGAGTGTCAAAGAGTCTTCTTGGGTACAGCAGAGCTCACAAGTGCAGAGAGCATAACAAGTCTTTAAAACTAACAAGAGACAGAAAGCTAACCAAAATGATGAAACAAAAGAGCTCTCCTCCAAAGAAACTCCAAGAAGAATTGACAGCTAATGAACTGCTCAAAACAGATATAAGCAGCATAACTGAACAAGATTTTAGAACAATAATCGTAAAATTAATTGCTGGGCTTGCAAAAAGCATAGAGGACATCAAAGAAACTATGGCTACAAACAACATGGAGAACAAAAATAGGCATAATGATTTAAAAAATGCGATAAATGAAATACATAATAAACTGGAGGTGTCCAATGCACGGATTGAAGAGGCAGAAAAGAGAATAAGTGATTTAGAAGACACCATTATAGAAAAACAAGAAGCTGACAAAAAAAGAGACAAACTGATCCAGGAACATGAAAGAAGAGTTCGAGAGCTTAGCGATAGGGTCAAACGCAACAATATCCGTATCATAGGAATCCCAGAAGAGGAAGAGAGAGGGAAAGGTGCTGAAGGAGTCCTGGAACAAATTATAACAGAGACCTTCCCCAACCTGGGGAAGAAAGTAAACGTTGAAATACAAGAGGCGTAATTTGAATCGATCTTCTGCATGACATATTATAGTGAAAATAGCAAAGTACAAGGACAAAGAGAAAATTTTGAAAGCAGCTAGGGAGAAAAGGGCCCTAACGTACAAAGGAAAACCTATCAGAGTGGTGACAGACCTATCTACTGAAACTTGGCAGGCCAGAAAGGAATGGCAGGAGATCTTCAATGTGATGAACAGTAAAAATATGCAGCCAAGAATCCTCTATCCAGCAAGCCT
>NW_027531285.1:2057329-2153302 GCF_008692635.1 Crocuta crocuta | reverse complement strand
AATTGCACAAAAAACCATAAAATACCTAGGAATAAACCTAACCAAGGATACAAGAGATCTGTATGATGAAAACTATAGAAAACTTATGAAGGAAATTGAAAAAGACACAAAGAAATGGAAAAGCATCCCATGCTCATGGATTGGAGGAATAAATATAGGTAAAATGTCATTACTCCCCAAAGCAATCTACACCTTCAATGCAATCCCAATCAAAATTCATCAGCATACTNATGAGAAACAATGAAATCTGGCCATGTGTAGCAACATGGATGGACCTTGAGGGTGTTATGCTGAGCGAAATAAGTCAGGCAGAGAAGGACAAATACCATATGTTTGCATGTTTAGGAGGATTAGGAGGAACTTAACGGAGGATCATGGGCGAGAAGAAGGGGAGAAATAGTGGGGGGGGAGGGAGAGAGGCAAACCATGAGAGACTCTTGAATACTGAGAACAAACTGAGGACTGATGGGTGTGGAGNTGTCTACAAAGTACACAGGACAAGTGGACAAGTTAGATTTTGTTATCATAGTGTTTGTGGTTTTGACAGACCATAAATCTCTGAGGTGAAAAGTAGGATTTTATTTTATAACTGAACATATTTTTTTGTTTGTCTTGAGCCTATATTTCTTCTTAGCAGTAGAAAATTGGTTTTCAACTTTCAGGTACTCAGTCTGTTCCAAAGGTTTTTCTGACATATTTAAATATTATTATTTAAATCAGTTGGTCTCACATATGATTCTCAAATGGTATTTCTCTCTCCTATTCTATTCCTCTGAGTTGCGTACAATCCAGGCAGAACATGTGTAGATAAGTCTTAGATAAGTTTGGGTGGGACACGGAGTGGAAGAAGCATGTCCATGTCCTTGGACTTACTTGTTGCTGTCTCCGTGTGGCTTCAGATGTCCATACAATTCTGTACTCTTGGCATGGGTAATATGTGATGCAGCTGTGTTTGGTGACTTATGAATATCCTACTGCAGCTTTCTAACATGGAATATTCTATGAAGTTTCAAACACAAAAGGAGCCCTTCCCTTTGCTTAGTGGGTTTGTCTTTCAACTCTAATGTGACTCACGCCACCAGCTAACATCTACAGCTTCCTCTGATTAAGAAGAATGCTGTGTTGACATTAGCTTCATCAGAAACATGTTTTAAAACGCTCCAAGAGTGTAATAACTTTCTCCTGATCACAGATACTGCTGAACATTTAAGATCTCACTGGGGACTGTCCCAGGAAAAGGTGAGAGTTGGGTTGGTTGGGAAAGGGAAAATAACAGGCTGCTTTGTCCTCTCACTCCTTCAGAATTCCTATTGTTGAATTTGTCTTCCTCTCCTGACTTCATGTATTAGTGCATTCTATGAAAATACGTACCTTTTTATGTTTTGGTTTTCTGTTCTCGCACTTGTATGGGCATATGTGAACTGGAGAAGCTGCTTCTTTGAGCAGATAACCAAAAGAAAGTGGTTAGAGCCCAGTCACTACTCTCAAAATGTATGCTGGTCCAAGACATATAGCTTGTACTGAGGCAGTTCCAAAGAAGGAAAACAGAACATTTTGACTATGATTCCTGTTATTAATCACCAAAATAAATGGCTCACATATAGTTTTGCTTCACAGTATACCACTCCTCAATCAGGGTCTCACAAACTACTGTATTTGAGTTACTTGGTCACCGTGGAAACTTCCAAGGAGTTACAAGACATTTTACTTCATTGTTCCCTAACAGTGGCTAAAACTGTCATTCAGGAACCCTGGGAGAGCATCAAAATGAGTTGAACATTTTTTAACTGAGTTGTCTTGAGGCCTTCCCAGGTGTGCAGTCTTCTGTAATAAATTTAGATTTTTCAGGAGTGAGAATTCAGACTGGCTCATCTCCCTTTTGGCTACTTTTTTTGCTTTAAGGTAACAGCTGGAATTCTTTCCTGACAGATTTATTTCAGGTTATCAAACATTTATATCCTTAGCTCTTTTACTTCTTAGATATAGAAAGGGAAGCCCTTTTTCTAGAAAAGAAATTAGAAAAAGTCCTTATTTTATTTTTGCTTGGGGCTATAGCTTGAATCCTGCTTTGAATTGCTTTTCAGTATTCTTTCATTAGGTAGGGATCTACCTGCAACAGGTGTTCAATAAATGCTCATTAAAAAAAGAAAGCCTACTTGCTCAATTTAAATTACATATAAAACATAAAAATGACAGTTCTATTGACATATGAGAAAGAGGAACTTTAATATGTCATAGCTATCCAGACTTTTGTAGGGAGTCAACTTTTGTTGATTATGTAGTGAAATGAGGGTCTAATCTAGTTCATTGTATGTGATGAATGAGCTTTACTAATGACATTGATAAGATAACACATGTAGAATTTGACACAATTTAAACTCAGAAACATTTTTCACAACTATAGCATTGAAATTATTGATAGATTTTTGAGAAGCCCTGCTTTATTTATTGGGTCTGTATCTCTATGAGTGGTTAGAATCAAGCATCTCAAGTAAAGTCACATATACAGTTTGTGTTTAAACTAGATATAAAAGGAAGAGAATGAAGATGAGGTCCTAATAAGAGCATTGAAACAGCATCCCTGGACCTGTTGCATATCAATATGTACACACACACGCCCAACCAGGATATGACTGTGCCCTGGGAGCCAGGCTGTGTGCCCTTTCTCTCTTGATGATTCATGTCTGGCAAGGGAGTGCTGTGTGAGCACAAAAGTTTCACCAGGGATTTACTCATTAGTTTATGTTTCTGTCAACCTCTTTAGATTATAAATTCTTTAAAACAGAGATTTTTGTCTTTATTAGCCTTTATGTCTGAAGGACACACTCAGGAAGTGTGTATTAAATGAATGCATGAATGAATGATTGAATGAATGAATGAACAGTTATAAACAGTGCTCACCTTAAATCCTAATGAAATAGGGCATATATTAATGCATATGTACAGATATAGTTTTATTAAGCGCAAATTAGAGAAAGGGAGGAATCTGATCATTGGCAGCTCTCAGATCAGAGAGAAGCTTTCTAACCAGAATAGTGTATAAATGATAATGGATATTACATAAATAATTTTAAATATTTGATTAATACTACTGAGAGAAAAAGAGATTAAAGTGTGTTTGTTTTTGCTATCAGCATTTTGCCTACATGGAGGGAAATAGGAAAAGAGAAACTGGATGTCTATGTTGATTTCAGATTATTTTGGACCTTAAATGCTGGATTGATGTTTAGGTAATAGCAAGTCACTCAGGTTTTAAAATGTGATGTAATTTTTTTTAGGCAAGGAAAGTGATGCAATCATTTCTGTGCATCAGAGAGCTTTGGATGTCAAGAATCTGTATTCTGTTTAATGGAGATGGTTGCAGATTAATAAATTGAAAATGTACTGAAATGATAAAAGGCCTTTTTTTAAATGCCAGACTGAGTAACTTGCATTGCATTGCCAGTTACTAGAGCAAGGTAAGAGAGAAAGTAATAAAGGTCAGTAAAACACATTTAGTTTCTGGGAGTTTTTGATAATACTTTTGACACTTTTTAAAAGATAGAGCTTTTTGTATTAACCACAATGAACTAATCTCATTTGAATTGCTTTGAATCCTACAGTTGTTAAGAAGGAATTTAATGCACTAGCACAAATAATTCAGGAAAGCTAAAAAGAAAGCCAATCTACATAGACTTAGGATAAATTGTAAAAGACAATGACAATGGCTACATATTTTTTTTTTTTTTTTACTATTTGTCTATAAAGAATCGATGCTTTCAGCCTTAGAGTCTAACAAACAAGAATCATTAAAAAGTTAATATACTTTCTTCCAAGTATAAGGCTAAAACTAGTTTTTAGGATATCTAAAAATAACATAAACAGAACACAATGCATAAAGAGAAATTATAACTTCAGAGAGGATTTGTACTTCAAAGATTATTTTGCTAGAACACAAAATTGACAGCAAAGCTAATCTTAGAGAGATGCTCTTTTTGTTTGTTTGGAGGTGATCAGAGAAAAGTGAAGTTGAGGAGGATGAGTGATTCTAAATGGGACTTCTTTCTAAACTTTTAAAATTAGCCTGGCTCAGATAGTAATGCTATGCAACAAGGGCAAGAGATCAGAAAACGGTGAAATCCATGGATGGATTTCTTCCAAAGGCTTTCAGCCTCAGCTGGAAAAGGAGGTATACAGTAGATTACTGGGGCATGGGAAAGATTTGTGGGCAGGATCGTATCCTGGGCAGATTTCAGGTTATCTGGCATTTTATTTGTGAGCAAAATAGGGCAAATGTATCTTTCATAGGACTCGTTTTACCTGTTGACCTTCTCAGAGGTTCTGTACCAGGACATTTGGACATTTTCTAAAAAGCTATCATTAAAGATTTCTTTGACACAATTGTGTGTGTGTGTGTGTGTGTGTGTGTGTGTGTGTGTTGATGTGATGGTGAATGAAAGAAGTATAGGTAAGGATACTGGAGGTTGAACGCTCATTTAAATATTGCTTGCAAAAACCAAAAGATCTGAATTTGTAGAATTCCCCTTCTCCTTTCTTACTGGTATTACATGAGACAAGAGGCAGATCGTAGTAATGATTCTAACTGCCTATAGTTCTCTTTCTAAGTAAAGTCATGGTAAATAAAATTTTGTTCTTCTTCCATTTTCAATAAATCAATTTAGCACATTTTATTGATTTTCACCCTATCGTCTTGACCCCTTAATTTAGCTCTGAGTACCAATGTATAAGATCTTGGTTTTGTATCCAAGAGTTACCTTGAGAATTGAATGATTTCCAAGGGGAAATTAGGAAGTAGGAATCGAGAACTGAGATTTGAGTGAAAAATGCATCATCCAAGAAAGAGTATGAGCTGATGGGTAAGTGGTACTTTACCATCTATACTAATAGGGCAACATTTATTTTGATGTCCCCAATTCCTGGGAGGGCTTTAATTTCAAAAGTTTAGGATCTTGTAACAATTTATAACAAAGTGTGAATGTCTGCTGATTATTCTTTCTGATAGATCCTTTACTCCAACTGCACTGGTGTCTTAAAATGACCATCTATGGGTTCATTGTAAAGGCTTTTGATTCAGTGAAACCAACATCTACTTCTCATACATACAGTAGGGACACCATAGGCACATATTTTATTTCAATCACCCAATTCCTCTGCCTTCTCCATTCCTGCCAGTAAAATTGCAAGAGATTAGCCCCTTCACCCTCTTTGTTCCCAAATTATTGAAGGTTTTGTACATTCCTTCAGTTTTCTACACCTTCAGTCCTGGTCCTTTTCATGATATTTAATCCACATACCTAGGTAATTTCTTTTTTTTTTTTTTTAATTTTTTTTTTTTTTTTTTTACAAATAGTTTATTTTTTTTAAGTTTTTTTTTTTTTCAAATAGTTTATTATAGGTAATTTCATACTGGATGTATTGATGTTCTCTAAAACACAACATGTCTAAAAATTTTTAAAAATCCATTAATCTCTTCTTTTTTAAAAAAAGATTTTAATGTTTATTTATTTTTGAGAGAGAGAGAGAGAGAGAGAGAGAGAGCGAGTGAGCACGAATGGGGGAGGGGAGAGAGAGGAGACACAGAATCTGAAGCAGTCTCCAGGCTCTGAATTGTCAGCACAGAGCCTGACATGGGGCTCAAACTCATGAACCATGAGATCATGACCTGAGCTGAAGTCAGATGCTTAATCGACTGAGCCACCTGGGTGCCCCTATTAATCTCTTCTCGATTCATCCATTCTGTAAACAACAATACCATCTTCCAATTAACAAGACTTGAATGATATACTCAAAGTGCAAAAAAGTATAAAGATGGAAGAAAAATGATATACAATCTCACATTTTTTTCTTAGTTCATTTTTTATAAAAGTGAGGTAGTCAATCCTGTGTATATAATTGTTATCTTTTTTATTCCAAATTTTCTACAATGTCATTAGAAATTCTACATGATTATAATTTTAATGGTTACATTAAATGTAATGTATTCAGGAATGCTCTTGAAACATACTTAGATATAGTGTCAAATTAATTCCCAGACACTTGCCAGTTAGTACTCCCACCAGAATTCTATGGAAATGCTTAAATATAAGAATTTAAGAGTATAACTCCCACTGCCTCCTAACCACAACTTAATATTATTATGCCTTAATATTAGCTATTTTTATAGTGGTTAAACGGAATCTCAATATTACGTTAACTTGCAATCTTATGTTGATTAGCTAGTCATTGCAGTATTGTGGTTGTTATGCATTAGTCAGAAGAGATGACACAAGCACATTGCTATAAAGTCTCAGTCTGGCCAAGGACACAGAATTTATCAGAAAAGAGATGGTTACACAAAGTAGAAGCAGATTTGATGTATATCTCCATGCAGTTTTCTCATTAATCCTCACCTCCTGTGAGGCTGATGATTGTAGGGTTATTCCAAAGGCGTGAAAGAATCAGAATGATCATTTCACCAGTTTCTATTATACTCAGGATTATATCACCACTGCTAGAGAATTACACTAACAATGTTCCTATAAGGTTATCTTGACAAATATCAGGATCTCCTAGTTTCTGGCCCAGACACATCATTAGCAAGGCTATAGCCTCTTCCAGAAGGAGTCAGTGCTTGGGTAAACTGAAACAAGGTCTCTGCCTCCAGCTAGCCAAAGTTCAAGAAAAGATTGCCAGGTTTTGTGAGTTGTCTGTTTAGGCCATTTGCCCAAATATCTACTGATTTGCTTGAAGTTTCTTAGAATTTCGATCTTTTTCTAAATTAAAGATATCTATTTTAATGTTCAAAACTTCTTACAGTTTGATATGATTAATTTATAGACATTAGTTTTTTTTTGTAATAAAATCTTTTCTCTTGTGAATTCTTATTGCTTGTATGCATAAACTGTTTCTTCTCCATCCAGAAAAGGGATAACGTTGGTGAAGATCATAGAAAGATTGACTCTAAAATATTGATTAAAATATTGACTCCAAAAGTAACTCTTTATTACATTTTTTTTACATTTATTTGTTTTTGAGAGACAGAAAGAGACAGAGCACTAGTGGGAGAAGGGCAGAGAGAGAAGGAGACACGGAACCCAAAGCAGGCTCCAGTCTCTGAGCAGTCAGCACAGAGCTGGATGTGGGGCTCAAACCCACAAACCATGAGATCATGACCTGAGCTGAAGTCGGAGGCTTAACCGACCGAGCCACCCAGGCGCCCCTAAAAGTAACTCTTTAACTTAGTGTGATGAGTAATGTAAGGAGTGGTATTAAATTTTATGTATTTTTAAAAGTGCCTAACTAATTGCCCCAGATACATTTATTCAATATTGTGCCATTTTTATTGATACAATACTTTTGTTAAATATTAAGATCTTCCTTTCATTTTTTATTTTTTAAACGTTTATTTATATTTGAGAGGGAGAGTGCAAGCAGGGGAGGGATAGAGATAGAGGGGGACAGGGGATCTGGGCTCTGCACTGAGAGCAGCATGCCGGATGTAGGGCATGAACTCATGACTGTGAGATCATGACTGGAGCCTAAGTCCCACACTTAACCGACTGAGCCACCCAGACACCCAAATTTTAAGTTATTTTTTAAAGTGTTTATTTATTTATTTTGAGAGAGACAGCAGAGGTGGGGAGGGGTAGAGAGAGCATGAGAGAACGAAAGTGAGAGTGAGACTGTGTATGTGTGGTGGGAGTCAAAAACAGTCTCTACTGTCAGCATGGAACCTGACACAAGGCTCAAACCTGTGAGCCATGAGATTATGATTTGAGCCAAAATCAAGAGTTGGAGGCTTAACCTACTGAGCTACCCAGGTGTCCCTAAATATTAAGTTTTTATATATAAGTAGGGTGGTCCATTAAAAAAACTTAACGGACATTTTTTCTTTCTTTTCTTCTCTTTTTCTTTGATTTCTTTAAAAACATTTTTTTTAGGTTTACTTATTTTGAGAGAGAGAGCAAGCGAGCAGGGGAGGGGCAGAGAGAGAGGGAGAGAGAGAATCTTATGCAGGCTCCACACTGTCAGCACAGAGCCCAACGTGGGACTCAAACTCACAAACAGTGAGAGCATGACCTGAGCTGAAATCCAGAGTTGGACGCTTAAACAACTGAGCCACCTAGGCACCTCTTTCTCTTTGATTTCTTAACACTCTGGTTTAATTATTATTGTAACGCAATGGCAAGTTTTCCTTTCTTCATTGTTTTCCTTCAAAATTCTTTTATTCATTATTAACTGTATTTTAAAATTTTATTTGTTATTGGTCCAGGTGGAATTTAGAACAAATAAGAGTTCCATTGGAATACAAGTTTCACTGATATTATCATTGCTTTCCTAAAATGTGCAGGGCATGAGCCGGTTGCTGGGTGATGAAACACTAGACTAACATGCCAGTCTTCTCAAGACCTGTAATTTAGTCTAGAAGATAGGCAGCAAAACAATAAACAGGTACACAAATTACAAATCAGGCAGTAAGAGGAAACATAAAACTAAGATGTTTTGATAAAGAATAATGGAGTCAGGGCAAAGGAAAGGGAGACCTGCATCAGAATGGCATTTACCCTTGTGCCTGGGAACTGGTGAGCAAGTGCATGTTGACTTTACAAAGAGATGGAGGGAGAGCATTCTAGACAAGGGACTAGCAAAGGCAAAGCCTTAAAATACAAAAGAGCTCAGTGGATTGAAGGAACATAAGAGGTAGGAGAATGACCTCAGACATTAGAGCCTCATGGGCAATGACAAGGGTTTTGGATTTATTCTAGGCATTGAGATGGTACTGAGTTTTCTTTTCTTTTTTTTCTTTTTAATGCTTTTACTTAGTTTTGAGAGACAGAGAGCCAGCATGAGCAGGGGAGGGTCAGAGAGAGAGGGAGACACAGAATCCGAAACAGGCTCCAGGCTCTGAGCTGGCTGTCAGCACAGAGCCCGATGCGGGGCTGGAACCCACAAACCATGAGATCATGACCTGAGCCAAAGTCAGGCGCTTAACCGACTGAGCCACCCAGGCGACCCTGAGTTTTAAAATAAAAGTGTAGCAATTTATATTGACATTTTAAAAAGATGACATTTAGATTGCAGCTGCAGGTAGAATAGAAGCAAGGAAAATAATTAGGAGGTGGTTTCTGAAACATTGGAGATGGACTTGAGAAAAGTAGAGGGATACAGAGTATATGTGGGGGTAGAAGCAACAAAATGGGGTAGACAGCAGGTGGGAGGTGAGAGAGAAGAAATCTCAGATGACTCCTAAGATGACTCCTAGATTTCTTGGTTAAAAGGGAAGGATGCCACTCTATAAATAGGATCCACTTTAGGTGGAGAAACAAGAGTTACATTTTGGCTTATGAGACATCCAAGTAAAAATGTCCAATGAGAAGTTGGCTGTACAAAAAGAGAGGTCAGGACTGTAAGTATACTTTTGGGACTCATCGGCATGTAAAATGGCATTAAAAGTCAAAGGAGTGGATGGGAACTTTGAAGCTTAGGGGAAAATGTATATTGAATTAATGTACAAAGAGTTAGGTTATTTATAACTTCAGACTTACCATCTAGGAACATCTTATGTCTATTCATATATGCATACCTTTTATTCTATGAATAAAATTTTGTGGTGTGTGCTATGTAGCTTTGAACATTTATCAATTTTTATACCCAAGTATTTTAGCATTATAAAATGCAACATTCTCATTCTATTTCCACAGTTGTTATTTGTATATTACAAAGCTATGTAAGTTTTTTACTTTTATTGAATATTTTTAAAATTGTAAAATTCATAATTAAGCCTAATATGGTTTTTTCCTATGTTCTTGGGCCATGGAGGTTGATAATCACATCCTATCCAAACAAAAAAATGTTCTCATCCTTTCTAATGGTCACACTATTCATTTATGTTTCTTCTTTATTGCACGAGCTCTGTCTTCTAGAGTGAATTAGAAATATTAAGTAGACAGAGTTCTCATTTTAGATGCAAGTTCAATTTCAGTACGAAGTAGAATGTTGTTTTAAGATGCATATTTGTATGTGTGTTTGCATGTGTGCACATGGGCATGTGTACGTGTGTTTGAGAGTATGTGTAAACTTTTGTCATAAAGCCCTACTTGGTCATGGGGCATATTTCATATTTTGTTGAAATTTTTTGCTAGTATTTTCATTTATTTCAGATTTTTACATCTATATTAACGAGTCATCTGTATTAGCTTTTGGGTGTTACATTTTTTGCCAAGTTCTTGTATGAGAGTCATGGTAGTTTCATAAAATGCATTGGATAGATTCATGTCTCTTTATGGGCTCTGATGTGGATTGCATGGCAGGGAAATGAGCTATTCTTTGAATATTTAATAGGTAACACGTATAAAACCTCTGAGCTCGAAGTTTTCTGGGGTGTTTATCCCTTCATTTTTAACTTCTTAATATTATTTTTCTCATGACTGTCTTAAGGACTATGTCACAGATTTTGGTTGTTTTGCTGCTTAATATGGTGGTTTAACCTATCTTCATTTATTGTCTTTAATGGTATTTTTAAATGGTAATGGTAATCTCTGTTTAGACATTAAAAAAAATACTTTGCTTCACTTTCTGTTGCTGCTTGCCTACCTGCTTTCCTTCCTCTTCCTTCCCTGCCTCTCTCCTTTCCCCTTCCTTTGTTCTATTCTTTCTTTCTATTTCTTCTTTCTTTTGGGGGTGCAGACAATGCTTAATTCTGTCATCTTTGAGGATTTGTGGGGTACATACTCTGTTTCTAATTCTATTAGTGATTACCTGTATATAAAATGGAGACTCGACATTGGTAAATTTCACCAAGCTTGAGGGTTTCACCTCTTTTGTTGACTGATGTATCTTGGGGATCTAGAAGAGTCCCTTTATCCTTTGAGACACTTATGCGTTTATATCTGCTGGTTGCAAGGGTAATTTAAAAAGTGCTTCTTGAACCATTTCCATCAGAGCTGTAAGGAAAAGGATTTTGTCATAAACCGTTCTTTTAATTTGCAATGTCTTTTTAAACTTTTTATTTTTGCTATCTTTATTCAGTTATTTCATAACATTGTTCACTAGATTAAGTGCCATGAGAAAAAAAAAATGTGTCTATGTCCACCACTGCATGCCCATTGTCAAGTACACATATAGAATAAAGGCTCAACAAATATTTGATGAGTGAATGAGCAGATTTCTCTGCTCCGATCATATCAGTCTATTCTCCAATGAAACTCACATAGTTGTTTCTCAACCTAGAATGCAGGGATTTTTGGATCCTCTTCTTTATAGTCTATTCAGGACATAATAGCCCAAATTATTCCTCTAATCTTTGAGTTAGACCCTATCATTCCTGCACTCACAGTCTCCTGTTGTTTTCCCATCTAATGTAGCATAAAACCAATGAACTCTGAATCACTTGTAAGGCTCTATGATCTGAAATCTTGGAATTTCTGTGGCTTCACCTATTTTTCTTTTCCTCATTTATTCTAATCCGGCTATACTGCCCTCCTTGTTGTTTCTGAACACACCAAATATATTCCCCTTCAGGGGATTTACTTGCTGTCCGTCATGCTCAGGACACTTTTCCCATAAAAGGTGACAAGGCTCATACCCTCACCTTCTCCACACCTTTGCCTGAATGCCATCTTACCCAGGAGTCTTCCCTGATCAGCCTATTTAAAATACGCATCTCAGGGGCTCCTGGGTGGCTTAGTCGGTTAAGCGTCTGACTTTCGCTTAGGTCATGATCTCGCGGTTCGTGGGTTCGAGCCCCGCGTCGGGCTCTGTGCTGACTGCCAGCTCAGAGCCTGGAGCCTGTTTCAGAGTCTGTGTCTCCCTCTCTCTCTGACCCTCCCCTGCTCGTGCTGTCTCTCTCTCTCCTAGAAATAAATAAAAAACATTTTAAAAAAAATACCCATCTCAGCACCCTCTTCCCTTCCCTGCTTTGCCTTTTCCTCTGTGTTCATCATCATTATAATCTGCAATCACATTTGCTAGTCAATGGTTTATTATGCATTACCCCCCAGAAGAGTATAAGCTTTTCAAGGGCAAGAATTTCAGTGTTTATTATTTACAGCTGGATCCATATTGCCAGTAACAACACTTGGCATAGAGTTGGTACTAAGTAAAGAACTGATGAATGAATAATTGACTTTCTCTCTTTATTTGGAAACTGGAGCTGACAATACCTATTCTTCAGTTTTTCTGTGTGCATTGGTGATAATGCATACAAAGCTCAGCACATAGTAGTTGCTTAACAAATCACAGCTTTAAAACTTTTTATAGTAAGATAAAAACCCAGAACACACACTATTTCTTTAATTCTCCAAACATTTATGGAGAAATAACCTGTTATATACAAGGTACCATACATGTAGGATATAAAGGTAGAGAAGGTACAGTCCTTATTCTTACACATAATAAACATGGAGACTATTTTGCATGGTCATGTACCCCAAATTCTTGCATGAATCGTAATTAGATCCCTAGAGTGGTTCTAAATATCTCAAGGGCTGATAGGTAGCCTTTGAACAACAAATAGGAGATTCACTTATAAATGACTTTGAAATGTTAGAGTAGTGCATCTTTCATTCTTGAAGTCATACTCTTCTAGGAATCTGCACATCTATATAAAAGGTGTATCACAAACTTGGAGACTTCTGATGGATATAAATCTCTGCTTCCATGTATGCTATTTATACAACTCACATCTCTATATCATGAGTATATATGCACATCCATATCTACCTATGTATAAACATCGAGATACAAATCACATACTTTCATTACGGAATATTTTAATTATATAAAAAACCATAGAGAAAATATAACGAGTACCAGTGTAATTTATACTGACTTTTATCAAACTTTAACATTTGATATTTACTTGATTCAAAATATTTGATTCAAATATATTTCCTAATAAATTAAATATTACAGTTGTTATTTAATACCCCCATTCTATTCTCTCTTCTTTTTCTCACTACAGACAATCCTGAATTTGTTGTTATTCATTATTGTATTTATTTTTTTTTACAACTATTAAATCGTGGATATAAATCACAGATATGGTTTCATTCACCTTCAGATTCATATTAAAACAAAACAAGACAAAAATAGAATATGCCATTAAAAAAAATAATGTTTATTTATTTCTGAGAGCAAGAAAGAGCATGAGCTGGGGAGGAGGAGAGAGAGAGGGTGACACATGATCCGAAGCAGGCTCCAGGCTCTGAGCTGTAAGCACAGACCCACAAATGGTGAGATCATGACCTGAGCTGAGGTCGGACGCTTAAGCGACTGAGCCACCCAGGCTCCCCTATGCCATTTAAAACTCTCGATGTCTGCCTTCTCTTGAAAAATCAGGATACCTGGCCAACCCAGGGCCATGTTTCTGGATCAGGCAGCCAGCTGGAACTAAGAGGTGGCTCTGTCCTTATCAGTACAGTTGCACTTAATGTCGCCTGAGAGGCTTTCTGCCTGTTTCTTTCATTTATATTTCTTATCAGGCCTTGATAGGTATTTGCATTTGTGATTTCTGTTTTCTGAACTTTAACCCATTTAAAATAGTTTCCTTCTTATCTTCTTCTTCATTTCTATCTCAGTTTATTTTGTTGTGGATTTCTGCTTTGAAGTTTTGTTTAAAAGATGGAAGCAAAATTTGGCACGTTGTCACCAGTGACTAGCTGACCTAACTTCACAAGCAGTGGGCCTATTTCCCCACAATTTTCTTGAGTTGAATGCAGTGAGGAACGCTTCCTTCCTTTCACCTCTCACTTCTATAATGGAATTGATGTTATTTGAAGTTAGAAATCCACACTGCCTTCATCGTCTCTTAAAAGCTCCCTTTTAACTTATTACACTAAATCTTCAGGGATTTATAATCTCATATAATCTATACTGTGTTGATCTGGTATATATTTTATCCATCTTTGTCATGAAAAGAAATTCTTAAGCCAGGAATGGGTAATGAATAAAGGGAAAGATCCATGATTTCATACTTCAAGGCCTGTGTGGAGAAAATTAAGTCCAATAACAAAGAATTGTATATTTTAATTATTCATCTTACTTTGAAAATAGTTAATGAACATCCAGGAAAGTACATACTCTTAACTTATGATAATGCCTGTTATAAATGCTACACTGTTTATTGAATATTAAGGATAGATAAATGGAAACTTGAGAAAAATATCCACATGCGGAGTCTATCTATCTATCTATCTATCTATCTATCTATCTATCTATCTATCATCTATTTATTTATTTTAATGTAATTCATTGTCAAGTTAGCTAACATATAGTGCATATAGTGTGTTCTTTTGGGAGTAGGTTCCCATGATTCATCACTCACATACAACACCCAGCGCTCATCCCAGCAGTGCCCTCCTCAATGCCCATCATCCATTTTGCCCGCCCCTCTCATCCTGCAGTTTGTTCTCTGTAACTCTTAAAGAGTCTCTTACGGTTTGCCTCCCTCTCTGTTTGTAACTTTTTTTTTCTTTCTTTTTCCCCATCGTCTTCTGTTAAGTTTCTCAAATTCACATGTGGATTCTCTTAATACACAGTACCTGCAATATTTCCTTTCTGGAGCATCAGACTATCAGGGGCAAAATGCATCTAGTTGGCAGCAAACCAAGAACTCACTCTGCTGATCTTATTCCCTTGTAGAACCGTATACAGGTTCTTTTCAGCTTCACAATTCAATCACAACAGTTGCAAGTTCTCCAGTACTCTCCAATACTCCAATATTTTGATGGCCATCAAACATAGTGTAGCACAGGGGTGCCTAGTGGCTCAGTTGGTTGAGTGGCCAACTCTTCATCTCTGCTCAGGCCATGATCCCAGGTTGTGGGATTGAGCCTCCTGTTGGGCTCTGTGCCAAGTGAGGAGACTACTTGGGATTCTCTCTCTCCTTCCCTCTGCCCCTCTCTCCTGCTTGCTTTCTCTAAAAAGAAAAAAAAAATAGCATACCACATTATGATTTTCACATTTCTAGGAAAGGTAAGTACATTTCTGATCCAGACCCGAGGTTCTTGTGTGCAAATTTTTAATTTTTGCTGTTGCAATTTTAGTTTTGGGTACCTTTTGCAGGATGGGATTGTGTACCTTTTCACTGGCTTGTATTTGAAACTCATAAAGAGAGTGGATAAATTACCATAAAGAAATTAAAAATAGAAATATAAGAAAACATATCAAGGTGATTTTAGATTCTTTTTAGTTTCTTTGAAAAAAAGAGGCCTTAATTCCTGTAAGTGTACTTGGTGCCATTACATGTACATGTCTCCCTACTTTTAATGTGGAGTCATCAGCAGCACACTAGTCTGACAGAGCATAAATGCCTCTGGGGTACTTTGCTTTCTAAATATTTTCCTAAAATTCTACATTTGAATGAGAAAAATATGCCTTCTAGAGATGTGAACCAGAATGTGACTTCTGTCGAGAATTGAGGGCCATCTGGTTTTCTATTACATGGCAAGCGAATGTGTTCTAGAATACAGGTCACTCCATGAAAAGTGTGTGTATAATAAAACATATAACACACATTTTAGTGACGTTATGTTACTTTCATGATTGTACTAACTGCATGGCACTGCAGGGACATAAAAAGTCAAACTGAGTATTAAAACTGAATCACAAACCCCAAAGGAAAGATACACACCAACTTTGTTTGAAAAGAAACAGTATTTATTAAGAAATTATATGCTGAATTTTCCTACAGTCTGTGAAGATGGATTCTTCCATTTCCACAGCACAAGACAACAGCAAAGAGCATCTGGAAAACACTTGCAATGCTTGGGAATGAGCGTTCCTAGTAATAGGAGATGCAGTGAAGTGATATACACACTATTTAAACTTTTGGGAACCAAAGAAAAGACAGTCTTTCCCCGCCAATATAGTTTTTACCTGTATTGGCACTAACTTGTCCATGGGATCTCCTACTCACACTGAAGTCTTGGGTAACAATTGGATCATTTCAGCTGAGTAGAGAATGCTCAATTTAATCACGCATCAAAGCAACAGTCCTTTCACTACTGAATCACTGAAATACTTGCATTCTTTATTAATAAAAATGGTGCTTATGGAGGGCAGAAATATAACCTTTTCAAGTATTTTATCATTATGATCTAAAGTACTTTAAACTATAAATTAAAAATAAATTATAAAAACTAGCTTACAATGTATCTTTTCTTACATGACATTGTTGGAAATAAGCTTTAAACATAGAATTGCAATATCACCTGACTTTATATATGATCAACAGTAAAACATGCTAATCATAAAAATAGCTTTTACAAATATACATTTGTATACAGTGTCTCCCTTACCGTTCATAAATGTCCTTCACATTTTAAGACTTTTAAAGACTTAAGAAAAAAAAACCCACAACATAATTAGCAAAGGGGAAAACACATTTACAATCTAAACCATAAAAATCTGACAATTATATAGCTTAGAACATAGAAGAAGTGAAATTTCTAAAATTGAACAATACTGTTCATTTTNCTGCAATCCAGTAAGAAACCTCCTTTCACATTTCTGGGGGTTGTCACAGTTTCTCTTTTCTGTTCTCATGGCATCATTCATTACTTCAGATCACTTTATCTGTAGAAACTGAGAAAAGAAAAAAATAAGTATTTTAAAATATTGAGATTTATGCTTCATTATTGATAGCACACCTATATATGTTAGGTTCTCAGGTGAAATCAAGAGATGATCAAAGAAGAATTAGATCTTTAGGAGAAACACTTTTGAGAACTTTAGGTTCTTGGGTCCTTTGTGGTAGGCAATGCTAAAATTATTTACATTTACAATATGCTATGATTTTTAAAGATCCAGTCCATTTATTATTGTCTGAGATCAGTAATTATCTTTCACCCAAAGCCCTTGACCAAGTCAGAGAGGAGCCACTTGAAGTTCTAGGCTAGGGGAAGAGATTTGAATTGCTTTTGCATTTTTGCAGCTTTTCACAAGAGTGAGGGACCCTTTTTCCCTGTAACAGGCTTTGAACAGTGCAGTCCCAAGCCTTATACCTAGGATAGGAGAAAAAGCAATACAGATTTCTGATCTGAGTTACACACTCTTGGTTATAAAAGAAGAAAGCTAGATGCAAGAAGGGCAATGAAAGATCCCTCGTACAACCATGAGCCAGAAACACCACATAAGAGCCAAAATTTCATTGGTGGAAGAACTGACTGGGTGCCTGGGTGGCTCAGTCGGTTAAGTGTCCGACTTCAGCTCAGGTCATGGTTCAGGTCAGTCTCACGGTTTCTGAGTTCAAGTCCCATGTCCAGCTCTGTGCTGGGAGCTCGGAGCCTGGAGCCTATTTTGGATTCTGTGTCTCCCTCTCTCTCTGCCCCACCTCTGCTCACTCTCTGTCTCTCTTAAAAACAAATAAGCATTAAAAAAAAAAGAACTGATTTGAGAAATTGCATATGAATATGAAGATAAAATAATGCAAGTTTTCAATAGTGGGAAAAGGCATGCATTTCTCTTGGAATCCTACCAAGCTCAAAGTTTATATTTAGATAGAAAATATAATTACACCTATTATCCCATCAAAGTTTTTGCAGTTAGATGGAAAATATGTTATATGTCTTAAGAGACAAAAACAGGCAAATCAAGGTATCAGTTTGGATGGGAGTTGCTGTTGAGAAAAACAATGTGCGCCAGTTGTCAGTCTTGGGGGAGCAAATACCACTCATCAGTAATCAATCTCGGGGAAGAACTCCAAGCATTTTTGTCCATTGTATTTTGGCATCAGAGTTGGCGAGGAAAACAAAACACAGTCAGCACTGGGTGGAACAATGCTTTCCAGCTCCAGTAGTGTGCTTTGGCCCCTCACGGCTAGCCAGTCCCTGAGGCAGCTGATGCAGGGCAACTGGCCTGTGCATAACCCTTCCTTGCTACAGTAACAGGGCCCTGACCTCCTCCCCCTTGAAGGCTGAAATATTGAAAGTTGTGTCTGACAGTCATTTACATACACATTTAAGCAGAATACAGAAACACTCCTTGAATCTGAACCAGGAAAGATATTTTCATACAAGGTGATAAAACTGATAGGCTTTGTGGGCTCTCTGTTTCTTGGTAAGGAAGTCTTGCAAGCCCAGGGCCTGTTCTGGCAGAGTGGGCACTGAAAGACCATAGGCACAAGCTGCCTTTCCCAACAGTTGCAGAGTCCTATGAATAGCCAGAGCTTAGGTAACTTGACCTTTCATTAAATCTTGAAGCCCACACGATGTAGAGATTATGAAAAAGACTGCGTATGGCAGTTGGAGTGGTGAGAATTGCTCTGGATGTCTGGAGCTCCAGATCTCACCTGGCCAAGATTCCTAATTGAAAAGTGTCAGTGAACTAGGATGGTACCTTCTCTTCCTTCATGAATATGCATTTGTCACCCTCAAAAACATATACAGCTGAGTAATTTCAGTTTACTGGGATGTCTTCTTCCCTAGTGAGTACATATCTTAATTCTTGTTAGATACAGAATTAAATATAAAGTGTTTGAAAGAATAGAAATCATAGTGCTAACATTTCTGTGTTAACAAAAAAAATGTTTGAACATTTGATATGGCAAATGCTTGTCTTATGTCAGGAATTTAGCCTGCTAGTGTGCCAGTCCTGTGGTTTCAGTTCAAAATATGCAATTAAAAATTGATTGACACATAGGATTTCAGTTTATGATGTGAAATCTTATGACCAAATCTAATGTTTGTACATGGTACTGGAAAGTCTAAGAAAACCTTAGGCCATATTGATACATTGAATTCACCATATTTTACGAATTATTTCATTCTCAGAAAGATATGTTAAACTAGACAAATGAATTTTAAAAACCATATAAAATATATTAAATGTACAAATGCCATTTACAATGTCTGAATGCTGTTTAATTAAGAAATCTGGGACAATCATTTTTCAGAGGACTCAGTACTTTGTAAACCTTGCTATACTTGATCGTAATAATAAATGCTTAACGATTTTGATCTTAAAACTTTCATAAATCAAACAACTAAGAATAAACAAAACATATACCCTAAATAGTCTATTCTCTAGTCAAAAGCATTTAAAACTTATATCCTTAGGAAAGAAACTTTAAGGGCTAAGTACATTATGATACTGTGATTCGTTCTCTTTTCTCTCTCTTTTTGCTTTTCTGCCCCCCTTCCTCTTTCCTTTCCTCTTCTTCCTCCTCCTCTTCTTCCTCACCCAATCTATACTATATGCTTACTGATCACACATACTTGTTTTTACAAATGAAACGTGATTCAAATGTGTTCTTCATGCAGTGCCTAGCAGTGTTCTCGTATATAGCGTCAATAAGTCTTTAAAGCACAAAGTTTTGAACTTACGGTACAAAACAGGCATGCCTGTGTTGTGTGGTATAAAGGAGGTTTGGAGCACCTGGATGGCTCATTCAGGTAGGTGTCTGACTTCATTCAGCCCAGGTTATGATCTCATGGTTTGTGAGTTCGATCCCCACATCGGGGGCTCTGTGCTGACAGAGAGCTTCTCTGTTTCTCTCTGTCCCCCCACACCTCTTGTGCATGCATTCTCTCTGCCTCGATAAATAAATAAATAAATATTTTAAAAAAGGAAGTTTTATATATTTTCTATATGCACATACCAAAAATGATCCATTCCCAATGTGAAAATGAAAATCTTAATAAAGAAAATTAAGTTTAACCCCTAGAATGGTGCTGATGTGTGAACCTAAGGCAGAGTGGTTTTGGGTTTTGACTGGTAACAGTTGTGCGCAAGAAGGAATTAAAGCTCTTTATTTATATGATCGCAGTTGCCTTCTTTGTTGTGAGCTCTTCATAGATCACTCTTAAAACACATGCAACACGCTTAAAATGCCACAGCAGCTGTGTCTGCAAAGTTTACTAATTATTGAATTTCTTCAAGTTAAGTCATGGCAGATGACATTCATTTAGCATATTCTTACACCATCCTGCTTGTCTCAAAAGAGGTAATGAGTGGTTGTTTAGAAACTATCCATTGTAAGAAGAGAAAAACAGCCTGCAGATTTTTTTGTGCATATTCTATTATCACTAGTATGATTTCCCCTTGCCCCTTCCTTTGCCCCTTGATTGTAAATGATTACATAAAAATAATGATCCTGGCAAGAAGAAAAGGAGGTTTGAAAATAATTTACTGAAGTCTTACTTCCTTGCCATAAAGCTTCAAAGCATTTGCTTGTCCCTGGTACAAAACAGAAGCTTCATTAACTTTGCATTGCTAAGTAAGTGTTATTAACCATATGGATACAAGTCATGAATACAATTCTCTTTATCTAAAAACAATGGCAAAATGTATTTACTAAACTTTCCATAGAGCTTCCAGTCTGATAAAAGGATTGCTGTTTGCTTCTAAAGGCAGAGGAGAAAGGGCACAACTATGACACTCTTGTTGCCTTTTTCTCAAGAATGACAGTCACTTAAGGAGCTGATTGGCTTACTATAATGTGAAACTAATTGTGCTTTCCTTCTCTTGAATAGTGAGTAATTTATCTAGTGGCTATATGGGAGTCTGGATGCTTTTAAAACAAATTATCCTGATGATGAATGCTTTTCCAACCCTCAATCTCGCCCCTTTCTGAAAAACAAAAACAAAAAGAGCCATTCGAAGGGCCTGGAATGTATTGAACCAAGCAATGTACTTCTACTTGACAAAGATAAAAGGGAGAGTATTAATCTACAAGGGAAGCACATTTAATTCTAAACCTCACGAATATATATATACACGCATATATATAATATTTATTTATGTATTTATTGATGTAAAACTGGCATATAACATTATATTAGTTTTAGGTGTACAACACAATAATTCAGTCTTTGTATATAAGGTGATCACCAAAATTAATCTAGTTATCATCTGTCACCATAGAATTGACCCTCTTTGGTCTTTTTGCCTCCAAACCCCTTTTCCCCCGCTATATCTCTGTATCTCCGAGTTTTGTTTTGTCTCTTTTTTGTGTTTTAGATTCCAAATATAAGTGAGATCACATGCATGGCATTTGTCTTTCTGGCTTATTTCACTTAGCACAATACCCTCAAGGTCCACCCATGTTGTCCCAAATGGCAAGGGTTCCTTCTTTTTTTAATGGTTTAGTAGTATTGAATATATATACCATACCTTCTTCATTCATTCACCCATCCACGGACACTAGGTTGTTTCCATTCTGGGCTATTGTAAATAATGCTGCAATGAACACAGGGGGTGTATATATCTTTTCAAATCAGTGTTTTCATTTTCTTCAGATAAATAGCTTCAGGTGGTATAGCTAGATTGTATAGTAGGTCTATTTTTAATTTTTTTGAGGAAACTCCATGTTGTTTTCCACAATGGCTACACCAATTTATATCCCCATCAACAGTGCATGAGGTGTTTCTCCATGTCTTCTTAGACACTTGTTCTTTTTCTTCTTGATAATAGTTATGCTAAAAGGTGTGAGGTGATAACTCATTGTGATTCTGATTTGCATATCCCTGATAATTAGTGATGGTGAACATCTTTTTATAGGTATAGTAATAGGTGGAATGAATACACTTTACGAACAGTTCTACAAAAAAAAAAAAATCACAGTTTGGGGTGCCTGGGTGGCTCAGTTGGTTAAGCATCCAGCTTTGGTTCAGGTCATGATCTTATGGCTCATGGGTTCAAGCCCCACGTTGGGCTCTGTGCTGACAGCTCAGAGCCTGGAGCCAGCTTTGGATTCTGTGTCTCCCGCACTTTGCCCCTCACCCCACTCATGCTCTGTCTGTCTGTCTCTCTCTCTCAAAAATAATAAACATTAAAAATTTTTAAAAATCACATTTTTAAAAAGCTTTGTGACTTTTTTAGTATCAGAAATGCTTCTCTATTTTTCTTTCTAATTGAGATTTATAACTAATAAGTAATTAAAGAATTATAGATAATTCATAATTTTTAGGTAGCATCCATTAAAGCAAAAGAGATGAAAGAAAACATGTGGAAAATATAGGCTGCATAACATTTTATAGAAAAGCATAGTCTAACAAGCAGGAGTTATCTATTTATATTTGTTGTCACCACTGATCATGTTTATTGAGTAACTGTTCAGCTATTCACTTTTTATAGACAATGTGAATACATTTGGCTTTTAGAATTCAATTCAAATTTCTAAATAACACAAACAGATTCTTGGCAGCTACTGTTCCTTGTAAGTTAAAACTTGCTTTTTATTAATAAGCTCTTGGGGCCAGAATTGCATTATACTTTTAGGCTAAAAGAATCACATCACAAAAACCATAAATGGCATGAAAACTAAGATGGCTACTCACTCACTGGGATGACTACATGTGAAGGCAAAACCTCCATTATGTAGTTCTTGGAAGCTTAGTCTCCATTCCTGAGCTCATAGCCATTTAAGATCTAAGAGCTGAGGGATGTGGGAAACACAGGCAAAACCAAAAGTGTAGTAGCCCATCAGAAACTTGGAAATTAAACAATCAGGTTGTCTCTTGAGATTTTAACTCTAAAATCATGACTTAGATGATCAGGGTAGAGAATATGCAATGTCACTTAAGAGAGGCAGAACGTTTCTAGGTCTTTGAGTCTAGACTAGAACATAACTGAAACTTATTAAATCTGCCAAAGAAAAGTGTTGATCTGAAAGATACTTGTCTGGCACTGCAAGTACAGAAAAGCAGGAGAGTAACTTCTTGGAGGGTAAGTCAGTTGCACCCATTCAGGAGCAGATGTTCTCCACAGAAGAAGGCATCCAAGTCCTGGAAGTGAACCTGGCCTATGTGACAGAGGTGGACACATCAGGCAATCTCAGAACATTCAATCAACTCTTTGCTCAAAATCTATGCTCCCCAGGCAAGACTTCATTATATTTCATAACAGTTTGCCCTCTGCAAGAGAATGCTCAGGCCAGAGGACACAAAACTGGCCTCCCTAAACATGATCAGTCCCACCACAAATTCATAAACAGATCTGATATACCAGACTGGTTACTTCACATTTCTCTGAGGCATTGTTCTATTCCCAGGATGCTGACAAGTAAGTTCTGTGAGCCTATGAGGCTATGGGTCCTTTTGGATCTGCATTGTTGCTGTCTCTCCTAGCTTCCCAGTACTTGCCATATATATTTCAAGGTCTTTAATATAGGCAATATTTATAAACTACATGTCAAGGGATATACAACTTTATAGAACTTGAGCAGTAAGAAATCAGAGATTATCTGACCTCTCCTGTTATAATAGGTGAAGATACTAAGGCCCAGACACTTTGAAAGGCCTGCCCAGGGAGCTGGTAGAAGCCATAACTAGACCTAGAATCTTGACTGCTATCCAGAATTCTTTCCCTTACATGTTTGTTCTCAAACTCTAAGAGGCCTCAGAATTACTGAGTGGCACAGTAAATTCAGGTTGCTAAATTTCTGATTCACTAGTGCTATGGTCTGAATGTTTGTGTCTCCTCAAAATACATATGTTGAAATCCTAACCCCCAATGTGATGTATCAGGAGGTAGGATTTTTGGAAAGGATTAGGTGATGAGACCAGATCCCTCATAAGTTGGATTCATGTCCTTATAAAAGAGGTCCCAGTTGGTTCCCTTGCTTCTTCCATATGTGTCCATATGAAGACACAACAAATGACTGCTTGCTGTCTATAAACTAGGAAATGGGTCTCAGCAGACACCTAACATTGCCATGATCTTGGACTTCCCAGCTGCCAGAACTCTGAGAAATGTATGTTTGTTGTTTATAAGTTGCCCAGTCTGGGGGTGCCTGGGTGGCTTAGTCGGTTAAGTGTCCGACTTTCGCTTAGGTCATGATCTCGCGGTTCGTGGGTTCGAGCCCCACATCGGGCTCTGTGCTGACTGCCAGCTGAGAGCCTGGAGCCTGTTTCAGAGTCTGTATCTCCCTCTCTCTCTGACCCTCCCCTGCTCATGCTGTCTCTCTCTCTCCTAGAAATAAATAAAAATATATATATAAAAAAATAAGTTGCCCAGTCTGTAGTATTTTGTTATAACGGTCCAAATGCACTAAGTCAATTAGGTCTGGAATGAGGCCAAGGACGTCACATTTCTGTAAGTTCCTGAGTGATGGTGATTCACTTCACTGTTGAGCAGCAGTCTTCTGTGAATGGGCCGTTTGCCCTCCTACTTGTCCAGCTGAGTGTAATAACATCACAAAACTCTGTTCTTCCCCCAAGGCCACTTCTTAGAATTATTTATTTGGCTGGAAATCTGGAGAAGTGAGGTAACTCCTCTCTGGAATGTGCCATGTAGTTCTGCAATAAATCTTGTGTGTCTAGACAAAGAATAGGCTTGCTTACTGCTTGCTGGAAAGCTAGATTCTCTATACTTAAGATCTCGCTTTTGTAGGGCACTGTACTGCATGTAGGCTTCACCTGGCCTCCTGTCTGGACTTGGGTCTTGAGCTTGAGAAACCAGGAAAACTATCCTGATATTCCTATGTCGTTTGCTGTGAGTAGCAAAGTCTTTTGTCTCATCAGCATCCATAGAACTATGGATGTTTAATTTACTAGCTTGAATAGTTATTTTGGTAGGAGTTCTTCTGCTTCAGTTCTCCTAAATACCATCAAAATTATTTAAGTTGGGTCAATCCTTTCTTCCTTTTTTTTTTTTTTAAGTTTTTAAATGTTTTATTTATTTCTGAAAGAGAGAGAGAGAGTGAACGAGTGTGAGCAGGGGAGGGTCAGAGAGGGAGACACAGACTCCGAAACAGGCTTCAGGCTCTGAGCCGGCTGTCAGCCCAGAGCCCGACGTGGGGCTTGAACCCACGAACCGTGAGATCATGAACTGAGCTGAAGTCGGACGCTTAACCGACTGAGCCACCCAGGCGCCCCAATCCTTTCTTCCTTTTTAAAAAATTTCTTAGTGTTTATTTATTTTTGAGAAAGAGAGAGAGAGCGCAAGTGGGGGAGGGACAGATAGAGAGGGGGACAGTGGTTCCAAAGAGGGCTCTGTGCTGAAAGCAGAGAGCCTGATGTGTGCCTCCAACTCACAAACCATGAGATCATGACATGAACCAAAGTTGGATGCTTAACTAACTGAGCCACCCAAGTGCTCCTAAGTTGAGTCAATTCTTGATTAACTATAGGGACTCTTAGCAAGTCACGACTCCACTGCAAACCATCTTCTGGACATCCTCACTTCTTTTCTGTCTCCATACCACCTGCTCTCTCCTTACTTAACTTTTGCTTCTAATTCCTAACACTTCAGTTTTGTAATCCACACCCATTATTCTGCCCAATAACTCCCATGTTTTTATCCTATTCTCCATCTGTCTCCCAGTGTGCAAGAAATAAGTATGGCTAAGATACAAAAAGAGGTCTTACATATCTATAGTGGATCACAAATATTCAAATCAGTAGGCTTTGTTATTCCATAACCAAAGGGAAAGATGAAAAGACTGGGAAAATCAGTCATTTAGTATAATATAATAGACTTAAGTTACTGCATGAGTAATGCTAAGATGTTTTATTTCCTCTTCTAAAACTGAAGGGAAATATAATACATTATTATAAAACCAGAATAAAAGTAAAAGAAAAAAATGTTAAAATAATTTAATTCTATGTACCAAATCCAAATACACTGTATTTCTACAAATATTATAAAGTGACTGACAAGCTTTTTCATCATTCACATTTTAGCTTACTTTATGAAACTGACTTGTAGAGATAATATTAACAGTTTTGATAGTGAAGTGACAATACTGTGTTACTTAATGTAAAAGTACAATTAGAAATACCATCTTCTTTACGGATGGTTGGTGTTGGTTCATGGCTTACCATATGTGATTTAAAAAAAAGCCATTCTTTTCAGAGTTAACGACATCATTTCCTGTAACTTAATATGGCTCTCTCTTACAAGGACATTAGGGCAGTAAGAGTTTTTTACATCTACACACAAAGAACATTTGTGTTTCTGGAGTGCATTTCATTTAGTTGATATCGCAAATAAAATGCTAATAAGGCAAATAGCTTGTTGTCTCTTGGATTTATTATAAGAATAATTTGTTTAGGGGCACCTGGGTGGCTCAGCCAGTTAAGCCTCCGACTTCGGCTCAGGTCATGATCTCATGGTTCATGGGTTCAAGCCCCACATCGGGCTCTGTGTTGACAGCTAGCTCAGAGCCTGGAGCCTGCTTCAGATTCTGTATCTCCCTCTCTCTGACCCTCCCCTGCTCATGCTGTCTCTCTCTCTCTCTCTCTAAGAAATAAATAAAACATTAAAAAAATTTTTTTTAAGAAGAATAATTTGTTTAGTGCAGTAAGATGCAACCATGCCAGGAGCCATATTTTGTCTTATCTATTCTCACTCCAAAGCATCAGATAAGCAAAGTAGCAGTGTTATTAATTAAGCAGGTGACCTAGGATTGCAGAGTAATCTTGTCTAACCTCCCAACCAGAACAGCAGTGCCTGCCACAGTAATCACAGCTGATAGGTATATAGCTTTTGCTTGATTACCTTAGGGGATAGAGAACTCTTTACCTCACAAGGCATTTTGTTCCTCTTATAGAAAACCATGGTTAGAAAAGAACCTTGGGCCTAAATCTGCTAAATGACTACATTATACATTGCACCCAAATCTAAGGAGTGTGGTGACAAGTCGGGCAGGTAGATGGAATTCAAACATTATAGAAGTACTAGGAGGGTCCCCTCTGTGGGGGTTTGGATTCAGGTCAGGTATCGTAAGATGGCAGGAGAGAGGAAGGTAGAGGTCTACTACAGGGAGAAGTGGATTCGTATTAGAACTTAAAAACTGGCATCTCAAGAATAAGACTTTCTGGTTTTGATTTATTTATTCATTTATTTTCTTGGACGCTGTTTGTTCCAAGGAATAAAGGAGGATCCAGTTATTAGAAAAAAGCCTAGAGCAATTGTAATAAGCTTACAGCAAGAGAAATAGCAAGAAGGTTTTAGAATCTGAGGAATTTGAATTACTCAGCTGAGGCTTCCTTAATTCATTCCATGTGGAGACTGGTTTGAGTTATTCTTAGAATCTGGGGCCGGGCTAAATCTGTAGACATGGGCCACAAATCATGATAGTAACTCTTATTTGTATAGTGTATAGAAGTCTATAAAACACTTTTGATTTTCTTTATAAACCAGTGAGGTCGATTTTGGGGCAAGAATCATCCTCATATTACTCATTAATCCTTGAATCAGAGTGTGAGTGTCTTGCCTAAGCCAAACTCAGGCTCTTTATTTAAGGCCAGTGTTTTCCTTAATATTTTATTCTGCCCGATGTGGGAAGGAGGATAGTAGGAAAGCACACTGGGTATATCATTAGTTTTAGTACAGGTGATCTCAACTGGGATATGAAAATACACTGGTGCCCTGATGATGAGTGGGAGAAAGGAGATAGAATTACTGGGAATGTTCCAGGATTTGCACATAACTTACTACCTGCCTTTCCCTGCTTTGTAGCAGATATGCCTGGATTTTTCTTTCTTTTTTAAAGTTCCATCTTGAACTAATTTAAAAACCATTTTAATTAAATTTTGCTTCAGTCAGCTGTCTAAAGGAGAACTCTTATGTTATAAAAATACATTTGATTAAGAAAAAAGAACATTTAACCTTACAGTAAAATTATTTAATGTGGGTTACATAATTTTATTTAAAACATCTGTGTGAAAATTTAGTTAATACCGAAAAAAGTTAATCATACTGCTAAATTATGATTTACTGGAACGTGGATATTCTGTTATACATACAGTAACACTTTAGCATTCCTTTCATTTTTTTCCCAAACTGCTCCCTGATACTTTCTGAAAATAATTATGATTGTGTTTTGAGTGTTCTGGGCTCACTGACAATCACATTTGACTAGTTGAATTGATAAATTATAGTAATTTTATTTGGCACATAACTTGTGTTTGGTCATGCATCAATTTCTGACTTCTCATGCTAGTTATATAGTGTCTATCAACCGTTAGTGACTCCCAATGCTGGAAATGGCAGTGATCGTTTTAGGATAATACTCTAAATTGCGTAAGTTAATATCAGTGCTAGATGCCAAATGGTGATTAATGCTAAGATTATTATGAACTTTGAAATTTCACACATTTTACTGCTTTCTATAGTTCTTTGACTAATTAGTTTTGGCACCACAAGAAGAGATATTTTAGAAATCATTATATATCTAATGGAAAAATATGATTTAAAATTGATTGGTTTAGAAGTATAAATTAAAAAGACCTTGGGAATTGTAGAATAGCTGGGGGAAAGGCTGTCATGGTTATTTAACAATTCTCACTTAATTAAATTTACTGTATACACCAAACTATCAGAACATGAAAAAAATAGTTTCAACTGTAAAATTGAGTAAAATTAGTCTGTAAGAGCAAGTAACATAGTAAAGTGATGACATACTTATGCTATTATTCTATTTTTTCAGTCAGCATATTTGAGAAATATAATTTCAAAAAAGAAATCTTAAGACTTAAAGCTTTGGAATAGTTCCTAGTAATAGTGTTATCTAAATACTCTTAGCATTCAAATTAAGCTGGACAGAATAGAACCCTAGATGATTCAGAGGAGATTTCAGAGTTTTGTAGTACCTAAGATTGTCATGATTATGAAAAATCCCAGAATTGTAATATAGATAGAAGGAATTAGAAATTGGACTTTATCTGTTTTATGTGTGATTGATTATGTCATATCCTCTGTAGGTTACTTTTTAAGAATAGGTTTTGGATATCACCTCACTTATCTGTATTTTCCTTATTTTTTTTAATAAGAGAATACAGAATTGAGAACTAGCATCAGTTATGTGATTCTGTATGGACCAAGATAAATAAGGGCTTGGAGCATTTAAGTCAATAAATTGAGGAGGTAATTAAATATAGGCTGAGTTCTCTCCTAGAAGATTTCTTTTTTTCTTCTTAAATTTTTTTAAAGGTTTTATTTATTTCTAGGAGAGAGAGAGAGAGAGAGAGACAGCGAGAGCAGGGGAGGGTCAGAGAGAGAGGGAGTGACAGACTCTGAAACGGGCTCCAGGCTCTGAGCTGGCAGTCAGCACAGAGCCCGATGAGGGGCTCGAACCCACGAACCGCGAGATCATGACCTAAGCAAAAGTAGGACGCTTAACCGACTAAGCCACCCAGGTGCCCCTAGTTCTCTCCTAGATTTCTATGAACAAATCATCCCCAAATCAAACTTTTTATTTGAAGAGGTTTTTTCTTTATAATTAAATTTCTCTAGCAAGTCACACTCAGTGGATCTGAAAGATGCTGTAACAAACATATCTGTTCATGAGACTTGACTGGAATAATGCACAGAAGACTAATGATCGCTACACTCTGTTGTGCGCTAAAGAGGAAGCGCCCTGTGTCTGTGCAGCTTCCTGTCCTATTATCCTGGTGTTACTTTGCTGAATCAACAATGTGTGGTATTACTTGGCACATACATATAATGTATCCTATATCTGCACTGTATATCTGAAGCTATAAATTATTTCAACAGCATTTTACAGTCATCTTAATGAAAGGAAGTCGGAGGCACAAGGAAAGTCACTTGCCCAGTGTCTTAATGAAGTGGTGGAATAAATCCAGCCTAGAATTATATTATTCTGCTCTTACTTGAGGGCCACATTAAATAAATACTTGATTAGACATACACATCACAGAATGGATGCCCCATGTCTGAAGGTAGGCGGCAACATGCTTTCCCAACAAACCTGCCTCTAAATACTTAGGGTGTTTGTGGGAGGTAGTGGGGAAATGGCTGTTCAGGTGAGGTTTTAGGCAGAATGTTTCCACTGACTTTGTTTGTTTGGTGCTTAGGAACTGCAGTTAGACTGATGGGATTTGGGTAGATGAGTGCTGGGAAGCAGATAGGGCAGGCACCTATGAAACTATTCTAAAAATCTCTGTTTTGCTGCGATAAATATGGTAAGTGGAAGAGCATGGAGAATTCATTTCTGCATCATAAAGAATTGCTTTACTTGTATTTACTTGTATATGTGTATATACATAGCCATAATACATTCTAAATAAACTTTATTCATGTTTTAAGGGTTGTAGATTTCTACATCTTTTTTTTCCCCTCACCAACTGAACCCATTTTGGCTATGAAAAATAATCGATTGATTTTATAACTTTATATGCCATAAGAAAAGACCATACCTCACATAGAAAAAAAAATCAAATAAATAGTTGCACTTTTCCAACTTAATTTACTTCCAGATGTAGTTAACTCAATTTATTTACAGAGGTGGTTTAAATAAAAATGTCCTTGCTTAGCATCACTACGTATGGAAATCAAATGTGATCACAAATATCAGAAAAGAAAGTGCATTTTAAATTGTATTTTAAGACCAATTGAAATACTGGGTAAAATTTAAGAAAAATTGGACCTGGTTTCACAGTTCTTACTTCTCCTATGAATATTATGAAACTTTAAGCAATTTAAATTCATATTAATACTATTTTTCTTACAGTAAATGTTAAGAGCAATGTTTAAAAACACACATTAGATATTTTTCACAAGAACGAAGGTTATTTTGAGGAGCCTGGGTGGCTCAGTGGGTTAAGCATACGACTTCTGCTCAGGTCATGATGTTGCAGTTGGTGAGTTTGAACCCCATGTTGGGCTCTGTGCTGACAGCTCAGAGCCTGGAACCTGCTTTGGATTCTGATTCCCTCTCTCTCTGCCCCTCCACCGTTCATGTTCTGTCTCTCTCTGTCTCTTGAAAAATAAATAAACACAGGGACGCCTGGGTGGCTCAGTTGGTTAAGCGTCTGAGTTCAGCTCAGGTCATGATCTCACGGTTCGTGGGTTGGAGTCCCATGTCAGGCTCTGTGCTGACAGCTCAGGGTCTGGATCCTGCTTTGGATTCCATGTCTCCCTCTCTCTCTCTGCCCCTCCCCTGATCTCGTTCTGTCTCTCTCTCAAAAATAAACATTAAAAAAACTTTTTAAAAAATAAATAAACATAAAAAATAAAAAAAATGAAAAGAACAAAGATCGTTTTTCTTTAGCACATGGATATATTTCTGAGGAATGAGGTGCAGTCTGTGTGCTGAAAAGGTGAAGCTACGTATGGGATTTAATAAAGAGCATTTTCAAATTTTTAGATGAGTCACTAATTTTTGTGTGGAATTCATACTCAATTCATATACACATTATAAGATACCAATCTTTAGCTTTGCAAATCGGGGGAGGTAACAGATTCTTTTTGTCTTGAGCTATGAAAGCTATCTTATTTACATATAATAATATGTTGCACCTATCACTGTATTTAACTATGAAATGTTTGTATGACTAATTGTGTTTTAGGATACCTCCACTGATACTAGAAAATTTCTTTTAAATCGTTAACTTCTGGGGCGCCTGGGTGGCTCAGTCAGTTAAGCATCCGACTTTGGCTCAGGTCATGATCTCACGGTTTGTGGGTTTAAGCCCCTTGTCGGGCTCTGCGCTGATGGCTCGCTCAGGGCCTGGAGCCTGTTTCCGATTTTGTGTCTCCCTCTCTCTCTGACCCTCCCCTGCTCATGCTGTCTCTGTCTCAGAAATAAATACAACATTAAAAAAAATAAACTGTTAACTTCTTCCAGCCTCTGGGTTTTCAGGCTCATCAACAAAGTGAAAAAGGTAGAGCTTTATCCAATAGTCAAGTTTTTCTTTATTCCCAGTTTCTATTTGATTAAAAAAATTTTTATTAAGGGCACAGCATGAGGAATACAGTCGATGATACTGTATTAGCATTGTATGGGGACAGATAGTAGCTACATTTATGGTAAGCATAGCAGAAGGTATCCACTTCTTGAATCACTGTGTTGTACACCTGCAACTAAGGCAACATTCTGTGTCAACTATACTAAAAAAATTTTCAATCCTTATTTTTCTACACAAATAGAACTATGCCATGTTCAGAATTTATACATTTAATTTCACGTAGCATCATGCTTCATGTTTGAGTGCAATTTCAAGTGTTACCAAAAATGTGTTTCTCTTTGTCCAAAGCATTACATGCGTGTGCTAAGGTCATATTATAAGTTGTGTGGCTTGCACGCCTCCCTACCTCAACATTGTCTCTTAATGTGCACATCCTTTTCTGTACTTCATTTTGTTATTAAAGCCTAGCTAACTGTTGCTGAAAAAAAAAAAAAAGCTATGAGTGTCTGATTCTCTTGGTTAAAATGGGAGACTAGTATTTGTAAATCAGCTGTTTAAAAAAAATCAAACTGGACCTTTCTTCTTAGTAGGTCTGGCTTCTTTAAATAGTTTTGTCACTGGTGTTTTTTTCCTCAACAATAAAATTTTTGGTTTGATTTATTTGGCCAAAAGTTAACATGTACCGAGGGCTTACTATATGCCAAGGACTCTTTAAAGTACTTTAAGTGTTCTATTCCATTTCTTATTCACACCAGCACCATGAGCAAAATGTCATCATTATCTCCACTTTACAGATAAGAAAACTGAGGCACAGAGAGGTAAGTCACTTACTCAACTCACATAGATTTTCATATGCAGTTGTTAGTAACTTAGGGCTTTATCTGTACAGGCTTTGCTCTTGAACATTGTGTTATATATGTACTCTTTCTTAGTTTGTTTAAGGCAATTTAAATCATGCCTAAGCTTTCAACATCATTTTTTATGGAATAGTTATACTATTGTATTTAAACTACTTTTGTGCTCTGCACAGAATGTTTATGTAAAATTAATCTTACACACTTCAGTATTTCTCAGTATTTTTTTCCCATCCCCTTGGGACACAGTCTATGACATCAGCTAAAAACATTGAACCCTTACATGTTGAAAATGACAGTAATATTAACAGGGCCTTAAAAAAGGTATTTATTGAACTATCCCAGGAGCATTTGGGCACGAAGTTGGCAGCTTCTTTGTGGACAATCAACCTGTTCTACAAAAACAAATGTATATAAAATATCTATGTCTGTGTCCTTTTCATTATATCATAAACTTTCCCTATGAAAAAGGAAGAAGTCTGAGAAGGCAATGTCCTATTTGATGGAAATCATTTGACATTTTAAAAAACATGTGCTATAACCTATGACTTTGCTGAATTCATGTATCAGGATTCAGAAAATCAGTTCCAGTAATTTTTTGGTGGAGTCTTTCAGGTTTTCTGCATAGAGTATCATGTTATCTGTGAATAGTGAAAGTTTGACTTTTTCCTTGCTGATTTGGATGCATTTTATTTCTCTTTGTTGTCTGATTGCTGAGGCTAGGACTTCCACTACTACATTAAGTAACAATGGTAAGAGTGGACATCCCTGTCTTGTTTCTGATCATAGAGGAAAAGCTCTCAGTTTTTCCCATTGAGTATGATATTGGCTGTGGGTCTTTATAAACCAATAATGAAGGAGTAGAAAGAGAAATCAAGGCATCAATCCCATTTACAATTGCACCCAAAACCATAAGATACCAGAAACAAACCTAATCAAATAGGTACAGATCTCTACTTGGAAAACTATAGGACACATTTTGAAAGAAATTAAAGATGACACAAAGAAATGTAAAATCATTCTATGCTCATGGATAGGTAAACAAACATTGCTAAAATATTTATACTACCCAAAGCAATCTATACATTTAATGCAATCTTTATCAAAATCCCTATCAAAATTTTTCATAGAGCTAGAACAGTCTTAAAATTTATATGGAAGCACAAAAAACACTGAATAGCCAAAACAATCTTAAAAACAAAAGGCAAAGCTGGAGGCATCACAATTCTGGACTTTTAAAAAAATGTTTTATTTGGGGCGCCTGGATGGCTCGGTCGGTTGAACGGCCGACTTCGGCTCAGGTCATGATCTCATGGTTCGTGGGTTCGAGCCCCACATCGGGTCTGTGCTCACAGCTAGCTCAGAGCCTGGAGCTTGCTTCAGATTCTGTGTCTCCCTCTCTCTCTGACCCTCCGCTGCTCATGCTGTGTGTGTGTCTCTCTCTCTCTCAGAAATAAACTAAGTATTAAAAAAAAAGTTAAAAAAATGTTTTATTTATTTCTGAGAGAGAGAGAGAGAGAGAGAGAGAAGGGGAGGGTCAGAGAGAGAGGGAGACACAGAATGAGAAGCAGACTCCAGGCTCTGAGGTGTCAGCACAGAGCCCGACGCGGGGCTCAAACCCATGAACCTTGAGATCATGACCTGAGCCTAAGTCGGACGCTCAACCGACCGAGCCACCCAGGTGCCCCCACAATTCTGGACTTTAAGCTACCTTGTAAAGCTGTAGTCATGCAGACAGTTTGGTACTGGCATATAAACAGACACACAGATCAATGAAACAGAATAGAAAATCTGGAAATGAATCCATAACTATATGGTCAATTAATCTTTGACAAAGCAAGATAGAGTACCCAATGGGAAAAGGACAGTTTTTTCAACAAATGTTGTTGGGAAATCCAGACAGCAACATTTAGAAGAATGAAACTGGACCACCTTCTTATGTCCTACATAAAAGTGAATTCATAATGGATGGAGACCTAAATGTGAGACAGAAAACCATCAAAATCCTAGAGAAGAACACAGGCAGTAACCTCCTTAACATTGGCCATAGCAACTTCTTACTAGATATGTCTCCTGAGGCAAGGGAAACAAAAGCAAAAAAATACTTGGGGGGGGGGGTGTACCTGGGTCGCTCAGTTAGTTAAGTGTCTGACTCTTGATTTTGGCTCAGATCTGTGCTAACAGTGCAGAGCTTGCTTGGAATTCTGCCTCTCCCTCTCTCTTCCCCTTCTTTGCTTGCTCTCTATCTCTCTCTCAAAATAAATAAGTAAATTTAAAATAAATCCCTCTTTTCCTCTCCCTCTCCCCCTCCCCTGCTTGCAAGTACACTTGCTCTCTAAACAAACAAACAGATAAATAAATAAATCAACTATTGAGACTTCATCACAATAAAAAGCTTCTGCATAGCAAAGGAAACAATCAACAAAACTACAAGGCAACCTTTGGGATGGGAGAAGGTATTTGCAAATGACATATTAGATAAAGGGTTAGCATCCAAAATCTGTAAAGAACTTATCAGACTCAACACCCGAAACCAAATAATCCAGTTGAGAAATGGGCAGAAAACATGAATAGACATTTTCCCAAAGAAGACATTCAGATGGCCAACAGATACATGAAAAGATGCTCAACATCATTCATCATCAAGGAAATACAAATAAAAACTACAGAGACACCACCTCACATCTGTCAGAATGGCTAAAATTAGCAACACAGGAAACAACAGGTGTTGGCAAGGATGCAGAGAAAGGGGAAGCTTCCTACACTGGTGATGGGAATGCAAAGTGGTACAGCCACTCTGGAAAACAGAGCCCCTCAAAAAGTTAAAAATAGAAGCACCCTATGATTCAGCAATTTTGCTACTAGGTATTTACACAAAGGATACAAAAATACTAGTTCAAAAGGGCACATGTACCCTTATGTTTATAGTAGCATTATCAACAGTAACCAAACTATGGAAAGAACCCAAATGCCCATCAACTGATGAATAGGTAAAGAAGATGTGATATATATTTATATATCTGTATATATATATATATATACTACATCATAACAAAAGGAATGAATATATATATACATATATATATATTGAAATATTACTCAGCCGTTAAAGAGAAAGAAATTTTGCCATTTGCAATGATGTAGATGGAGCTAGAGTGTATTATGCTAAGTGAAATGAGTCAGTCAGAGAAAGACAAATACCATATGATTTCACTCCTGTGTGCAAAAATGCCATGTAATTTCATTCTTATGTTCAAAACAGATGAATGTAGGAGAAAAGAAAAGAGAGAGAGAGATAGGGAAGCAAACTCTAAGAGACTCTTAACTATAGAGAGCTAACTGAGGGATGATGGAGAGATTGGGTAGGAGATGGGCTAAATGAGTGAGGGGCATTAAGGAGGGCACTTGTTGGGATGAGCACTGGGTGTTATATGTAAGTGATGAACTGCTAAATTCTACACCTGAAGCCAATTTTACCATATATATATATTAACTAATTAAAATTTAAATAAAAACCTAAAAAAATAAAATTTAAATGAAAACTTGACTTAAAAAAATAAAAGCATGTGCTGGATAGCAGCAAGGTGCGGGCTTCCTCGAGGGCCACCTCCTCCTGAGAGTCTCAGGGCTCTGGGGATATACCACATGAAAATGTTCTTTCATTTTTATGACTTCTGAGACATTGAATTCTGTAAAGTTTGGGGTACTTTTCTAAGGTAATCTAACAAATCAATTTGCGTGCAGAGTTTCTGCTAACTTCAAGTAGAAAATTGTGCCAGGCACATGACTGCAGGAGGGTGACGGCCAATCAGCATGTCATCAGAGTTATCATCTCATCAGGTGTGAAGTGCAGGTCAGCACAACTGAGCTCCGTGTTCACAGAGTGGTGCACAAACTGCTAAAGGCACCCAAGATACTGTTAGGTGGGAAGACGCATTAAAAACTAGCTCACATAGTGAGACAATGAACCTTTTCAATGTTCTTCCAGTTTTCTGACTGCATTAAAGAGAAGGTGTCTGCTGGTGCTAGTTCCGACATTTCCCTAACACTGTCATCGTCGTCGTCGTCTTCTTCTTCTCCTTCTTCTTTTTAACAAGATATATATGGGGGGCAGCGAGTTGGGGTACCTGCGTAGTTCAATTGGTTATGTGTCTGACTCTTGATTTCGGATCAGGTCATGATAACAGTGCTATGTCAGTTCGAGCTCTGCTTTAGGCTCTGCACTGACACTGCAGGGCCTGCTTGGGATTCTCTCTCCTCTCTCTCTCTGCCTCTCCCCTGCTTGTGCTCTCTTTCTCTCTCGAAATAAAAAACAAATTTAAGAAAATGTTTAAAAAAGAAAGAAAATACTTAGCTGAATTTAAAAAATAAATGTTCAGTCTTTTTGTCATATTTACCTTAAATATATCTCCTACTTATGAAAAAGGATACTTGGTTTTTCATTTATTGGCATGAACTGAAGTTTAGTTGTAAAGATATATTTAGTTTAAGTAAAAAAAAAAGGGTCAATTTGATTTTAAAAAACTAGTTGAAAATACTACCAGTGGTGTATAGATATGGCAAAAATCATAAAGATACAAACAAATTAAAGGTAATAAAATTTGTAAGCACAAATATGTGAAAATATCTAAGGGCAGTAGAATCTTACAGACTCTGGGCAGATCTTGATTCTGCCTTTCATTAACAATATGACCTTGGA
Organism: Crocuta crocuta; assembly: GCF_008692635.1. Taxonomy (NCBI): domain Eukaryota; kingdom Metazoa; phylum Chordata; class Mammalia; order Carnivora; family Hyaenidae; genus Crocuta; species Crocuta crocuta. Next base: position 2,116,178 of record NW_027531285.1, on the reverse strand, counting down.
GAAATTACTTAGCCTTTCTAAAATCAGTTATTTGTAAAATATCCCTAAAGTTATTTTAGACAACAAAGGAAATTATGCACATGAAAAAACTCAGTGTTGTCCCTGGAAGGTAATGAAAATGAAAAAAGTATTATTTCCTTTACCCCTTTTTATTTTTCCAATTTGGAATGAAAAAAATCTTTCCTGCCTTCCCTTCTGTGTGCATATGTGTATATGTGTGTGTGTGTGTGTGTGTGTGTGTGTGTGTGTGTGTGTGTATCTTATATCCTATTTTCTCAGCTTTTCTGCTTTTTTATAGATAGGCCATTTTTCCACATTTTTGAGACAACTAAGACCCAAAGTGATTTCCCAACTTGTTTAATTCACACAGTATTAAATGGCAGGGGTAGATGTTACTTCCAGTAGACCAGTAGACCACAGACTAGCAAAGCTTGCTTTTAGAAACTGTTACTGAACATTATTAAAATGTATTCCTAAAATGTGCAAGATAGAAAATATTAAATATGCATAAGGTAACCAGAACACTTACCAGGTTCTGGTCGATAAGAATTCTTATCAGGTTTCCAAAGGGCTGTACTTGCATTTCATCTCAGGCTACCCTGGAGCTTGTGATTTTTACATGTTCAGAGCCATTCTGAAGACAGTGAAGGGTTTATAAGGGAAGAGCTTTAAGTAAAGTATGGCTGATAGTGTGACCTGGTTTGCACCTGTGAGAATTTTAATGTGTGGGGAATCAGCCAGACATAGTCCCTGACTGCTTTGGTCATAAAGGTACACAGTGCATATGGGTGAACTGCAAGATGTCTCTTTGCAACTCGAATACTGCCTGGATTAAAACTTCCATGCATTCGTGAAATGCATTTTTTAAGCAATTAACTTCTTGTATGTGAGGAAAGAATTGTAAAAGGTTAGCACCATTTAAACGATTAATCTCTTTTCTACTGTGATCCTGTCTGTGGGGCTATGAATAAAACTGAAAAAAAAAAAAAAAGTGCCACTTTTTCCTTTCTTTCAGTTTCTGATTTAATGAAGAGCTTTCATACCTTTTCCCATTTCTTCTCTCGCAGATTATTAGATTCAATGTAGCTTGAGCAGGTCTATTAGTTCCATCAGAAATACTGCTGTTAATGACTTTCTTGGCTTGCTCAAGTACAAGTTTCTTGCACTGATATTTATCAAATGAAGGTAGTCTTTTATCTATTCATTGATTTTTATTCTGAGGAGTTTTTAAAGTTCATTATACTCAGTAACTTTAAAACTAGCTCAGAAAAAAAATCCATAAAGTCCTATGCATATTACATATTTGGTAATGGGTCAGCTGTATTTGGAGCACTAACACAAATCTGAAACTTGAAAAAAAAAACTGGTAATCATTTGGCAGATAAAATGTTCAGGCCACTAAGTTCAACAGCCTCTGGAAAAGGCAATGAAAGGTCAGTATCTATAATTAACTGACCCTTCCCCAAAATGTCTATTAATCTATCCAGTAAATATAATGTTGGAAAATTGTCCTCAGTAATTTGAATATGTTGAAGTCTCTCGATGAATGAATTGACTGATATATCTAAGAAATAGCTTCTGATATTTTCATACCAAATGTAACTTATGCTTAACATTTTAGATTTTTAAAAAAATTTTTATAGTTTAATTCTGAGACAGAGAGAGACAGAGCATGAGTGGGGGAGGAGTAGAGAGAGAGAGAGGCAGACAGAGAGACAGAATCTGAAACAGGCTCCATGCTCTGAGCTGTCAGCACAGAGCCCGACATGGGGTTTGTACCCACTAACGGTGAGATCATGACCTGACCCGAAGTCGGATGCTTACCCTACTGAGCCATGCACCCCTTAACATTTTAGATTTAGAATAAAGAAACATACAGCTAAGGTTTCAATGTTTTCATAGGTTCAATAGTATAGCAAATAAGAAGTATTACTAATGTACAGATCTGAGAAGAATAAAATGCTAATATATTTTTAAATAAACTTAGTATAAATAATGTTAGTGCCAGAAAATACAAGGAATATATCACTGTTATAAAAGGAATCCAACCTCTATTATTTACTAAGATGAATGGATTACTTCTATGTGCGTCCTTTGAATATAAAGATAGGTAGGCAAGGTTTAAGACATTAATCTTCACCTGATTAAACACGGTGAACACTCACCTGAGCTGTTTGTACTTCAGGGTCTAGAGTCTTCACTGACACAATTGTCCATAAAACAGTAAAGAGTGAAAAGACAGCAGAGAATTTAACAGAATGGGCATCTAATATGGCCACGGTGCACAAAGGCAGCATTATAAACCAGGAAGGGAAGATAGACAAAGTGTGGTTTAAATTTTATGACTCTAAGTGATATTACCATGGCGACAGTGCCATTTTTTATAAATGCCCTTTTCACCAATGCAATTTGTAGAATCTTTATGTCTCCCCCTAAACTGGAAGTAATTCTAGTTAAAATTATTCTTTGAAAGTCAAATGAAGCAAATCTACACCTACTAGGCAATCAGCGAGTTATTTCTTTCTCGTGAGTGGCTTAGAGAAAAATGGAAACATTTTCAAACATAGGTAATCAGCTTTGCTAAGCATATTCATAAGTACAAGTGTTCACATATTATGGAATTATTCTCATATAGAAATAAAATTCTTTTGCTTTCTTATTCTTTACATTAGTTGCTCAAATTATTTTTATTTCTTAAAAATATTGTGCAAATATTAGCATTTTAAAATTTCACGTATCAGGGTGCCTGGGTGGCTCAGTTGAGTAAGCGTCCCTATTCTTGATTTCTGCTCAGGTCATGATCTCATGTTTGTGAGATCGAGTCCTGGGATGGGCTCTGTGGTGGACATGGAGCCTGCCTGAGATTTTCTCTCTTCTCCCTTTGTCCCTCCTCACTTGCACACATCCTCTCTCATTCTCAAAAAAATAAAAGAAAATAATAAAAGAAAATAAAACTTGACATATTACTTGAATTCTAATTTCCTTAAAGCTAGAAATTTAGAAAGTTCTGGTCAACTAGTGGTAGTTTACAAAATTTATTTTTTACTTATATTCCTATTACTTATATACCCTTAATAGGCCCTATATTTGAAATATCATATCTATTTTCTTCAGTGAATTCCAAATAGACCTTTTAACTGGCAAGTTCAAATTTGAACAATGAAGGGGTAAGTAACAACGAACAAATGAGTAACACTTTAATATTACAGTCATTGTATTAGTTTTATGGAATATATGCAGATTGAAGAAAATGTTTTAGAATATAAATCCTTAACTAGAATATAAACTTCCATCTGAGAATGAGGCACCCCCCCCATCCCTAAAAGAGGCATTTTCTTTCTTATTCACTGACTTTTAACAAGTGCTTAGAATGGTGCCTGAGCATAATAATCACACAATTATAATAATCATAATAATCATTAATAAGTATTTGCTGGCTGCCTGAATAAAAATGGCATGAATGGAAAAACATCTAGCTAAACTGTTTCTGTTGCATTAAACTCTTAACATCACTAGAACCCTCTTTGCAGTAGATTTTGCTCTTTGGAATTCGAAAATAATTTACAGGAAGAGAAATATTTGCTTGTGTCTCAGAATCTTAGAAGAGTTTACTGATTTAGTGTTGCTTGGCTAGACAACATCAGACCAACCTATGGTGTGGGTTTTAGCCATCTGGCACAAAAATAGGCTTTCTGAGCAAATCATACATGTGGGCTATTTTAAGAACCCAACGTTACTGATGAATATGTAACATCTTACTCATCCTTAATGGAGTTGCCTGTTATGCAGCCAGAATATGTCATATCTACTCCATAGAACTCCCTATATGTGTTTGATCACTTGGATGGGAATCCCTGCCCATAAATGATCTAGTCTCTGTGTTCAGATCAATTGTGAGGAGACCAAGATCCCATTGGTGAGGATTAGGAAATGGGGGTAGAGTGAGATCTAAAGACTAAAACACAAAAATTTAGAGTTTGTCAAGTGTGATTATGTATGGTTAAATAAATGAAAGACAAATCTTTACTTTAAATGATATAATTATGTACCTTATTTTATTTCTTGACTAGTTCATTCTTCTTAGTATCCCCATAGAAATGAAAATAATTTCTCCAAATTTGAAATCAGGGTAACTTTTCTCAGAGATTTCAAATAGTTCTGTTAGGCTACAAACTCCTATATTACAGTTCAACAGAGATTATCTCAAAAGACTGTCTTGATGTATGACAGATTGTTAATAAAATATGCTGGTGGGCACTTGGGTGGTTCAATTGGTTAAGCACCTGACTCTTGATTTCGGTTCAGGTCATGATCTCACAGTCCTGAGATCAAGCCCAGCATTGGACTCCACAATGTGAAGCCCGCTTGAGATTCTCTCTCTCTCTCTCTCTCTCTCTCTCTTTTTCTTCCCTTCTTCCCCTCTCCCCTGCTCATGTGTGCTTCCTCTCAAAAATAAATAACCAAAAAAAAAAAATGCTGGAATTTTATTCTATTTTATTTATTTATTTATTTATTAATATTTTTATTTATTTCTAGGAGAGAGAGAGACAGCGTGAGCAGGGGAGGGTCAGAGAGAGAGGGAGACACAGACTCTGAAACAGGCTCCAGGCTCTGAGCTGGCAGTCAGCACAGAGCCCGACGCGAGGCTCGAACCCACGAACCGCGAGATCATGACCTAAGCGAAAGTTGGACGCTTAACCGACTAAGCCACCCAGGCGCCCCAAAATGCTGGAATTTCAAGACAACAAAAGTTGTAAGGGATGTGTATAAACACTGTAATTAATCATTTAAACGTTTTCCTTTCAAAGTTATTAAAATTTCCTACAACTGACACTTCTATTAAATTTCGTTACTTGAGGGAAGAGATTAAGTGTGCCATACACATATACTTACAGCAGGGATTTTTATAAACATGATCTTATTTCATCTGTTCAATAACCTGCGAAAACTTCCATTAACAGATGTTGAAGTAAGCCTCAGAAAGTCAGTGATTTGCCTAAGGTCCTGCAGTTATTAAAACGATTGCCCATCTGAATCTAAAACCCAAATAACCTTTCCGAATTGCTAAACTTACATCTGGCACTTAAAGTGCTTTTCTCCATTTAAAGGCAAAAAGACCAACTTCCTCTTGCCATTTTTCTTAGAATGCCTCTTTGGAGGTCTAGTGAGTCTAGATCTTTCCTCTAACCTTTTACATAAAGATAAATCCCATTAGGGGTCAATCTCATTCCCTAATGTTTACAGTGTAAGAATACCTCCAAGGTCATGGGCCAGATAACTTCTAGGTATGTGATAATGTTGAATTTTACCTGAGCCAGAATCCTGAGATACAGTGAAAATTAAGAACAACCCTCTTCCCTGTTCCCCCAATCCACCTTTTGTGTGGAAAATTGTTTACTGCAAGGAACTATCCTTCCCTATTTGACTTAGATAAGACTTACTGATGCCTACTTGTTTACCTTTGACACAGACATAGAGCCTCCAAATCCCCATTCTCAGTCTCATAAATGATTAGCTGAACTGTTTTATCCTTGTCTGATCAATGAAAATAAAATACTTCTCAACCAAACTTTGGTTAAGCTCCTCTTCTTCCAGTTCTCTGAACTTTGGCTCACTATCAGCCTGAGCCAGCATACAATCCTTTGGGAAGGGCCCCTCTGGGAAAATAGGCTGGCCCCAGGGTAAAACGTTACCTGATCTATTATTCAGTTTGCCAACTTTTCACCCCATTTCCCCAGAGCCAGTAAGTGCTAGCTTTGTTTGCTTTCCTCCATAAAAGGAAAAACTCTTTTAGTTTAACTCTCAGAAGCTTGCAGAGCTTATGGTCAAGGCTCATTATTGCAATAGCCCCATCCTCCCTTGCAACAATCTTCTCAAATAGAGCATTTACTTACTAAATTTATATTTGTTCTTAATTTGACATATGTAAAAGGGTAGCTCTGGATTTGGCTCTGAGACCACTTAGGAGTTATGCAAGAGATTATCATGAGGTTCAGCTTTTTGTCTCTTGGGGAGATAACTGTTCTGCTTTGCCACATAAAATGCATGAGATTCTGTTCTAATGACCAAAACCTTAACATTCTCACTAGCTTGACTAAACTTTAGATGAATTTCTTCTGGTCCAGGGGCCCCTGATCTCCATTTTCTTAGAGCATTTATTTCAGAGAATTTACATTTGCAAATTCTTTCTGTGCCCCTTTGAGATGTAAATCATCTCCCAGCTTCTTGCCACTTTCACAATTTAGGTTTTTCTTTCTCAAGGATCTGCAAGACTTTCTTTTGAAATGTACTCATTGAGGAAGGTAGCTCCCCCTATCTCTCAGTCTCTTTGAGAGGGTAGGCACCTAACTTAGATTTAAGTGACTATTAGCTAACATAGATGGCCTAATCACCTTGATCAACTTTTGTACTAATGCCTTCTGGTACTTTCCCACCAACTCACCCAGGCTTAAAATCTCTGCTGTCTTTTGTTTCCACAGAGCGGAGTTCAGTCTTTCTCTTCCATTGCCATAGTCTTGAATAATGTCTTCTTTACCTGTTTAACTCCATCCAGTGCAATTTTTCTTTGATAGTAACATTGTGGTCACTTTAGTCCTACCTTCTATGGATATACATCTGTGAAGGCTTACTCAAAAATTCGATTTTCTGTTCTATGTTCGATTTTCTAAAGGTAGGGAAGGACCTTTTTGTTGGGAGGATTGTTTTATGTCTCCAACAATTTTCATTACTAGCCTTTGAAATCTGACAGCTTTAATGCTTCAGATTGCACTATTCTAGAACAGTATGGGATTTCTAGAAAAGTAGCTCTTTTTTCTTGTTTTTGTATATTTAAGCTTATTTTTGGTCTGCCTCTCATTTCTAAAGCTTTAGAAGCTTTCTATTCATTTCCTTTTTTTTTCCCCTTCATATAGATACTCTGGGATGGTGAAAATATTTTATTTTGTTTTAATCTATACTCTAAATTTATTATGCTGCCTTATAACATCATTCGAGGTCATCTGGAAATTACATGTCTACCACAGTACATTTAACATCTCAAAAGTCCTTAGCTCTAAAGCCTTTGCTTTTGAAGTTGCTATTGAGCATGTTACTGTCCTACCTGCAGCCGGAACAACATCTGTCATACTTATCTAGGTGTACTTTAGTTTTGAATTCTCTGAAGTTTATTTTCTTATGAACTTGTGACTTTGAGCTTTTTGTGTACTTTCTGGGCTTAAAAATTGCAGATTGGGAGTCAGAGAGAGGCTTATTTCTTGATTTGTTTTATAATTCGGTGTCCTCACTTTGCTAACTAAATTCAGGTTACTTCAAATTTGCATTTTTATCACTCATGGGAGGTAATAATACAGAACCATGGAAAAACACAACAGAGTCAATACTGCTGTGTTGACTTTGATGTGTTGGTTTTAAGTCTCCTTCTGTTGTTCCTCCTCAGTGCCTTTAAGATTCACAGAATGCTGCCTGAATGACCTAGTGACTAAGTTATAATGAAAATGGCTTGCTTCTCTGCTTTGTATAATAATCCTCTAAATCACAGAGGGCATGTATACAAAAGTAATATTTAGAACCCAGTCTGATTAGAATACACAATAAAATGTGCTTAAAATAGGAGAAGGCTCATAGTTTGAGGGAATCTGAGGACATATTCCTCTCTTAATCAAATAATCATTAACACTAACACGTGCTAAGTACCATACTAAGGAAAACTACAAAATAAAATAAGCCATGAGAAATTCACAAATCAATAACCCAGAAGGAAGAGAAATCACTAACTACAATATATCAAGTTCAGGTTGATGAGATATGTATAGAGTGTGGTCTATACATATAGAAGCAAACTCAAATGTGTCCAGGAAGGTTGGGGACTTTGTTCAGGGATGGATGGATTCATGAATTGTGACAATAGTCTTGAAGATATAAGATACGTTGATCAGCCAGACAAAGTGGGGAAGAGTATTCAAGTTAGAAGGAACAGCACACACACACAGCATGACATGGTAGGTCAAGGACCATCAAATAATTCAGAATTCCTCTATCTTATCCACCTCTCCCATCCTCCTATGCCTTACCATATGCACACGGGATACAAAACCAAAAGAGACCACCCAGCCTGCAAGAGGCTATAAGTTTAGTTGGAGAAAGAGACATTTTTAAAAAGTAATAGCAACAATGAAGTGAGTGTTCTGATAGAAGTCTGTGTGAGCTGTGGAGGGCATACTTAACTCTAACCGGGAATATCAGGAAAGTTTCTAGAAGGCATCATATTAGAGCTGAGTAATAACGTAAAAGTGGATGTTCACCAGTATGAGGAACAGAATGACATTCCAGGAAAGTTGGTCCCTGCCCCTAACTCTCACACTGCAGGCAACCTATGTTCATTTAAATGCAATTTTACAATATTGTACTTTCTTGTACAAAGCATCTTTCACTCGGTGTAATTTCAGTAGTTTATTCCATTTTGTTGTTGAGTAGTGTCCACTGTATGAATATATAACCACACTTCACATATCCACTTTCTGATTGATGGATTGTTTCTAGATTTTGGATATTATGAGTAAAGCTGCTGAAACATTCTTACACAAGTACTCTCTAGACATATATTTTCATTTCTCCTCAATGCTTAGGAGTTGAACTGCTGGCTCATTATGTCTAGTTTTATAAGAAATTGCCAGACATTTCTAAATGGTTATCATATTGTGTCTTCCTAAAGAGTTTGAATGCTCCACATCTTTGCCAATATTTCACTACATTAGTCCATTAAACATTCTGGGGGATGTGCAGTATTACCTTTTTGCAGTTTTAACTTGTAGTTTCTTGAAGATTAATGATTTGAAGTGTACTTTCATGTGCTTATTTCTTCTTTGGTGAAGTATCTGTTTGCCCTACGTTCTTCATGTACCATGTGTTCTATCTTAAGGTTTCTCAATTCTGGCTACACATGAAAACATCTTTGGACTTTTGCCTTGACTCCACCCCCACTCTGATTTAGTTGTTATAGCCTGAGGCCCCTGTCATTGGTATTTATGAAAAAGCACGCTTAGTGATTCTATGTGCACCCAGGTTTGAAAACCTTATTGCTGTGGTTCTCAACTTCCGTAGGCATCAGAATCCCCTGGAGGGTTTGTTAAAAACACAGATAGCTGAGATCCACCTCCAGAGTTTCTAAATCAGTGAGTCTGGGTTAAAGTCTGAGAATTTGCTTTTCTGAGAGCTGGCATTTCTAGCAAGTTTCCACATGATGTGATACTGCTGGCTCTGGAACGACCATGTGAGAACTGCTGCTTTTGCCAAACTTACCAATGAGCTTCTCAATAGACACCACATTCTTCCAAGCCTTTCTTCGGTATCTCCTGTTCTCTCTGTGTTCTCCTTCTGTGTTTCTTGCACGTGCTTTTTCATTCTTTAAGAACCAGCATTAATGTCACAACCTTTATGAAGTCTGCTCAGATTCATTTGCTCTGCCATTTCCCTGCCGCACTCTACTGTCGTGAATCACGCAATAACAGTACTTATCACACTGTTGGGTTAATATCTGTTTATTTGTGCTGGCTGCAGCACTTCCCTCCTCTACGCGAGGCGAGTGCTATGAAATCAGAAACCACTACACCTTGATCTTTGAATCTTTAGCAACCAACAATATCTGGTACATTACCGAGTTTCCACTATTTTATTTAAACAATTTTTTTGGTTGTTTTGAGTGGCTGGGTAACTAATCGAAAATGTGATATATAAGGTTGCTCACATGCTTAGATTCTTTAAAACTACAATTGACCATCTGTTATTTAATTGGCAGCCAGATCACAAGAGCCTGAGAGCAAATGTACAGCAACAACTAAAATAAAAGCCACATATCATTATAGGATATAGTTAGCGTTATCTTAAAAAAAAAAAAAAAAGAGAGAGAGAGGAAAAGAAAAAAACATAAGAAGGGGACTTGAAAGGAATTATTCTGAATTGAATAAGCCAGAAAGTATAAAATCAAAGAAAAATTTAACAAGATGAAAGCAGAGTATGATTTTTCTCAGCATATTATATTTGTTTCCTGAAGGCTTTCTTATCAAATAAGAAGTAGTTTTTAATAAATTGAATCTCCAGAGACTTTAAAAACACAAAGTGCCATATGAAGATTGTTGTTAGAAATGTTGTAATGTTTTATTGAAAGCTTCACTTGCAAAATGAGATGCTAATGATGACGGCAATGATAACAATAGCTGCAATTTACTAGCTCACATTGTGCCAAAGAACTTTAACTCATGCTGTTCATGAGTTATCTCATTTAATCCTTACAAGAGCCCTATACGGTAGGTATTATTATTCCAATTTCATAGATGACAAAACAGAAGCTGAGAGAAGTTAAATAGTTTGTTCAAGGTCAGTATTCAAACCCATTTTGGGGGAGGGTTACCAGATAAATTACAGGAAGCCTAGGTGAGTTTGAATTTTGACAAATAAGTTTTTTGGTTACAAGTATGTTTTGTGTAATATACGGGGCATGATTACATTAGAAAATTATTCATTGTTTATTTGAAATTCAAACTTAAGTGGGTGTCCTGTATTTTTATTTGCTAAATCTGAAAACCCTACTTTATCTCACTCGAGAAAGATTTCTCTAAGACCACTAGGCTGCATTGTGTCCTAGTTCTCTTTTATATAAAGTCAATTCCCAATTTACTTACATGAAATTTATGGGCCAAACTTCAGACATCAAGGCCCTTTACGATCTGGACACCACCTTCCTATTCTTCCATTCAGGGGAGTAACAAGTGCCCAGGTTCTGAGACAGGAGCTGAATGATGCGGGCCTGGAGGCCAGTGTGGCTGCCACGGAGTGAGCGGAAAGAAGTCAGAGCCACATCAAAGGCTACATAATGCAGGGCTCCAGAGATCACTGTGAGGACACATGTTTCTATTTTGAGCGAGGTGGGCAGCTCTTGGGGAGTTTAAAACAGAATGACATGACCTGGATTAAGTTCTTTTTTTTTTAATGTTTTTACTTTTGAGAGAGAGTGCAAGCTCGGGAGAGGCAGAGAGAAATGGACAGAGGGTCTGAAGCAGGCTTTGTGCTAACAGCAACGGGCCAGACATGGGGCTTGAACTCAAGTTCAGCAAGATCACGATCTGAGCTGAAGTCAGAGGGTCAACCCGCTGAGCAGCCCAGGCTTCCCGACCTGGCTCAAGTTTTAAGAGGAGCACATTGGCTGCTGCTGGAGAATCACATGCAGAAGTGAGATGCATTGCAGATATTCATGCAGGCAGCTCAAGTGGCTGCTGTTCCTGACGGTGGGATCAGGTTCAACCTGAGTTATGTTGTGCTCTGCGTGACAACTTCCAACTCGGAGCTGAGGAGAAGGGCTTCATTCTATCAGCCCTTACGTGGAACTTGGTGTTTCATACTGAGACCTGAAGTGACGGCGCTCCAGGAGCACCTTGTGGGTGTTGCATCTTTGGGTACAGAAGAGCAGCGCTACGGGCAGAGAACAATGTTCTCTCACAAGAGGGAGCAGCAAAGGCTGAGGCAAGACTGCACCCTGAAGGGGAGAGCAGGTGGGGCACAGGTGGCAGAAGCACATATCATGTTTCTGAGCATAAATGAGACATTCCAGGGATCTCTTCCACCTCCCACCGGGAGAGACTTGAGGGAGGGGCTGGCATGGTACTGCAACTGTTCAGGGGTTCATATGAGGCTGAAAGACTTTTATTAGTGGTCTAACTGTGACTCAATTTATAGCATACCTGGATATGCATGGAAACAATAGGGTGAGCAAAATTAAATAAAAGAAGTTCAAGGGGAAAAGAAAACACAAAGGGCGATATGAAAGGATACAGTGCCCTACAAAAAGCCCACAAACACTTGGCAGATTTCTTTTTTTTTTTTTTAATATTTTTATTTATTTCTAGGGGAGAGAGAGAGAGAGACAGCATGAGCCGGGGAGGGTCAGAGAGAGAGGGAGACACAGACACTGAAATAGGCTCCAGGCTCTGAGGTGGCAGTCAGCACAGAGCCTGATGCAGAGCTCGAACCCACGAACCACAAGATCATGACCTAAGCGAAAGTTGGACGCTTAATCGACTAAGCCACCCAGGCGCCCCACACTTGGCAGATTTCTAACTGAGTATCTCCTTTGTGCTGGACATGTGCTTTTTAGACATTACTTCATTTATTGTTCACAACAATCCTCAGTCCAGCACATATTATTACTACTCCCCTTTTATAGATGAAAAAAGGTTGAGGCCAGTGAGGATACAGGTAAGCAGCTTCTATAAAGTCATGGACATTTGAAATGTTTCTGTTAAACTGCAGGCAGAGTTCACATTGTTTTTTTTTTTTTGTTTATTTGTTTATTTGTTTTTTGTTTGTTTTTTAAATTTAATGTCTTTATTTTATTTTGAGAGACAGAGAGCGAGCCGGGGAAGGGCAGAGAGAGAGAGAGGGAGACACAGGATCTGAAGCAGGCTCCAGGCTCTGAGCTGTCAGCACAGCGCCCGATGTGGGGCTCGAACCCACAGACTGCGAGATCATGACCTGAGCCGAAGTTGGATGCTTAACCGACTGAGCCACCCAGGTGCCCCTCACATTGTTTTTATTTTTTATTTTTATTTTTTTATTTTTTATTTTTTTCCCTCACATTGTTTTTAAAGTAATCTCTATGCCCAATATAGGGCTCCAACTCACGAACCTGACAATAAGAGTTGTGTGCTCTACTCACTAAGTCAGCCAGGTGCCCAAGAGTTTGCATTTAAAAATTTTTTTAACATTTATTTATTTTTGAAAGACAGAACACAAGCAAGGAAGGGACAGAGAGAGACACACACAGAATCTGAAACAGGCTCTAGGCTACCAGCTCTAAGCTGTCAGCACAAAGCCCGATGCGGGGCTCAAATCCATGAACCATGAGATCGTGACCTGAGCCAAAGTTGATGCTTAACCAATTGAGTGAGCCACCCAGCTGCCCCAAGAGTTTGTGTGTTTAAAAACAATGAAACCATCAAGCCTCCTTTGGGGAGGGGTAAAAGTTTATCCTAATGAGCTAGGTAGAGAGAGTTCTTTAGCTAAAATAAAAATGACTGAAATCAAGAAAGATGCCAAAAAGAGCAGACTAGAGCTCCTGAAGAGGCAGGATTCCAAGGCAGAGAGCTAGAGTGCAGGTGTCCACCTGTCATACCCTTTGCTTCCCATTGAGCACTTAGCCATTTCCCATTTCTGTTGAGAAGAGCTGCCAATTAGCTGTAGTGGTCCTGGCCCTTCATACCTCAGCTGTAAGCCACCCAGGCCAGGTCACTTGCAGGACACATGCACCATGATTTTTCATCCGATCCCTAACTCTGTCCAAATTATGGACTGACAGAATTCAAGATGAAGGTCTCAATGCTGCACTGAAATACAGGTCCAAATCAAACAGGCTAAGTAACCACTTTCTTGCTTCCTTGTGATATATACCTCTAACTAATTCAGTTGACATACCTTTGGGAGTATGTCTCCCAAGTTCTTCCTGGTTCCCTAGCTAACATTCAGCCCAAATGATGAAAATGAGAAAAGAGAGATGCATGGTTGATAAAGGGGGGCATGCAGGTAAAGGATTTCATTAGAAAAAAAATCAAAAGTTTCAAAAAGGAGACATTTTCAGGCTTGTTCATAAAGACTGAAAATGTTGATCAGAATGCTTTATGCATTTCAGTTTTTCAGGGATGTATCAGAATGCTTGCTTAGAGGTCTCTTCAACTATAGGGTTCGATTTGTGGTCCAAACCTTCTCCAGTGTGCATAGAAATTCAATGTCTTATAAGCCCAGGTGACTTGCTGCTTAATTCAAATTTAATTTCAGTGTTTTGGTAAATGCTGAAAGATGTATTACAATGTAGTGCTCAGCTTGCATACCTAAGCATTACACAATCTAGCTAGGTAATTCTACTGTGGATTCTTACTAGATTTACCTGATTTGATTGTATGTAGTCAGCAGAAGGAAAAGTATTTACAAGTAGATTTCAAAAGAGCTCAAATTCTCTAAAATCCATTTAAATGTTTGGTTTGTCTATATTTTCCTTTGTGAATTGATGGTTTAGCTCTGTACTTTCAAGCCTCAGCCTGATGAAAGGACAGATTTCTGGGCTCTTTCCCAGATAATCTATATCAGCATTTTCAGCAAGCACCTTAGGTATTTGGAAGCAAGTCAGCCAAGAACTTTGATTTGGCATACAGTGAAGAGACTCTCTAAGGCCCCTTGATACATCTGACAGCTTTGTAACGTCTTGGAGTATATATATACCTAGAAGCCCGAGTAGAGTTCATTAGCAGGGTACTAAGCACTTACTTTTCTATAGTATTTCCATTATGACATAGACTACTTTTATTTTGGATCATGTTATTTTATAAAAACGGTGATTACAACTTTGGCAGATATGAAAAAAATTAAAAAGCTTGGAAGATAAATGTCTTATTTGAGAAGTTTCCAGTAGTTTTATAAAAAAATATGTCTATTTTCTATGTATCTATTGTCTGCCCTCCCACCCACTTACCTATTTATCATATGAAGTATCTAATGTATTTTGGATATTAAATATATTTTCTGTAAAATGATCTGGGAACAATGAAGACTGATTTGAATATTTTTTCTCCACCTTAGCACATACTGTTGCTGTAATTTGGTATCCTTTGAGAAAAAGTTCCAATCTTTCTCCTGCCAGAAGTCTTTCTTGACCACCCCAGCTATGTGTGATTCCGCATTTATAAACCGTATCTCATATGGTTTCTTACCATAATATACCGCTGTAAGAAGAATCTGTAGCTTTTATCCTCAGTCAATTTATAGACTTCTGGAGGGAAAAATTATGATGTTCCTTCTTTACTCCCATAGCAAAAAACTCAGTGTCATTCATTAGTGTTCAGTCAATAAATATTTGCAAATGGATTTATTCAGAAAGAGGAATATGGTAGTGGTGTGATAATGAATGTACAGTGCATTAATAGAGTTCAATTTTAAATAAATTCGAATCTTAATTTCTAAGCATTAATGAACTATGTAGGCATAGATGATTATAGAATCACGAATTTTTAGCTCTGTCTGACTTCTCATCAATTATCAAGTAAAAGTCTATTGTTTTTTTACCTGAGGAAATCAGATTCTATAAGGCACTAAGCTGCTTGAAAAAAAGGAACCATTTACTTGAACATTCATTTCAGACAGAAAGCAACAGTTTTAGTTATTTTTGCATTTTTTTGTAGCACCTGGTTCACACACAATAGACACCAAATATCAGGGGACTGGATTGCTTCTTGGAAATCAGTTTCACTAACTGGGTATTTAGAACTAGATGGTGAATAGATAGCTCATGCCTTCAGCTTCTCACATACTTCACAAGGGGTACCACCACCGACAGCTGTCCCATTAGCTTATTTTGCTGGATCTTCCTTGCCTCTGATAGAATTCTTGTTTCCTGTTCATTCCATATCTTTGAGCACCTGTCTGAGCATGTGTATACTACCTCTTCTTTCTGACTCTTACTGGGTGTGCTAAAAGCCTAATTATATTGTATCCTTGCTGAATCTGTAATCATATTTGCCTTTCTAAAAGAGAAGAGTTATGCTTTTATTTTCCTTTTTGGGAGCCATGCATGATTTGGTTCATGTGATCTGGAAAGGAGAAAACAGTGGACACCAGATAGAGCAATTTTTTCTTGGCCAATCCCTAGGAGGGACTCCCCAGTCTCCATTTAGATCGCTCATCTTCATTCATTGTTTTCCAAATCTTGGAAACAAAGTGAGATACTAGAGAAGGATTTAACCCTTCAGTATCCTAAGTCCCCAGTTATAACACAAGGGTTGAGGGGGGAAACCCTAGCATCTCCAGGCAGCAATAGATCTAATCAGTTACTTTTTGTGTGTTTAGAGTGTAAACGAAACACTATGGTTTGGATTTATTCTCTTGGCTGCACGATCAACCTCTGCTCCTTCAGATGTGATGTTCCTGAAAAACAGACTCAGAGTAAAGATCAAACAGAATGGATTTTAGACATTTCTGATCTGACCTTACTATTTTGCTGATAAGAAGTTGAGACTCAGAGAAGTTACTTGTTGAAGGTGATTCAGTTGGATTGGATAGTGACAGATCTGGGACTCAAACTGGCCATACTGTCTCCTTCATGGCTGCTGACCTTTGGTAACTGTCTTACTCTTTAACTTCTTTTACTTTATCTGATATTTGGAGTGATTTCATGCTCAGGTAGATGACCAATCTTGTAGTTGAGGCTTGAAGTTCTTTGACTTTTCATATATGGTGGCTTTTTCTCTGACCCCACTTCCATCACCATCTCCTATAGATCTTCTTATCACTTACCTGTCACATGTCTGAAATACCTGAGTCTCCAAGATTTTTTATTTTAACATTTATTTATTTTTGAGGTGGGGGGGAGTGGCAGAGAGAAAGGGAGACAAAGAATCCTAAGCAGGCTCCAGGCTCTGAGAGAGACTGACACGGGGCTTGAGCTGGTGAACTGCGAGATCATAACCTGAACTGAAGTTGGATGTTTAACCGACTGAGTCACCCAGGAGCCTGGGGGTTTTTGATTTTAGTGTCATAAAAAGCACTGTAGGATTTTAAGCAAGGAAGAAACATTACCTCATGTATAGTTTATGAAGATTTTTATCTTTCTTGTGTGGAGAATGGAGTGCATGGGCTGAACCAAAAAAATGAGTTTAGCTGTAATGAAGATGTAACTAGCTTTGGGTTATGATTTGGAGGTAGAATTAATGGGAGAAGGTGGAGAGAATCAAAGGTAATCCTAGTCTTTTTCATTTTAACAACTGTGTGGATAATGATGTTGTTAGACTGGAAAGGGATAAGATGACTGAAAAAAACCCCAAGAATGTTTTGTATATATTGAGTTTTGATTGTTTATTGGAGATCTATGAGGAGACAGGCATATAAATGCTTGAGTCTAGAATGCTAGGATGAGATCAAGGATAGAAATACAGATTTAGGAATCTTTGGTCTATAGATGACATTTGAAGCTCTAAGTCATCCTGGGAAAGTATGTAGAAAGAGAAGATAGCCTATGACAAAGCCCTGGACTACTCCAATATTTAAAATCAGAGTATGAAGGGGTACTTGTGTAGCTCAGTTGGCTAAGTGTCTGACTCTTGGTTTTAGTTCAGGTCATGATCTCACAGTTTGTGAGTCTGAACCCCACATCAGTGTGCACTGACAGTGTGCAGCCTGCTTGGGATTTCTCTCTCCCTCTCTGCCCTCACTGGCTTGTTCTCTCTCTCTCAAAAATTATATATATATAATAAAATGGGAGTATGGAGTGAAAGTTTCTAACATAGGAAAATGAGAATGAACAATTGGTAAGGTAGGATAATTTCTCAGAATTCTCCTAATCAATTCTCAGTAAAATTCTGCTGAGAAGTAAATGAGAATAAGGACAGAGAGGTAACGATTGGAAATGGGAACACGGAGGGCTCCAGAGACCTCAGCAAAAGCAATCACAATAGAATGGTGAAATCAGAAGTCTGATTAGAATGGGCTGAGGAAATTAAGTTATTGAATTAAAGTCTGGCCTGAGGAGAAGCTGAAAAAGTTGTCAGTCCTTCATTCTAGTCTCTCTCAATAGATCTCTGAAATCAAAACCATTCTAAAAAGTAACCAAAGCCCTTCAAACTGATGCAGACTTTTGGAGAAATAAGGGTGGTTATTAAAAGACTCATATTTGTAAAGTTTAAATGAAGGTCCCATGGAATTTAAACAGAACTGGAATGTTAAAAAAATCAGTATACAGCTCCATAAATGAAACTACTGACAGAGTGGTTACCATGCCAACACAACAACCACCATGACAAAATTAGTTAAGTAAGTAATTATTAAGTAAGTATTGTAACAAATTGAATCTGATATTACCTGGGATAAGTCAAGTTTAATATGATCAGTCCACAGATATTTGAGAATTGGCAACACACACACACAGACACACACACACACTCACTCACACTTGCCTTCTCATTTTTATTAGTCAATTCCTTTAAAATAGTATGTTTAATTTCATGGATGATAAAATATGAGAAACCGCATCTTCATCAGCATAGCTTTATCAAGTCCTTGGTGTGAGTATATAGGTAAGGACATCAGAAATGAGCAGCATGATTACAACATTGGGAAAATAAAACACATAAAGAATCAAGTCTTGGCTAAATCCTCAGCTCGTAAAAATTGGTTGTCAATCAGCACTAGCACTGAAGATGGAGAAGTGGCCATATACCCAGGGTCATCTTAGTCTGCACACTGTAGAAACAACCATTGGCCATACAACTAGTAAAGATAATTATCTTCACTGAGTGACACTATCTAATGAGAGAGAGAGCCATGTGTCTTCCAGTAGATGGTCGTTTGTTGCTAGGATATTATATCCACGTATAGTTCACATATAATTGCACAAATGCAAGATTCCTTTTATGATGGAGCATCCCGGAAAAGAGAATCTTTCATTTGGAACTTCAAATATAACTTATCTCATATGTAATATTTCAGCTGTCCATGAATTTTCTTGGTCGTATTTTAAGTTAGCAGAAACGTATTGAGCACTTATTATGTGCAAAGCACTGTAGTGATGTTGTCCTGCATATATGCATATAAGAAATAAATATGCCCCAAGTATTTTATCTTTCATTTTGAATGAATGAGTGGCTGGCATGCTGGTGCTGTTACCAAAGGGTGTGAACACCAAATGTTTAGTTCCTACCAGCTCATGACCCCCATCTTCATCGAAGTCCTCCTCTATCCCATCAGTCATCTCTTCTCCATCCGCATCTGGCCCTCCTTCAGTAGGCTCCTCTGTAGAGTGATCTGCATTCTCTGACACACATTCATCTTGGATCAGCTCTATACTCTCTTCCAATTGCTTCTTCTGAGCTTCTGGTGGGGGAGAAAGCAAACGACTACTACCTTGGGTTGCTCATGAGCCATTTGGATAAACCATGAAAAAACAGTCTATGAAAGGATAAATTCTGTGTGAGGAAGATAAGTAATGTTATGTTCTGGTTGCATTTATTCAGTCATGTAAATTATGTACCTATATCTATGTGCATTTTCATGGAAGTATATTTACTTTTAAATGGAATTAGCAAAAATTAGGAAATCTAGATGATACTAGTACATAAATAAGTAAAGATTTACATAAATAGATGGATCTTTCTTGCTATATATATTCTTTTCTAATAGGGATATTCTCTTGGAGGAAAAAGTATAACAAAAACAGGGCAAAAATCATATAAAATATAGAACTTGTTCACTCATGGAGGGAAGATGAAGAAAGCTCATTGACAAGTCAAACTTAACTGAAAAAGACAAAAATTCACCAAGAAAAAAAATACAAAAGCACATGCGCTGTCTTTCAGACAACTTGTCTACGTGAACAATATTTTGAAATTTTAGAGTCTAGATTCTGTTGGCAGATATGGCTAACTGCAGTGGTTAAGAATAAAATTCTGATGTTAGATTTACTAGCTTTGTGATGCAAAGCCAAAATGGATAACCCTTCTTGTGCCTCAGGTTTTTCATCCATACAATTAGGATAACTACTTCCTAACTTCCAGGTTTTCGATTAATGTTTAGTAGAGTTTTTGCAAATAATAAGTGCTCAACAAATGAAGTTACATTCTACATTAACAGAATTCCCTTTAATTACCAGGGTGTACTTGCTCCATTTACAGAAATTTGCTCAGATGGGAATTATGCTGACAACATAATAAATATTTCCCCTAGTGCTTGGTGTTCATACCCTGTGAAAATATCAAGAAGCATTGGGTATTGAATAAATGAGATCAGTTACTCTACCTCCTTCTCTTAACTTATTCTCATGTATACATGGCTATCTCAAAAGCTGGCTGATTTTCACCCATTTTGATCATTGTTATTTTATCAGATAATTATCCCATTATTTGATTTGAATTTTAAGAGATGCTACATTTTAAGCTTATATATTTATATTTTATGGCAATAAAAGATAGTTTATAGAGCCAAATAAATTGAGGAGTCTTCACTCCTAGTCTTTTTCATAATGTGAGTTAAAAAGAAAGTAAGTATTGATATACATATATTTTGACTCAGCACAAATCTTTTCAAAGACAAGTAACATGTAAATCAATAAACTGATAAAAATGATGTGTAAATAAGCAGTTATCCTTTTCTACAAATTGTTTAAAATTGTAGTAATAGTTACTTGTATGAATACATGTGTTTTTGCAGTTTAATTCTCCAAATAATAAAGATTATGTATTGAAAATACGGCAGAAGGATAGGGTTGTGCTCTGGTCCCGCTGTCAGAGGACAGAATTGTAGTTCCAGCTTAGCTACTTACCAGTAGAATCGTGCGCACTGGGCTTGAGTCTGTTTTGGCCACTTGGTCAGGTCATTTAAATCTATTAGGTCAATCTTTCCTCATCTATATAAAAGCTTTCATAAAAATCCCTACCTGTGGCGTTTGCTGTGAGGATTAACAGAGCTTCTATTTTGGAAATGTTTTGCATACTATGAGGGGCTACATAAATGTGTGCTGTTACATATATAAAGGAGACTGCGTGCTCCTCATTGTGAAGGTGTCATGGTAACAACAACGGTAAGCGTGGAACCAGCGGCCTGGTAAGATCAGGACTAACTGAAACACTTGTGGGGCTAGGCTCTCTTTCAAAGGAGAAGAACTGGTAGGTCCACAAAGGCTAAAAATAATGCTACACGCATCTTCAAATGACAAAACCCAGGGTCTTCACTTACTTCCCATATATAGGCACAGGCTACATATTTCATGATGTTTTTCTGTCCACTTGTTAGTTTCAGTTTTCTCCACAGATCAGCATAACGAATGTAGTGATGATGTCAATTCTGCTTTTAAAGCTACACTTTTTATCTTCATATATGTGAATGTACTGATGAAAACAAGGAGCTTAAACTCCCTTTTCTCTGATGTCTTATCTACATCACTTTTAGCATAGAAAGTCTTATGAAGACCCTAAAGTGATTCTTGTAAAACGTAACCAAAAAGTTTAATTGGGAGATTACCAAGTATCTGGATGAAAAGGAAGGCAAATCAGGCAAGAGACACAGACCAAACACATGCTGAACTTAACGGTTATTGAAAATTGCCAGTTTTTATTCGTCTCATCTTCTTTCCACCTATCACTGACCTCTACAGTTTTTGACCTTTAACCTATCTACACAACCGTGACCAGCACCAACGGAGACAAAACTGTGACGGGCAGACTAGTTTGAGCACAGAAGTTTTGAATCTTTGATGTTAATCACATCCCATGCTCTACCCTATAGCCTCTACTATGGCTGACCCTTTGGATAGCACAATGCATCTGGCAACTCTGGTTTCAACCCTTCAGTCTTTCTCCTTAGAGTGATTTTTGTATTTATCATTTGGTCCCTCCCTTTCGGCCGCTTTAAGTCCCCACTTGTTCAAAATAACCATTGCTCTCATGACCTGATGCTGGTATTTCAGGAATGAGAGAGGAATGGGCGTTTGGGATTGGACTATTGTTATCCTATACAGTGAAAAATGTCTTGAATCTTACAACTTTTCCTAAAGCCAGACTTTCTGGATTTTAAGTCATTATATTTATTCTTTTGTTATAATACACAACTGTACTTTTGTTTAGGATTAATATTAGTTTGGAAATTCATTTGGTTTGACATATACATTTCTTCTCTAATGATTTCAGAAGTATTTGTTCTCTGGAAACCCTCACTTTTTAATGTTGAAAGTAATATTCGTCTTTTCCCCCCTGTGGAAAATTTTTGGCCAAAGAACCACAGAAGATTTTTCAGAGAACCCACGTGGGATCAGAGCTTAAAGATTCCTAGCCCTCATTTGGCTTTGTATACCAATTTGTTGTAGTTATGTTTGAAATCCAAGCTGACTCTCCTGATCTTCCTAAACTAAATAGGATCCCTTTTTCCCCGATCAACCAAAGCCCAAATCAAATGCAGTCTTACAGTTACTCTACGCTTGTCATATCCTTCTCTCATGTATCCTTGATCCTTGAGCTATTGCCTCAAAGGTCATGGTCAAACTCAAAAGGGGATAATATAGATGTTAATCTTGTGAAAAGTGCAATACAAGTCCGTTATCAAGAAATAGTTTGGTTTGCTCTGTACTGAGTCTGTACTGACTGAATGCTTGTATATAGAAGAGATAATATAAACTATTAGAAAGAATATAGAATTTGAGATCTATAATTCTGTTAATTACTAATCCCACTAACTGTAGCTTTCTTCTCTAAAAGATGTGCATGAAAAGAACATCTTCAGAGTTTTTGTGTATTCAAATGAGGAAAAAGGGATGAACATGTTTTTTAAAATGTAAAGGTAACACAAACATGTTGTCATAACAAGCTCAAAAACAGTTATTGAGTTGAACCTATATTATTGCTCCAGACAAACAGTTTATGTCAAAATCATTCATTACTATTGACCATTAAACATCTATAGTATGAGGACAATTTGGGCTTTGACATAGCTCCTTCATTTCTGTTTAAACAGACATAGTGTTTTAAGTTAGTGTCTGCTTTTTTGTGTGTGTTATACAGTATACCTGTAATTCCTCTGACAGCCAATTTCAAAGGCAATAGTGTTCAATGCAAAAAACCTAGGATTCATCCTCATTCATCCATTCATTAACTTGAAGGCTAAATGCATGAAAGACATTATCTGGTTTGAGAAAAAAATCTTTAATTACAATGGCAATCAATTCATAGCAGTTTAACAGAAATACAATCAACCTGTGCTTCAGTAATATGTAGTCATCATAGATTTTTGTCATTACCTCAGTGAGAAATGTTATAATCACTAAACAGTGATAGATTCCAGGAATAAAATCACAGATGAAAGCACATCTTGTTTATTAAACTGTTGGTTCACAGTTTAACAAGCAGTTCTGATCTAGTAATGATTTTGTTGAAGTAGAAACAAAGCAGCTTGTTCTATTTTTTTAATGAATAATTATCTAACTTTATTTCTCCTAGAAATAAGTAGTATGTTTTGGTTTATTCCTCATGTTATAACATTTTCTTCATCTACATAATTCCTTTTCTATTTATCACTTTTCCCTTTTTATTGTGAGTGTTGGGTATATATGTGCTATGTCTGTGTGTGCATGCCCATTTATGTCTCTACTACTAAAGTTCTTTGGGGCAGAAACAATTTTTATTCATCTCCGTAGCCCTGATGGTTCACTCAGAGCCTCACATGCAAATGAAATATCTGCTGAACACATTCACGAATTGTGATGGCACTAAAAAATGAAAGGAAATGTGTGGGTGTCAAATTCCTTTCATAGAGTCAAAACTGATTGCTGAATCTGGCACCATGGTTGCAGACGTATGAGTCTACAGAGGTTAAAAGAAACATCCTTGTTACATTTTACATGGGAGCCATATACTCCTAAGGCAAACAAAATGCGGGGTCTGAGCGTTTCTTAGAAGACTGTTCATTTTTACATGGTAAGCCTTCAGGAGAAGAAATAAAATGTGAGGTGTGCAAGGGCTTATGGGAGGAAGGCTGCTTTGGGACACTGGCATCTTCTGGAGTCTCTGCTGACTTCTTTAAGTCAGAATGACAGGTGGCCATAGCATTTTCTTTTTTTGTAGACACAGTGAATTTTAGATTTTTTTTGGAAGAATGTATTAGGAACCAAAAGGCTAGCAGCTGATGCCTAAAAGATATCTCTAATATTACATAAATTATGGATTTCAACAAAAAAAAAGGTTTATTATGGCTCCAAGTTAGTGAGTGCTTACAAAGTACTGATCATGCAACATGCATTAACCACAGGCTTTGAAACATGCTGCAGGGTAGGCTTCTTTATCATTTTCCAGGTGGAGAAATGGGTACCCATGGTCACACAGTTAATAAGTTTAAGTGTTAGAGTTCCCGCTTAAGGTTTTCTGACTCCATGCCCTGGGATGTTTCCTAATCTATCTCTAGGAAAAAGGCCTAATTTGACAGAGCTTTGAATCTCCTCAGTAACCAGACAATTTCAAATTAAAGAATGAAGAAATCTGTTTAGTTAGGGGCACCTGCTCCAACTAAATAATGGCTATCAAAGGAAAAAAAGTACAAGTGCTAGTTAAGTACTTCCGTTAATGGGAATATGCCTCAGGCTCTAAGAAGCCATGAAAGGAAGGAATTTGATATTAAATTTCAATCTTGATATTCAAAACATTTTTTGCAAGTCTCATTTTTATTTCAAAAGCTACATGTGATATAGAAAATGAGTTAGAATTGTTGGGATTTATATTCAAAGCATTTTTATTAAATTCAGTTTGCTGCATAGCTATTATCATTAATATAACTCTGAAAATTGGTTGAGTTGGCAATTAAGTTTTTTGACAGGCTGGCTTAATTGCTAGCTAATTGCTAGCTAAATTGTACTTAGCAGATGGTTGGAAAGAATGTTGATATAAAACAGTCACATTATTCATTAGAGTCAAGCTAGTATTCCATAACTATTGTTTTTGCATACCAGTATAAGCTGTATTTAAAAATATTCTACATTACAACACCTGCATATAATATGAATTTAACTCAATGATTTCAATAAATGCTATTTAAGAAGATTCAACTTATTATGGATGGTATTACTAATGATGACGTAAGTGAGCATCAGGAAAGTTTCATAGGAGGATTGCTTTCAGACTAAATTGTCAGTTACATAAGTACATTCTTGGAGAAAATGATCTCAAAATTGTTCTCATTGAGTATCCTGGATTGTTAAGGTCACCACAAGTTCAATATAAATAATTTTAACTAATTTTAATTTTTGAGAGAGACAGAGACAGAGTGCAAGCCGGGAAGGGCAGAGAGAGAGAGAGGGAGACACAGAATCTGAAACAGGCTCTAGGCTCTGAGCTGTCAGTACAGAGCCTTATATGGGGCTCTAGCTCACAGACTGTGAGATCATGACCTAAGCTGAAGCTGGACACTTAACCAACTGAGCCACCCAGGTGCCCCTAATATAACTAATTTTTAAAATTACAGATATATTGTGTTTATTTAAAACCTTACAAAGATTTCAAGGGATAGGTATTAATTTCCCCCATTTTACTTTTTAAAAAATATTTATTTATTTTAAAGAGAGTGAGACAGAGTGTGAGCAGGTGAGGGGCAGAGAGAGAGGGAGACACAGAATCTGAAGCAGGCTCCAGGCTCTGAGCTGTCAGTACAGAGTTCAACTCAGAACTCAAACTCACAAAGTGCAAAATCATGACCTCATCCAAAGTCAGACGCTTAACCAACTGAACCATGCAGGCATCCCAATTTCTCCAATTTTATTTATTTATTAATACATTTAAAAAATTTTTAATGTGTATTCATTTTTGAGAGAGAGCGCGCACGAGAGAGAGAGAACGAGCAGGGGAGGGGCAGACAGAGAGGGAGACACAGGATCTGAAGCAGGCTCCAGACTCTAAACTGTCAGGACAGAGCCCAATGCAGGGCTCAAACTCACAAACTGTGAGATGATGACCTGAGCTGAAGTCGGATGCTTAACCAACTGAGCCACCCAGGCACTCCATCCCCCATTTAATAAATTTCATAATTTATAAATACCAAATACCACACAACTAGTAAGTTTTGGGATTGAATCTAGTTCTGTTTGAATCTTAAGTATGAGTCCTTATAGATGTCTTGCTAGTGTAAATCTAGCCCTGAGGAAGATGAATTAGGGAAGAAGCAAACTAAAAGTAGGGATACCGGCTACCAGGCGAGTCTTTGGAGGATGAAAATGTTCTAACTACTTTGTGGTGCTGGTTGTACTGCTCAGTAACATACCAAGAGCTCATTGAGTTTCACTCTTGGAATGGGTAAGTTTTATGCTATGCAATAAAGTTGGTAAAAAACAAGATGAGTTCATTAGAGTGAGTGAGGGATGATGAGGGCTTGGGTATAGGCCATTCCATTGGGAAAACAGAGAGAAGGGGTGGAGTAAAAAGATGCTAGGGTACCATTTTGAAACACTGACTGTAGAAGGAACAGAAGGTGTTAATTTGGCAATTTGATTGACAGGATTTATATAGTGGTGATGTGCCAGAGACTGGACAAAAAGAGTACATCTGGATGAGAAAGTGAGGAAAAGGATTTCTATGTTGAAAGATGGTGATTGAGTTATTACCAAGGACCTTAATGTAGCCCTCAGCTTCCTCCTGACTATAGGCTCCTGACCTTTTCTTTCTTAGAGTGTTCCTTTAGAAAACTTGCAGTTGTAGTCTTTTTATGCCCCTTTGAGATGTAAATCTTTTGCAACCTAAGCTTGTCTTTCTTAAAATCTAGAAGTCATCCCCTTGAAATATAATCATCAAGAAAGATAGTCTCTGTGGGAGAGTAGAAGCTTATCTTCCATAACAAGTCAATTAGCAAACACAGATGGCCCAATCATACCGACCAGCCTCTGTACTAATGTCCTCTAATACTTTTCCGTTAGCTTACTCCAGCGTTTAAAAATTATCCTGCCTTTTGCTTTAGTAGTGTTCAATTTCCACCCCATATTGCACTAGTCTTGACCCCTATTGCAATAGTCTAGAATAAAGTCTTCCTTGCCATTTTGAGTAAGTGTCCCGTGCAATTTTTTCTTTTACAGTTACCTGAGGGATAACCATAGGAAGTTCTCCAGGAGGCAGAGGGAAAAGGTTTGATCCAGCTGCTAAAGACAAGTCACTTTCTTTTACTTAAGTTTTATTTATTTTTGAGAGAGAGAGAGGTCACGAGTGGGAGAAGGGCAGAGAGACAGAGAGACAGAATCGGAAGGAGGCCCCAGGCTCCGAGCTGTCAACACAGAGCCCGATGCGGCGCTTGAACTCACAAGCCGTGAGATCACGACCAGAGCCGAAGTAGGACAGTTAACCGACTGAACCACCCAGACGCCCCTCTTTTCACAACTTTAAATGTAGCTTCTTTAAAACATTTAATTTTTGTAGTTAAATATTTCTACAAGACTCGTTATGAAAACAGCAGTCTTCTTTCTGGGGGGGTGGGGGAGAATGCTTGGAATTTCTACAGTAGTTGTGTAAACTTTGACTTTTCTCCTTGTCTTCACCTGGACTCAAATTTATTGTTTACTAGCTCTAAGTTCTGCCGCTTTAGCTTTTCTATAGGCAATTTCTCCAGCTTTCTATTGGGTCAGGGACAGTTGGGAATACAGGAATATGATTTCTTTTTTTTTTTTTTTAATTTTTTTAAATGTTTTATTTATCTCTAGGAGAGAGAGAGAGAGACAGCGTGAGCAGGGGAGGGTCAGAGAGAGAGGGAGTCACAGACTGGAACAGGCTCCAGGCTCTGAGCTGGCAGTCAGCACAGAGCCCGACGCGGGGCTCGAACCCATGAACCGCGAGATCATGACCTAAGCGAAAGTCGGACGCTTAACCGACTAAGCCACCCAGGTGCCCCAGGAATATGATTTCTTAACAGACTTAACCGCCATGTATACCTCCTTTTTCAGAGGAATATGAAATCAGCCTTTAATTTTCAGCCTTTTGGGATTTCTGTGGTTAAAACTGGACTTAGATTTCTAGAGTATGCTAAGTCAGATATACTTCTCCATCTGCTGTCCAGTTTCTAAAATTTTGTTCCCATTCTTTTTATGCCTAGGGGTTTTCATCTTTTTTAAAAATCTTATTTTAATTCAGTTTTAGGAGAGGGCAGAGCTCCATTTATGTATTTAATTCAATATCTGTAACCAGAAACATCGCCAATTTCATCCAATGCATAAATGCTGGCCAGAAGGTATTCAGAACAGAAACAGTAGTCACATTATAGGTGGCAGCAGTCAGATCATATCTGGAGTAATAGTTTCCATTCTTAGTACCTCAATCTGTGGTGGACAAACTACAA
Source organism: Crocuta crocuta (assembly GCF_008692635.1). Taxonomy (NCBI): domain Eukaryota; kingdom Metazoa; phylum Chordata; class Mammalia; order Carnivora; family Hyaenidae; genus Crocuta; species Crocuta crocuta. Next base: position 2,088,308 of record NW_027531285.1, on the reverse strand, counting down.
AATGACCAGACAAGAGAGATGACAATGGTCCAAGATGCAAAACCAAATTACATGGGAAGCAGATTAAAAAATTCCTGATATTTATCTAGAGAGGAGAAGGTTTCAAAGATGTCATGACAAAAGTTTAAATGCAGCTAAGTGGCACCTCTATGGGCCAATTATGGACTCTCTGTTCGAAGGTTGGGAGTGAGAATATTATAGCTCTTTTAAAATATTTAATTGGCTGTTACATTGACAGTGGTTTGGACATTAAGCTTGGTTTCAGAGGATGTAAAATAGATAACCAAACCAAGTGAGAGCAAAAGACCTTTTGGTTTGGTGCAGTAGAAGAACTGACTGTTGAGCCTGAGACACAAATACGACTAGGATCCAAACGAAGTGATCCATCCAGATCCAGTCAACCAGCTTACACTGACCCTCAAAAAAACACTGGCCCCTGAGATCTCCAGCCCCGCTCCAGCCACACCCCAGAAGCTGGGTGGGGGGGGGTCAACGCATGGCAGAAACCTAAGGAATCACTGGTCTGATAAGATAAACTGTCCTTACTCTTTGCCATCAGAGTGGCAAATGGTGCCTCAGAAAGCTGGGGAAACAGCTAAAAGTTCCTGTTTACACTCACCTTCCTGTTATGGATAGAATGTTCTGTTGGTATTGGTTGCCTCTAATCTGGGCCCCATTTGTAAGAGTAGAGCACCTTCAATGGACGATTCTGAGGGGTTTAAAAGCTTAAATGTAGTGTAACCTCCTTTGGTCTGTTGGGTTACCTGCCAATAAGGTTGCTAGTGCAACATTTTGGGGGAAATGTTTGCACTAAAAGGTTAATGCTTAAATTGACCTTCAGCCTTAAGGTTCAGACTAAGTGAGCAGTGTTGCTACCTGTACTCCTAGGAGCAGAAATAGCCACCGGGGTAGGGACTGGCATAAGAGGTATCGGCTCTTCTGTGGGACTAACAACTGGCTGACTCTCTAGTGTCCCTACAGAGCCAAATAAGTTCCCTGACAGGAAACACCCTCCAGAGCAGACAGGCACTTGACCTCTTCTCTGCTGAGAAAAGAGACATCTGCATCTTCTCTGAAAAAAATGCTGCTACTTTGTAAACCAGTCAGGAAACTAAGGGGAAAAGGCCAGACCTAAGAAAGGTGATACCCTCTAATACAGACTACATCTATTTAAAGGGGCACCAAAGGGGGTAATGATGGGGAAAAATCTGTTATAAGATGGCCGGCAGGAAAGATACGGAAATACCTGTTCCTGATCAAAGGCTCCCTCTTCCCGGTTCTTCTCACACTGCTTGTCTCATGCATTAATGAGGAATGTGGAAGTAACAGGCTATAAATTACTCCCTCTGATGATGCTCTGGACTCAGACTTCTGGAGGATGATCTCCTCCGAGCCCACCGGTGTAAAATAAACCTCCTGCCTTCCAAGATCTCTGAGTGCCACTTGGTTCTTCCACCAGTGATCCAGACCAGATTTCTGCAACAAAATGACTTGCCAGGTTGTGCCTTGTACATAGTACATGGTGTTGGGAAGAGTTAGAAAATGAAGAGAAGACTATGACCATGTGCTCAGGAAGTTTACAATCTCAAAGAAAGAGACAGGATGCCATACATATATCTATTAGACAGTATACAGAATACAAAATCAAGTAATTATACTTCATTACAATTATTCCTCTTAGCTTAGAAATTCACTACAAACAAAAGAGAAAAAAAAGTGATACTATGACTCTTGAATACTGGACAATCTCCATGTTGTATGGTTTTCCCCATCTTTGGCTTGTGATCTTCCATCTCCTTCCTGTCAGTACTTAATGCTGGAAACTTTCTTTTTATTAACATTTTTTGAGTAATCTTTATTTATTTATTTTCAGAGAGACAGAGCATGAGCAGGGGAGGGGCAGAGAGAGAGAGAGGGAGACACAGAATCAGAAGCAGGCTCCAGACTCTGAGCTGTCAGCACAAACCCCAATGAGGGGCTCGAACCTATGAACCATGAGATCATTACCTGAACTCAAGTTAGATGCCTAACTGACTGAGCCACCCAGGCACCCCTATGCTGGATACTTCCATTATCAAATAATTAAGATTGGGAATGAGAGATGTATGAAAGAGTAATAATAAAGAGTAAATGTTAGTTAGCCACCAGATAATTAACTAGTAACCCAATAAGCATTAAAATGAGTGCTTCCTTAAATTTACTAAGGAGATATGGAGTATTTTTTAAGAATTTTATTATATTTCTTCTCACTTTCTATAGTCTAATCTTGAGGCCTTCTTTACAAGGAAAGACTTTTCTTTTCATAAAGAAAATATAGAAAGTAATCACCTTATCTCCAATAAATACAAATGCTTTTCAGGGCACATTTGCTAAGTGAATGAAATTACAAATTAAATAATCCTAACATGTTGAAGTAAGAAAGACATAAATATCAAAGGACTAAACCTATCATTTAAAAAATAACTGTCTCATGACTGGGAAAGTTTAAACATGTACAAAAATAAGGTGACAGCCTTTCATGAAAAGGAAACGCAAGCTTTGAATTTTGGCATTACATTTATAGATGATCTTCCAAGAAGATAAGTGAAAGGTATTATTCATTGCAGAAAACTAGAAACTGTGATAGAATAAGGATCACATTTTTCTCTTTGAGGTGATTTATATTTAAATGAGTTCTCCATAATCCTTTAAACTGAAGTGCAAATTGGTTATCAAAGTCCTTTGCTGTAAGGGTTGTTTTACATAATAACGAATTTCACAGAAGTTCCTCAGAGGGAAATATTGATTTAGGCAACATCACAGGATAGTTCAGTTACAGCAACACTTTAGATTACTGCCATAGACAGCATATAAAAAGCTTTCTAAAATGTACGTTTATTAAGACGTATAGGCAGTGTTTTTTTTTTTTCTTCAAATAAATGCTCAGCAGTGTGATTGTTGGATCCTATGGGAGTTCTACTTTTAATCTCTTGAGGAATCTCCGTACTGTTTTCCATAGTCGAAAGTTACAATCCTACCAACAATTAACAAAGTTTCCCTTTTATCCACATGCTCACCAGCACTTGTTGTTTCTTGTCTTTTTGATACTAGCCGTTCTAACAAGTGTGACGTAATATTACTTTGGGGTCTTGATTTGCATTTCCCTGATGATTAGTGATGCTGAACATCTTTTCGTGTACCTCACAGCCATCTGTATTTCTTCTCTGGAAAAATGTTTACTCAGATCTTTTGCCCATTTCTTTTTTATAGTAGAAAATATGTTGATAATAGACATTTTTAATCAAAATGACTCTTTTATCTATTTTTTCATATCCACAACGGTGAGAATCTGCCATATGCTACGTATATGGCTCATGTTTTTAAAAAACTGGGTTGTGTGAAAACAGTAGGAAATGTTGTGTCACTACCAATGCCAAACAGCTCTAAGTACTGAGCCTCTACTCTGCTAATAACTGTGCCATATAAGTTACATATGCTAGTTTATTTGTTTCTCATAAAGTGAGGTAGGGATTACTATCTTTGTCCTATAAAGGAGAAAACTGAGGCTAAGCCAGTGGCATGTGAGAATCTGAACCAGAATTTCTCTCTCTCATTCATTATGGTATACCGCTGACTCACATCTGGCTTCTTTTTATTCTTGAGTCCTGTATGGCTCATCGGCAGGAGGTGAAAGCTCTAGTCCTCACCTCACCCGCTAGTATGGCAAACGAATAGGCAGATTCCTCTTAGCTGTAGCTCAGGGACGCCAGGATCCCAACCAATTCCCATCAGTTAAGAGAAACCCAGGTAGCCTCACGTCAGTGAGATCCTGGGACCAGGCTCCAGGTGGAACCTGAGATTGAAACTACAGATGGGAAGGGCATTGGATTCACTCACAGGACTGGGGTTGGAGACCTAGGTCTATCACTCACTCGTTAGGTGGCTATGAAAAGTCAATTTACCTCCTTGAACCTTTGTCTTTTCATCTGTGAAATGAGGAGGCTGAATTTGATCCGTGGCTTTCAAAACCATATTTTTTATTTTTTTAAAAGTGAAGCTCTTTTAGAAAATGAAGTCTTATGTTGAATCCCAATATATAAAATAGATGCAGGTACAACAAGGGCTGAAATTGGAGGAAGCATGAATTCATCTACCTCCCGGGCCTCGTTCTAACCCTCATCTCATCTCCAGGGAGCCTCTGAAGCACGCGAGGCCTTGCAGAACATGATTTTCACACTGTGCGCTTGCTCTTCTCTAACTTTATCCTCATTCTCATAGTCTGTGATTAAAAAATATCTGTAGACACATGACAAGGACATTATAATTGTATTAGAATAGAAATAGGGTCAAGCCTGATAACTCAAAGGAGAAGAGGCATTAAGTTATAAAAGATATAATCAAATGACTTGGCCGCGGGCGGTTAGGGACATGCTTTTGATGTTGAGGATCCTGAAACCAGGTACTGAAGTTTTGCAGGATTGTAGCAATGCAGGAGCTGGGCTTTATAATCATTGTTTTTGAAATCTGTTATATTTCTGCAGTTAGTTTTTTAAAATATGAATACTATTTTAGTCTGACACTGTTATTCCATTAATTGATTTTGTTTTTTTAAAGGATCCTTGACATTGGGTATTAACTTGTAATTATGATATAACTATTATTATTACCATCAAAATGTTTTTTCTTTTATAAAAATATGAACTTTAGACAAATTGGTTCATGTTCTCCAAACAGTAAAAACTCAGACTGCATTGTTGCAACTCTTGGCTCAAAGACTTTATTCACGCATCTGTATTAACCTGTTAAACTCAGCCAGTATCCCCCTGGCCCTGCGCTGTCTCTGTGACTGACAGTGTTTCACTGGTTTAATCCCAACATGTCTGTGTCCACAGATTCTTTTCACTTACCTGCCTCCGCCTTCTGCTGCTTCTCAATTTTCTCCAGGCGCCCTAGCAAGGAGTCAATTTTCGTTTTGATCTGGGTTAATTCTTTCTTGATTGTCTGTAACTCATCTGATTTCACTGGAAAGGGGAAAAGGGAAAGAAAGCGATAGAATGTCAAGTGTACCATGACTCACATAGAACACAAGTCACAGACACCCCGTGTTTTCTCAAGACTATGTCAAATCACATAGGATGCTTTTCAATCTTATTGGTTTCTTGTTACTTCCAGTGATCCTAGAATACCAGATGACATTGGCAGTTACAGTGATTTTCAGTGACGTGAGGATTTGATACTACTAGCATTTGATCTTTTCAATGAAAGTTATGCAAAGGCATAGAGTAACCTAGAAATATTTTATCAAATAACTAAATGATACTAAACTCAGTTTTGGCAAGTACTAGAGTTAATCCTTAATGTAAAATGGATTCAGCTTGAAGAATGATAAAAGCTTGACAGGTATGTTAATACTACTTTGAGATCTATGTTGTAATACATATTTGGGAGGTCAATGATTTTCTTTTCTTTTATAGTTTGTTGTCAAATTGGTTTCCATATAACACCCTCCTTCATGTCCATCACCCCTTTTCCCGTCTCCTCCACCCCCATCAACCCTCAGTTTGTTCTCAGTATTTAAGAGTCTCTTATTGTTTGCCTCCCTCTCTCTCCTTAACTATTTTTCCACCTTCCCCTCCCCCATGATCCTCTGTTAAGTTTCTTTTGTTCCACATAAGAGTGAAAATATTTGGTATCTGTCCTTATCTGCCTGACTTATTTCACTTAGGATAACACCCTCGAGTTGCATCCACGTTGCTACAAATGGCCAGATTTCATTCTTTCTCACTGTCATGTAGTATTCCATTGTACGTATAAACCACATCTTCTTGATCCATTTGTCAGTTGATGGACATTTAGGCTCTTTCCATGATTTAGGTATTGCTGAAAGTGCTACTATGGGGTCCATGTGCCCCTATGTATGGGGCACATGTGCCCCTGTGCATCAGCACTCCTGTATCCCTTGGGTAAATTCCTAGCAGTGCTATTGCTGGGTCGCAGGGGAGTTCTATTGTTAATTTTTTTGAGGAAGCTCCACACTGTTTTCCAGAGGGGCTGCACCAGTTTACATTCCCACCAACACTGTAGGAGATTGCCCATTTCTCTACATCCTNTGTCAAATTGGTTTCCATATAACACCCTCCTTCATGTCCATCACCCCTTTTCCCGTCTCCTCCACCCCCATCAACCCTCAGTTTGTTCTCAGTATTTAAGAGTCTCTTATTGTTTGCCTCCCTCTCTCTCCTTAACTATTTTTCCACCTTCCCCTCCCCCATGATCCTCTGTTAAGTTTCTTTTGTTCCACATAAGAGTGAAAATATTTGGTATCTGTCCTTATCTGCCTGACTTATTTCACTTAGGATAACACCCTCGAGTTGCATCCACGTTGCTACAAATGGCCAGATTTCATTCTTTCTCACTGTCATGTAGTATTCCATTGTACGTATAAACCACATCTTCTTGATCCATTTGTCAGTTGATGGACATTTAGGCTCTTTCCATGATTTAGGTATTGCTGAAAGTGCTACTATGGGGTCCATGTGCCCCTATGTATGGGGCACATGTGCCCCTGTGCATCAGCACTCCTGTATCCCTTGGGTAAATTCCTAGCAGTGCTATTGCTGGGTCGCAGGGGAGTTCTATTGTTAATTTTTTTGAGGAAGCTCCACACTGTTTTCCAGAGGGGCTGCACCAGTTTACATTCCCACCAACACTGTAGGAGATTGCCCATTTCTCTACATCCTCACCAGCATCTATAGTCTCCTGATTTGTTCATTTTAGCCACTCGGTCAATGATATTTTTAATCTAGTTTCCTGGTGTTTTATTGAAACCAGGATACAATGTTTATCCTCTAAAGAAATGTCTTAGATGTTAGAGAACTCTAATTAACAAACAGAATTCTTGCCACTTCACCTACTTTTTTTTTTTTTTTAGTGAGGCAATGGGTTTTACATGCCCCCTTTAAAGCTGTGGGGCTGGAAGAAAGGAGATTCACTAAAGTTTCCACTGGTATTTATCATGGTTTCAAAGAAAACCAAGTGGGGCAAGTGGGGGACTCCTGGGTGTCTCAGTCAGTTAAGTGTCCAACTTTGGCTCAGGACATGATCTCACGGTTTGTGAGTTCAAGCCCTGCATTGGGTTCTGTGCTTATAGCTTGGAGCCTGGAGTCTGCTTCCAATTCTGTGTGTTCCTCTCTCTCTCTCTGCCCCTCCCTTGCTTGTGCTCTGTCCCTCTTTCTCTCAAAAAAATAAACACTAAAAAAAAAAGAACAGAACAAGGAAAAACAAGTGGGACTAACATAAGATTGGCAGCTTTTCATTTTACCAAGTAAAGATGTTAACAACAGCAAACATCCTACTATGAACATAATAATCATTTTGTAAAGAACGGGCTTAAGAAAAGGACAATCTCCAATGTAAAGGACAGTTCTTTCAATGAAATATATTTATGTTTGTGAAAAATTCACTGCAGCACTGTTCTTGCTTTCTCATTTCTCTGAGAACCATTGGAAAATCTGCCATGAACCCACAAGAACAAGAGACAGAAGATTTGAAGGCTATCATTACAGAACCTCTACATCTGCCTCTGAGCTTTCAGTAGGTGAGTTTTCAGGTAGCCATGCCTCAGTAGAGATGCTTCAAGATCTGGGGCATAGATCTTGACTTCAGCCCATTAATCCCTCTCTGTCACTTTTGCTTTCAAGTTTATGATGATCTCAGCTTGGATATTCTCCAGAAATTTTGGAAGAAACTGAGTGTTCAGTTTGATTTTTTAGTCTCAAGGAATTTTTTTTTTTATAATTAACAAAAACTAAATGCAATCTATGCTTGCTAGGAATAGAGTGTTTGTCAGCTAAGATATATGGTATAATATATATGATAACTTATGCACAATATATATTAATTGCTCAAAGGAAGAACAGATGTTTTTCAATATAAAAATGAGAAAACGTTTTCTATTATAAAATCAGACATTTTTTATAAAAAGCAGATTTTTATTTATGATGCAAAGTAGTTTGCAAAATAAAAACTGCAAGAATCCAGGACCCTGTGGAGTGTTCCTATTATGAAGAACCAAACTGAAAGTAGAACACAGTTTAAAATAGAGAATTGCTGCTTATGTCAATTATTCAGAGACATCAAAGTGCCATTGTGGAACTGCAGCTAAATTTGAAAAACATCATCTGTCACAATGGCAAATTGATTCCACTTTGAAGAATGATTTTCATTTCCTTTGATGGAAGCATGTCATGTAGTTTTACTTAAACCTATCAAATTTAATAGAAAATATTTTATCTTCTAGCATTAGATTTCAATGCAGCAGAAATAGGACTGTGGCTGGAAACTAATAAAATACATTTTTTAGTAAGTGGAGTGACTTCTCAGCTCAGGAATGCAGCTGACTCATTTTAATTTATTTAACTCCTTAAAAAAAATAAACAAAACCACCAACAATGGCCCATTTTATTGAAACTACATTACAAACCACTAGAAATCTAGGCTCACCAAGTAGGAACTTACAAGTGTCCAGGGAGTCAAGGTTGGCTTTACGTCTAGACTCAAGTCTAGCGCTGTAAGAACACCTTTTAAGACCAAAGTCAGCCCATTACAAAATTCGAGTTTAATTAGCCAATGGTATTTAAGCTTACAGGTATTAAGGATGTAACCTGGACATGTTCTGTTTGCTCTTTCCTTTCTGTACCAGGAAATGCTCAACATTTCCAGGCTGTGCAAGGTGTCTGGCTTCCATCTTGGACTGGCTAGCGGCAAAGGATACTTAAGGCCTTGAAAAGCAAGGTTTAAAAATAGTTTTGGCTGCTTCTTGAGCAATCGGAAAAGCTGTTTTCTTATTGCACTTCAGTGCTGTCCTTGGAAGAAGGCCTGCTACTTACCTGGCCTAGTTGGCTATAGTCGTGTTTCTACTTTTCCTCAGTTGGATTCACTATCTCTAGATTGGGTATGGTTCTGTGCTAATGTGTCTGGTTTCAGGAATTCCTGAGATGAGCCACCTCTGTAGCTGATGTACTTCCCTCTTCTCTGCCTTTTGTTCTTCCTTTTTTTTTTTTTTTTTGGCGGGGGGGGTGTGGGAGTGGGAGGGGGCTCCTGTTAACCATTTCTCTACTGCACTGTGGATTACTTTAATCCCATACTCCAACAAAATAGATGCATATTTTACAAGTACAGATTTCTAAACTTAAAATTTTTTAAATCTTGGCAATTTCAGCTTCTAATATTTTTCTAAAAAATAAAAATGAGTTCAGAATTAAGGATCCAAAGTATTCCAGTTCATTTTAATTTCTTTTCACATCTTTTTTCTCCTGTTTGTTTTCTGTACACTCTTAATTGGCCTTCTGCCTTCAATTTGCCCAGTCTACTGCATAGTGCCTTTGTAGTAATATTTCTAAGGCCTAAACCTTTCCTACTGAACACTTCTAGGATGTCTCCATTTCTATAGGAAAAAGGCCAGAAACCCACACACATGTGCACAAACCGAATGATATCAACTGGTATTCAGGGTCTGCTCCAAAGTATATTTCCAGCTATATATTCCATTTTCTTTCAGAGCTAATACATACTCTTCATGTGAGCAGATAATCTTAGTGCTTACTCAAATAGTGCATGGAACCAGATGGACTCTAGTTCACCTCTATGTCCCTTTGGGAAGTCACTCATAATCACTAGGATTCAGCTTCAACATCTGTAATTTCCATTCTCTACTTTAGAGGCTTCTCATAAAAATTTAATGAGGTAATTCACATAAAGCACTCAGCACCGTGTCCAGAACATCCTGAAGCCCAGTAAATGGTAGTAGCAGAAGATATTATTTCTATTACTATTATTAATATTGCTATTATTATTTATATGTTTATCCCAGCAAAGACTCTGTCTCCTGCAAATATGTCTATCAAAAATGTCTATCAAAATCCTATAAGCCTTTTAGGGCTTCATGTAAGTCTTGCCTCTCCTGTGGATTCTTCTTTGAGAAAACCTCTGGAGGGTTCTCTCTCATCTATAATTTATTTAACGGCATCTCATAACTACTGCCTGACACATACTGTATATTGAGTCTTACTTAGTATGTCCACTTTTCATATTAAATTGTGAGCTTCTTGAGAGTGAAGATCTGATTAGACATTGAAGAATTTCAGGAGTCATGCTTTTGGGTGTTTTCTGTGCTTTAATAAGCTCCTTCTTCTCTTATTGACTGATGAAGCTCCTAATGCATACCATGAGGTCCTGGGCTTTGCAGTCTGTCCTCCATAATTAGGAAATGTATTAACAAGTTTAAGAAGAGGTTGCAAATTGTCTTAGTATCTAGTGAAAACTTTGCCTTTTCATCATTAACCAGAACTATAAAAAATTATTCAAATTCTAGATTAAGAAATTATTTTGATCTCTGATGATGCAATATTTGAGAAAGAAGAGATTTTAGATAGCTGTTTGAGGCAAGACATATTAATGGATTTACCGCATCATGTGCTCTCAATAACCAAACTCTTCTGAATGAAGAGAAGGCATCCAATTCCTTCTTTTATTTCCTTCATTCCTTCCTTCTTTCTTCCCTCCCTCATTTCCTTCCTTTCTTTATTTCTTTCCTTTTCTCTTTCTTTCTCTCATTCTTTTTGTCCTTGCATGCTTAAAAGAATTTAAGTCAGTGTCTTACACATGGCACAAAATTAGCAAATTCCAGAAAACTTGTAGGTATGTATATAAGTAGGTAGGGTCACTGGATGCAATTTGAACATAGCCAACGAATTTTATTTAAAGCTTTGTATATGTACCAGACACTAAATTGGAACTGTCTAATGGAGAGACTGATGAACAAACAAGAAGTGCAAGAAGGAAATTAGCATGGAAACATGCCTTTTCTTAATCAGAAGCACTATGATAAAAGAAAAAGTACATATGACTTTGGCAACCACACTTTTGCATTCTTCCCTAATTTTACCTTAATTATTCGAAATCCATAATCCTCATTTTCAAAGACACATTGAACAGAATATGGTGTCTTTTCTTTAGGTATAGTATTAGATGGTGAGAGTCAGGAGTACTTTTTATTAAGAATAATGCAGAATACTTTTAGTCAACTTGCTGTTACACAATTATTATGCAAAAGTAACTTAATGTAGCCAAGTTAGGGACTTGGAAAAATTAGAGACCATTACTAAAGATGATGAATTTTACAATTTGAGCTTTATTGATTTGAGAATTTGAGAAAATTGCTTTACTTCCCAATCAGCTCCAAATTACCTTCCCTTGACTCTTTCTAATTAATTTAAGCTTGCCTTTCTAATTAATTTAGGCTCTACTCACAACTGTTCATTGTTTCTTGAATGTGCCCCATGTTTTTAGACATCTATAGCTACGTTTTTGTTGTTTTATTTGTCTTCCCTACACTCTCCTCTGTCTGGTAAATGCCATTTAAGTTTTAAATCCTCAGCTCAAATGTTACCTACACAGTAAAAATTCATTATCAAACTTGGTCCTCTTGTTTAATAAACTCATCCTCCTTCTTCAGATGGACGTTTTTTTAAAATGATCTTTTCTTTAAAAAATCTCTCTCCTTAGGGTGCCTGGGTGGCTCAGTGAGTTAAGCTTTCAACTTCTGCTCAGGTCATGATCTTGCAGTTTGTGAGTTCAAGCCCCATGTTGGGCTCTGTGCTGACAACTCAGAGCCTGATTTTCTTTGGATTCTATGTCTCCTTCTCTCTTTACCCCTCCCCCACTCTTATCTGCCTTTCTCTGTCTCTCTCTCTCTAAAAAATAAATAAAAATTAAAAAATTAAAAATCTCTCTCCTTGACAAGCATAGGAACTGCTCTCATTTTTGGCTCAAGTGTTTAACACATTTATTCAACAATATTCTGTTGAATTTCTGTTATTGTCTGGTTCCTTCTCAAGAGCTGGGGATATATTCATAAACAAGGTGACAAAAGTCCCTGAAATGATGGAACCTCCATCTAGTGGTAGAAGAAGACACAAACAAATATATTTTGTTTATGAATATAAATATAAGATGCATACAAGAAGTTAGGGGAGACTTGGCTAGGGAGTAAGATTTGCCAATTTATATGCAGTAGTCAGGGAAAGTTTCACTAATAAAGTAATAGTTGAGCAAAAGTCTCAAAAAGGGAAGGCAGCAAGTCTCAGGACTATCAAGAGGAAGTGGGATGAGAGACTATATGAGGCTGAGGAACAGTAAATGCAAGGGCCTGACACAGGAGTATACTTGGTATGTTTTAGGGACATGCAAGAAGCCAATGTGGTTGTAGTGGAATGAACAAGTGGAAGAAGAATACAAGAAGTCACGAGGTATAGTGGAGACTGAAGAGGGGAAAGGGATATGGAAAAGACTGTATCACCAAGTAAGTACTGTGGCTTCTGAGTGATATAGGGGCTAACTAATAGTACATTTAAAATTTTTATTTTTTAAATTCACATAAAAGTAAACATACATTGTTATGTTAGTTTTAGGTGTACAATATAATGGTTCAAGAATTTTATACAGTACTCAGGAGTGCCTGGGTGGCTCCGTTGGTTAAGCGTCCGACTTCGGCTCAGGTCATGATCTCACGGTTCATGGGTTCGAGCCCCGCATCGGGCTTTGTGCTGACAGCTAGCTCAGAGCCTGAAGTCTGCCTCAGATTCTGTAACTCCCTCTCTCTCTGACCCTACCCTGCTCATGTTGTCTCCCTTTCTTTCTCAGAAATAAATAAAAAAATTAAAAAAAAAAGAATTTTATACAGTACTCATTGCTCATCATGACAAGTGAACTCTTAGTCCTCTTTATCTGTTCGACCCATCCTCCCCCACCCACCTCCCCTCTGGTGACCACCAGTTTGTTCGTTGTATTTAAGAATTTTTTGTTTGTTTGTTTTTGTTCGTCTCTCTTTTTCTTTGTTTATTTTGTGGTAGAGCCTCTCCTTAAGGAATGTGGTGAAAACCTCAAGACAAGGGAAGGCAACCTGGCTAAGTGTGCAGGTGAGACCTTCCTGAGGACTCTAACATAGACTACCCATTCAGACTGTATGTTACTATATATGGGAGACAAGGAAATTGTACAAAAGGCAACCCTCTACTGAGCTTGAGGCTCAGCCTTTTGGTCTTAGCCCACTGAGCCTGTACTGGCACCAATAGCTGTTTCCTGGAAAGAAAATCCTCAGTGTTCTGGCTTTCTGTGTTTGACTCACTGCTACATTTTGTGGGGGCTTGCCCGGGAGATGGAGATGGTGCTTCGCCTCCCTTGTCACTGGGGTACTAACTTTGAGGCACTGGGAGAGGTGACCTTGCCTGTTGCCAGCAGATCGCTTGATCAGTAGGAAACTAGCCTATCCTGGTGCGCTGGTGCCAGGGCCCTGGATGAACAAAGGAACCTGGCGAGGCCCAGGAACCAGCTCAGGGAGGACCACCCATCAGACTGGTAAGAACCCGGGTTCATTTTGGTAGACCTGCCCCTAAGAGACAGAAGAGGAGCCTGGTCACTTCCCAGAGTTTCCTGAGTGGTTCTATAAGGAACGAAACCACAACTCTAAGGTGCTGGGTGTTGGGCAGTGGGTTGGAGTCACTGTGTGACTGTATGTGAATGAGACAGACAGACGAAAGGTTTTGACCTAACCAATGGAATGAAGCGATTGTTGAGTCCTGATCCACGGTTCCATGGTGACCTCATACGGCTTGGGGCAATGTCAGCCATCCTCTGGATTCTGATCCATATCAGGCTTGATACTGAACCCACTAAAACTAAGAGGTGCCTGAAATATCTCCGAGAGAGCAGTCAGAAATGGACAAAGCGAGTGTGCATCCTCTCCAAATTAGTCCCTCTGTTCCCCCTTTTCCCTCTCTTGTGCATGAAAGTTGACTGCTAGGGGGAGGAAATGTGTGGAAAACAGAGTAAATAGACTCCCCTAGAGTGTATGTTGAGGAATTTCAAAAGGGGCTATTTTAGGAGATTATGATATTGAAATTAATTTCCCAGAAAGCTCTGGAAATTCTGTGAAATTGATTGGCCATTGTTTGGGGTGGGCTGGCCCTCGGAGGGCTCACTTGAGAAAGAACTAATTGACCGAGTTCTCTGAGTCCTTGTGGGGGATCTAGGCCACCCCAACCAATTTCCTTCCATTGACTGTTGGCAAGACCTGGTCCTATCCTGGCCCCCTTGGCTAAAAGTCTGTATTGAAGAGAACTATAAAGTTATGATGGCTCATGTCACGGCTTCCTCCAAATGCTGGCCAAAAATTGAAAACCCCATACTGTCAGGAGAGACTGAGGGGACCCCATTGCCAAGTGCAGCTCCAGCCACCCTGGCTGCCAAAAGTCCTGAGGCCTTGCCACCTCTACCACCACTGGCCTCTCTGGATGTGACTGGCTTGTCCAAACCACTGGTCTTAATGCCATACATCATTCCTGGAAGGCGATTAGAATATTAGGCCAGTGGAGACAGTCCCTCCCTACAGCAACACTGGGGAGCCCTACAGATACCACTGAGGGGAACTAGGGAACCCATCTATGTACCAGGAAAGCCAGATCCTAGGATGCCATTGTATTTTTCTGTACCAACCTTTCACCTCTACAGACCTCCTAAGTTGGAAGTACCCAACTCCCTTCTATACAGAGAAGCCCCAGGCTATGACTGAACTAATGCAGTCCATAATTCAAACCCATAAGCCTATCTGGATGGACTGCTGCCAACTCCTCTTGACCCTCTTGGACATGGAGGAGAGTCACCGAATTATCCAGGTGGCCCTAAAATGATTAGAGGAGAATGTTCCTGCTGAGATACTAGACACCCAGGCTTATGCTCTAGCTCACTTCCCTGGGGAGGACCCCAGATGGGACCCAAATGATTCAAGTGTAGATGGAAGGCTTACAAGGACTGAATGGTATCAAGAAGCCCTTCTAAATGGCATGAAAGAAGGGGTAAAAAGGACATAAATATGAGTAAAACATCAGAAGTGCTCCAAGGACCTGGGGAGACCCTGAAATGAGACATTTCATCTCTACACCTTTTTTGATCCAGAGGTGCCTGTTAACCAGTGGATAGTCAATGCAGCTTTCTTAGGTCAGGTGCAAGGGGACATCTGGCAAAAGCTGCAAAAGTTAGAGGGTTTCACTGGCATGAATGCCAGTCAGTTGCTGGAAGTAGCAACTAAGGTGGCTGTCAACCGTGATGAGGTGGGGTGGGGGGGAGGAATGCCCTGGAAGATGTAGAAAAAGGAAGACTTTTTAGCTGCTCCCTTGGTGGGGCAGTTGGAAAGCTCCCAGAAAGGTGTCCTGCTGGGTCAGGGTCGGAACTACTGTGCTCACTGTTGTCAGGAGGTCCACTGGAAAAAAAAAAATGAGTGCCTTCTGCACCTGGGTAATTCTTAGCAGGCCCCAAACAGAAAGAAAGAGGCCATATGGTCCAGGGCTGGTACCAACCAGCACCACCACCTCATGAGGCCCCCGAAGATGATTTAGTGGGGCTAACTAGAGGAGAACTAGGACAGAGCGGGCTCTATTTGGTTAGGCTCCCAAGAGCCTATGCTCTGAACGATTGAACTATTGTGTGGGGCTGACCCATCAACTTCATGGTGGATATTGGGGTGGAACACTTGGGGTGACCCAACCCGTGGACACCCTCTAACAGAGACAAGCCACCATTGTGGGGGCCATGGGCAATCCAAGATGCCATCCCTTCCTGCTGCCTTGGAGATGCAGTTTAGGCACCCATTAAGTCATCTATGAATTTCTATACCTCCCTGACTTCCCTGTGGCTTTAATGGGCTAAAACCTGTTGGGAAAGCTGCAGGCCCAGATAACTTTCAACTCCCATGGACAAGTTGCTCTGACTCTACGAAAGCTGGAAGCAAAGGTTATGTCTCTCATGATTCCTCAAGGGGAAGAATGGCACCTCTCCAGTCTCATGGAAGAGCCACAACAGGGACCTTAGCTGCCCTTCAGAGTACAGGGTGGGGGGTGTGTGGGGTGGGGACAACTCACCAAGATTGGCCCAGAACATAACCTCTGGTAATTGTAGAGCTAAAGCCAGGGGCAAGGCTATCTGCCAAAAACAATATTTCATCCCTTGTAAGGTACAGATGGGGATACAGAAGCACCTGGAGAGACTTCTAAAATATAGGATCCTCTGATCCTGTTGGTCATCTTGGAACATGCCTCTCTTACCAGTCCAAAAGCCAGGCACCAATGACTCTTGGCCAGTCCAACACCTGCATGCAATAAACCAGGCCGCCATCACCTTGCACCCGATTGTCCTGAACCCATACACTCTCTTGGGTCTTATCCCCACCGAAGCTGCTTTCTTCACATGCCTAGACTTCAAGGATGCCTTCTTCTGCATCCTCCGGGTCCCCCAGAGTCCACTGATCTTTGCCTTCCAGTGGGAGAATACTGAAAATGGTGACAAGGGCCAGCTGACTTGGACCAGACTGCCTCAGGGTGTCAAAAACTCCCCAACTATTTTTGGCAATGCATTAGCCTCAGACCTAAGAGGCTTCCCAGCAGACCAACATGGCTGTGTCTTCAGTACGTAGATGACTTACTGCTGGCTGGAAGGATTGCATGGAAGGAACTCGGCAGCTCCTTACCCTCCAATGGGAAACTGGCTATAAGGTCTCAAGAAAAAGGCCCAAATCTGTCAAAACAAAGTCAAGTACCTTGGCTTTCACCTCTCCCAGGGGCAGCACCAACTCAGCTTGGAGAAAAAAAAAGCATTTGTTTAATCCAGGTCACATTGACCTGACATCAGTTTCTGGAGTTTCTCTGGGCTGCAGGTTTCTGTAGAATCTAAAAACCTAACATATCTGTGTTGGCAAACCTCTTTATGAGGCCACAAAGAGGAGAGTGGGAAACTCTGTTATGGGAGCAAGTACAGCAAAGGGCCTTTGAAGAGATCAAATGGGCCTTTGCCAATGTGCCTTGTCTGGGGCTCCCAGACCTGTCCAAGCCCTTCTTCTTATACATTCATCTCAGTGGGAGTCCTAACCCAGACGTTGGGGTCATGGCATCCCCTGGTGGCATACCTCTTCAAGCAGCTTGACTCTGTTGCCCAAGCTGCCTATCCTGCCTATGGGCACTTGCAGCCAGGGCCCTCTTAGCGTCTGAGGCTGACAAGTTAACTATGGGACAAGAGCTGACCGTCTGAGTGCCACATTCAGTATTGACATTAATGGAGTACAAGGGACAATACTGGCTAACCAATGCCAGATGATCAGATATCAGGGAATGCTATGTGAAAACCTGCACATGCATCTACAAGTAGTGTGGGCCCTAAACCCTGCAACTCTACTGCCTGTTGGTCCAGGTCAATCATATGACTGCACTGAAGTCATGGCTGAGGCGTTCTCCAGACGACCAGTCTTGGGGGTCCAGCCCCTCAAGGACCCTGATGCTGAGTGTTTCACTGACGGTAGCAGTTTTGTGAAGGAGGGGGAACACCTTGCAGGGTACTTCATGGTGACCCTGAATTCTATCATTTTGGCCAAATCCCTGCCAATGGGGACTTTGGCACAGAAAGCAGAGCTCGTGCTAACCCCAACCCTCCAATGGGTGGCAGGGAAACATGTTAATATACACAGACTCTAAGTATGCCTTCAACACCTTTCACGTACAAGGGGCTTTATGTACAAGGGGTCTACAGAGGAAAAGAAATAAAGTATGGTAAGGAAATCCTTGAACTCTTAGACACTGTGTGGGCCCCTAAAAGAGTGTCAGTCATGCATTTTTGAGGACATCAAGGGGAGACACCATGACTGCAAATCGTAAGGCAGACCGAGAGCAAAGCTAGCAGCCTCCAAAGGAGCAACAGAATCAGCGGGCTTAACCACCTCAGTGTTCCCTAACCTCCTGGCAGGATGGGACCCTAATTATTCACAATGTGAAAGTATCTGATTTAAAACTGAAAATGGGGGGCGCCTGGGTGGCTCAGTCGGTTAAGCGTCGGACTTCAGCTCAGGTCATGATCTCATAGTCTGTGGGTTTGAGCCCCACCCCTGGCTCCATGCTGACAGTTCAGAGCCTGGAGCCTGCTTCAGATTCTGTGTCTCCTTCTTTCTTAGCCCCTTGCCTGTTTGCTCTCTGACTCTCTTTCTCTGTCTCTCTCTCAAAATAAAGACAGTAAAAATTAAAAAAAAAAAAAAGACTGAAAATGAAAGCTACCTCCCAGGTGGATGGGAGAAATTTGAAGACAGCTGAGTAGCAATTCCTGAGGCCCTGGCTCCAGCATTTGTCAAGAAGTTCCATCAGGAAACCCTTATTATCGGAACGGCTCTTGAGACTATGTTGAGCCAACATTTCTGTATCCCTTGAGTCTCCATCACAGCCCAAGCAGTATGCTAGCAATATGAAATGTGTGCCCGGAATAACCCACATCAGGGATCCAAGGCCGCCCCTGGGGTGCAGAGTGTTGGGGGAACCCCGTTTGAAAATATGATGGTGGACTTCACTGAGCTTCCCCAGTCTGAGGCTGTGAATATCTGTTGGTCTTTGTGTGCACTTTCTCAGGGTGGGTGGAAGCCTTCGTACTTGCACAGAAAAGTCACATGAAGTGGATTGACTTCTTGTAAAATAAATCATTCTTTGATTTGGGATCCCTATCACTATGGGATCAGTTAATGGACCAGCCTTCATGGATGAGGTGGTGCAACTGGTGGCAAAGGGGTGGTAAAGATCACCTGGAAGTTACACATGGCACATCAAACCCAGAGCTCTGGGAAGGTGGAATGAATGAACTGAACCCTGAAGCTGCAATGAAGTAAACTCTGTCAGGAAACCTACCTATACTGGGACCAGTCCTTACCGATCACCTTGTTAAGAATCAGCTGTAGCCCCACTAAGCAGATGGGGTTCTCCCCTTATGAAATACTTTATGGGAGCCCTCCCCCCATTATCAAGGGCACAAGGGGGATCTAAATGAGATAGGTAATCTAATCCTAAGGCAACAGATGCAGGCCCTTGGCCTGCCAATTTACATCACTAGGTTAGGGAGTGATTACCTGTGAATCTGACCACAGACGCTCAACCCTTTAAACCAGGAGATGCTGTATAGGTGAAGGAGTGGAATGTTCTATCCTTAAAACTCCTCTGGAGGGGCCCTCTCATTATCATTATGTCTGCCCCTATTGCAGTAAAGGTAGTCGAGGTGGGTCCCTGGATTCACCACAGCAGAGTGAAGTCTGCATTTTGAAACTGGGAGTGCATTCCTGATCCATCAATTCTGTGCAAGCTGACCATACAGATGAAGCAATCTGCAACTCCAGAGGCTCTGGGAGACCGTAGCCCTGCTTTAATCACTCCGGAAGCTGACTACACACAGCAGAAGCTTGAGGAATCAATGATCTGGTAGAACAAACAGACTGTCCTTATTTTCTGTAGCTCTTCCCTTACTGTGATACACTATCTTGCCTTGTTTCTCAATGTTACTGTGATTCTTGCTCTACTTTTCGCTGTAGGATTGGCAGAGGCCGCCCTGGCTGGCTGGGAGGGAGGGGTTTCTGTTAGCACTCACCTTTGTTTTGTGGATAGGATGCTTGGTTGGTATTGGTTCCTTCTAATCTGGACCCCTTCTGTAGACCTAAATTCCTCATTATGTGACCCATGTAGTCACATAATCAGATCAGGCCAGGGAATCACTTGGACCTTACTATACCATACCCACTTCTCATGCTAAGGAAAAGTCTTGGGGACCTATAGACACAATAAGACCACCTCTTCTATCTGCCAATGGAAGAGTCAATACACTTGCTTTGACCCACAATACAACCTCAGTGAAGATTGGTTAGAAATCCAGTCCTACCAAGGGGGAGGGGTGGTGGGTCAGCCGGACACAAATTACTAACCCAAAATGACTAATGTCAATGCTGTTTGATGTATGTGCGGTGGTAGGTATTCGTCCAGAGGCATCTGTCATATGAAAAAAGTGGGCACTTGTTATAGAAGGCCCAAGGACTCTATGTGGAGGCTTAGGTTGGGAGCGGATATACTGACTCAATGACAAATACATGTGTGAAGAAAATGGTTTATGTGCCTATACACTGGAGTTTTTATGCCCCAGCTGGAGCTGTTTCTCATGGGGTACTTGGAAAAAAGAAGGCACAACAGCACTCCTTCAAAGGGGGTCTGCTCCACCACGTTGTCAGTCAAAGGCCTGTAACCCTGTTAATCTTACCATCATTAACTCAGGGGATTTCAAATGGCATGGGACACCCAAATTGGCATCTGGATCCATTGGCAAGGCAGAGACCCAGGGACTATGCTACATTTCAAGAGAGTCACTACCACTTATCCACCATGTCCCATCAAGTCTTCTATGCCTTCTATAAAGAAGAAGTAGCTCCCCTCCCATTTCAGTCACAGCAAGGAACTTGTTTCTAGCCCTAGCAGAGATTATAGCCCAGACTCTGAAGATCTCTTCTTGCTATGTATGCAGGGGAACCAACACGGGGGATCAATGGCCATGGAAGTCTAGAGAATTAGATCCTTGTGAACCTTATAATGAAACAAAATACCCCAGTCCTACTACTGGGGTTTGGTTCCTCAAAACCTCAGTAATTGGGAAAAACTTCCTTGCCCAGTGGGGAAGAAAAGCTCACCATCTCTACTGGAAGCTTAACATACCTAGGCCAAAGATTTTATAACTCATCTGCCCAGGGAACCCAATAGTGGGGGTCCCTAGAACACCTTGAGCCAGCTCCCTACTGCTTGTCTACCTCCTCTCATCTCTGAGAGGTCTGGGACAATGTCTATGCAGCCATCAAATGTTGGGTTTCCGGGAGACTATACTGGAAATGTGGAAAAACAACCTTTGCAGTACTTCCCTCAGGCTAGTCAGGGTAATGCCTGCTGAGAACTATTCATCTATCTTACTTCCTGTTCCCACTTGTCAGAGGAGAACATTTGGAAGTCCAAGTGTATTGGGACAGGGAGACTCAAAGGAAATGATATGCCCTGAAAATTAGCAATTGGAAAGATGATGAATGGCCTCCAGAGCATATAATCCACTATTATGGCCTTGCCACCTGGGCAGAGGATGGGACCTGGGGTTAATGCATTTCCATTTACATACTAAACCACATAATCAAATAGTTGTAGAAATTATAACCAATTAAACCCCCAGAGCTCTGAACTTACCAGCCAAGCAGCAAACCAAAATGTACAATGCTATCTATCAAAATCGCTTGGCCTTAGATTACTTGCTTGCTTCTGAGAGAGGAGTTTATGGAAAGTTTAACCTGAGGAACAGCTGCTTTCAGATAGGCGATGGAGGAAAATCACTGAGGAAATCGCAGATTGAATGAGAAAGGTTGCTCATGTCCCAGTCCAAACCTGGAAAGGTTAGGACCCCAGGAAGTTATTTGGTGGATGCTTTTCAATTCTCAGGGGATTCAAAAACCCTCATGGGAATTACCTCTTGGTTATTGAGGGCTTGTTTAATCCTACCTTGCCTAGCTCCCCTGGTTATACAGACTGTCTCCAGCCTCATTGAGGTAATGGTCAAAAGGAAAACAGCCACACATGTGATGATGTTATGGAAATATAAACCTCTAAACCAAGATGATGCTTTCTGACCCAAAATAGGGGGTCTGAGCATCAAAAGGGGGAATGTGGTAGAGCCCCTCCTTAAGGAATGTAGGGAAAACCTTAAGACAAGGGAAAGCAACCTGGCTATGTGTGTGTGCATGACATTCCTCATGACTCTGTAACATAGACCTCCCTATCAGACTGTGTGTTACCATATATAGAAAACAAAGGAGCAAAAACTGTACAAGAGGCAACCCCCTGCCACACTCGGGGCTCAGACTTTTGGGTCTTGGCCTGATGAGCCTATACTGGCATGAATAAAGCTGCTTCCTGGAAAGAAAAGCCTCTGTGTCCTGATTCTCTGTGTGTGACTCACTGCTATAATTTGTTTTGTTTCCTAAATTCCATATTTGATGAGCATCCTTCTGGCTTTGTGATATGAAAAGACTTAGGGGGCAAGGGTAGATGCAATGAGATCACTGAGGAGGCTGTGGAAATAATTCAAGGAAGAGATGGTAGACTGGATTGGACCAAGGAACTAGCAGTTGGGTGGTGAGAAGTAGATGGATTCTGCATACACTTTAAGATTGAGGGGAAAGGATTTGTGGATCGATTGGAAATAAAGTGTACGTTAAAGAGGTAAGTCAAAGAGAACTCCAAAATTTTTGGCCTAAATAATGGGAGAGATGAAATTTCCATTTATGAGGATAGGAGAAGACTTACAGAGGTTTGGCTGTAGGGGGGGATATCACCAGATTTGCTTTAGACTTGTTAGTTGTGAGTTGCCTATTAGTATCCAAATACGATTGATAAAGAGGCAGTTGGGTATGTGAGTCTCGAGTTTATGGGAGAGAGCAAAGGTAGAAAAATAAATTTGGGAGTAATCAATTAGAGACAGTATTTTATTTTAATAAATAAGCTGAGTTTGCCCTGTAGTTGAGAATACATACATAACAGGTGTTTTAGAAGACATCAATAATGCTATCTGATGTGGGCAACAAAGGCAGAAGGAAATGGCAGATAAAATTAAATTTCCTTATAACCTGCTGCCCATTGACAAATACTTGAGGCAGGCAGAGTAAAAGTTTCTCCAGGAACTCCCTACTGTCTTAATGTTAATGATTTGCTAGAGGGAAAAACAACCTTAGCCTGACAACAGCTAGGCTTCCAGTATCCTATGAATCATCTTCAGCATATGAAAATCCCTTTGGAACCTTCTGCTTGGCTTTATCTTCCCCAGCTCCCAAGTATATAATTATTCTCTCTTCATGGTCCTGGGGCAGCTCTTTCTGCCCATGGGTCCTGTCCTTGTGCTTTAATAAAATCACCTCTTTGCCCCCAAAGATGTCTCAAGAATTCTTTCTTGGCATTCAGCTTCAAATCTCACCATTACTCCAAAAACCCCATCACTATCTTCATGGTGCAGCCACTCTGGAAAACAGTATGGAGATTCCTCAAAAAGTTAAAAATAGAACTACCCTAATACCCAGCAATTGCACTACTAGGTATTTACCCAAAGAATACAAAAATACAGATTTGAAGGGATACCTGTGCCCCAATGTTTACAGCAGTATTATCAACAACAACCAAATTATAGGAAGAGCCCAAATGTCCATTGATAGATGAATGGATAAACAAGATGGGTATGTATACACAATGGAGTATTACTCACCATAAAAAGGAGTGAAATTTTGCATTTGCAATGATGTGGAAGGAGCTAGAATGTATTATGCCAAGTGAAATATGTCAGTCAGAGAAAGACAAATACCATATGATATCACTCCTATGTGGAATTTAAGAAACAAAATGGATGAATATAGGGGAAAGGAAAAAAATAGAGAGGCAAACCATGAAACAGACTCAATTATAGAGGATGAACTGAGAGTTGCTGGGGGAAGGTGGGTGGGAGGATTGGCTAATGGGTGAAGGGTACTAAGGAGGGCACTTGTTGTGATGAACACTGGGTATTGTATGTAAGTGATGAATCACTAAATTCTACTCCTGAAACTATTATTACACTATATGTTAACTAACTAGAATTTAAATAAAAACGTGAAACAAACAAAATAATACTATCTTCAAAGGAAAAATGTATTTTCCTCTCTTCCTTTAGATAAATTTTACAACAAAACACTGCAAAAGTACAGACAAAAGAAAGCATACTGTTATAATAAAAATATTTGGTTGTTCATCTGTCAATACTTTATTTTTCTATGAGTGATTATAGTGCTTGAATTTAGAATTATTTGTCAACATCACAAAATGATAAATGGATAAATATAAAGTTTCTAGGATAAATTACTTTAGCTTGCTTTTAGGCAAGAACAATACCAGAGAAGTTAGGAGTCAGGTTACATCACACAGATAATCTTAAATATTTTTCCTAAACCATCACTGTAGAATTTTACTTAGGGGGAAAAAAAAAGAAGCCACATTAAATCATTTCAGACCTGCTCTCTCTAAAGAGTTCAATGATTTGGTGATAAATGTTATTACATTCTGATATAGTCAACAAGATAATGTTTGTGCCTTTTCCTGAGAGATGAGATATAATCCAAAAAGGAAATTAGGCATATGAGATGATACCATCTGTTTATATCAAAAGACGTGTGCATCTCTGATTTATGTGGTGAAATATTTTCAATTTATTTTAGTCACCTGTGGGTCAAGTCTATTCAGGGACAAATGAAGAATCTTTAGTTAACTGTCTAGATCAGTGCTCTTACCAGAGAGTAACAACCTGCATGGGACATTTTGCAATGTTGGGAGACAGTTTTGATTGTCACAACTTAGGTGGGGCTACTGGCATCTTATGGGCATTTGGTCTGCTAAACATTGTACACATACAGGATAGCCACCCACACCACACTGAAGATTTATCTGATCAAAAATGCTCAATAGTGTCAAGTCTTAGAAACCCTAGTCTAAATAATTATATATACCTTCCTTCAGCAACACCATGCTTATTAGGAACAATTTTGAAAATTTAAATATGTTTGCAACCATGTGGACTTTAACGATAATGCACATTAATTTGTTTCTCTTTATTTATTTCCCCCAGTCTTTGATAAACTACATAAATAAAAAAATAAGGGAATAAATATAATTTGCAAAGAACTTAATTTATCACTTTTACATACACTGCTTACTTCATCAGTAAAGGAATTTGAGAATCTGACAATTTACATGACATTCTCAAAGTCCTATAGTGACTTTGTATAATGTAATAATCTGAACAGGTAGAGTTTAGGCTCCATCCTAGGTCTTTTGACCATGAATTCTACACTTCATTGTACTATGCAGCTTCATTTGATATGAACTATATGATTATCAGTTTTTAGCTCTTTCCTTCACGATGCACTAAGAAACCATATTATTTTTAATTTAGTCACATTTGGAAAAAATGAAGACCGCTGATTTCCATAAAATAGATTTTGAGAAATCTTTATCATTATCACTTCAATTTGTGTGCTTCTGTTTCTGTTTCTCCCTTTTCCTCTTATTCATATATTTTAAGCCAGTTGAATATGCAGGAGCTGATTTGTTAACTTTGTAAATAGTTTTCAAAAGTTAGACTTTAAAAAGTTTTGGATTCTGTGTCTCCCTCTGTCTCTCCCCCTTGCCTGCTCACACTCTGTCTTTCTCTCTCTCAAAAATCAACATTAAAATTTTTTAAAAAATAAGAAAGATGTGGTATATATATAAAATTGAGTATTACTCAGCCATAAAAATGTATGAAATCCTGCCATTTGTGATGACATGGTTGGGGCTAAAGAGTATTATGCTAAGTGAAATAAGTCAGTCAGAGAAAGACAAATACTATATAATTTTAGTCATGTATGGAAATTAAGAAACAAAACAAATGAACAAAGGAAAAAAAGAGAGAGAAAGAGAAGCAACCCATGAAACAGATTCTTAACTACAGAGAACAGGCTGACGGTTGCCAGAGAGGAGGTGGGTGGGGGGATGGGTTAAATAAATGATAGGGTTAATTGTGATGAGCACGGGGTGTTGTATGGAAGTGTCAAATCACTATATTGTACCTCTGAAATGAATATTACACTATGTTAACTGGAATTCAAATAAAAAATTAAATTTTTTAAAATGTATTTGTAGGGCATCTGGGTGGTTCAGTCAGTTGAGCGTCTGACTTTAGCTCAGATCATGATCTCATGGTTCATGAGTTGGAGCCCCACAACAAGCTCTGTGCTGACAATGTGGAGCCTGCTTGGGATTCTCTCTCTCTCCTCGCTCTCTGCTCTTCCCCTACTCGTGCTTTCTTTCTCTCTCAAAATGAAGAAATAAACTTAAAAAAAAATCTATTTTCACATTCCTTAAACAAAAACAAAAACAAAAGTAACACAAAAATCTGCCTAGCAGGAAGGCAACAAAATCAAATATAGAGTAATCTGTCTGACTCCAAAGCCATGCTTTATTTTTGTTTGTTTGATTCTTCTCCCCTTCTCCAAGCCATGAGCTTCTTCATTATAACGAACTGCCTCCTTAATCTTGTGGAATTTATAATTAGTGGAGGAGGTAAATGTGTTAGTAAGTTAAAATAAAACATATGAACACGAAATATATAAAATAATGGAGGAATAAGTGAAATGTACCTCTCGGTTGATACTGAAGTTATCTCCTACTTTTTGGTCTCTCAGATTGTAAGAACCTGAAAACATGTCTGTTTCATTCATGGAATATTAGTTTGGCAGTTATGTAGTCATATAGTATGTGCTTATGTCAACTATGTAGGCAAAGACAACTAAAATTAGTTTTCGTGGGGCTAACGGATTGTGAAAATATTCATGAAAGAATGTCCGTGAACTGTGACTGGAAGGATGATTTGGATTTCAGTGAGTAAAAATGGTCTTCTAAGTAAAGGAAGTAGGAAATCTTAAACTACAGAGCTTGAAAATGAGCATCAACATCTTGGTTTCCTTTAGATCCTGGAATGTAGGCCAGAATTTGTCCCCTTGTTTTACTAACTCAAAATTCTGTAACTAATTTTCTCTGAGTTGTAGTAGTTCATAGACAACTATGAAATATATGAAAAACAAAAAGATGTGAATGACAAAAATAATATTGGTGACAAATATTCCACACCTATTTAAGATGTGCATGCAAAAGTTACCTGAAAAATGAATTTGTGATCTATAGTGAAAAGAATAGATATACATGCAAATAACCATAATATGAAGCAAAAGGCTACGTCCCATAACAAGAAGTTGAACAACTGGTTTGGGTTTATGATGATGCCCCTGTAGCACAGAGGGGTCCAAACCTATTTCATAGGAGTCATATTATTACCTAACCTGGACCTTCAGAACCAGGTAAAATTATTAACAATGATTATCTATATAAAAGATAGATAGCACAGTTGATAACAGATGTCTTGAGATAAATAAAGGAAAGGGCATTCAGGTGGAGGTATATGAACATAAGTTTAAAAACATTTAAATGAGTTCATTTAAGCTAAGGAAAGGTGGGGGGAAAGTGGAAATGGAAGTAGCAGATCAGATATATCTTGAAAATTCACTGAAGATTTTTCGATTCTTATTAGGTAAATTGCAGCCATTTTTGAGTTTTGACTGAGGAATCCCCAAACTATTTGTTTTTTAATAATCCTGCAGTTGGGCATGGAATTAATGGGGTTGGGGGAGAGCATAGAGCCAAGAAAACTAGTGGAGAGATGAGTAAGAATAGTCAAGACTCTACTTGTCAGCGCCTGATCTAGGAAAAAGCAGCAGCAGGAGTAGTGGAGGTAAAAAGTGTTATTAAGGGGCGCCTGGGTGGCTTAGTCGGTTGAGCGTCCGACTTTCGCTTGGGTCATGATCTCGCGGTTCGTGGGTTTGAGCCCCGCGTCGGGCACTGTGCTGACTGCCAGCTCAGAGCCTGGAGCCTGTTTCAGAGTCTGTGTCTCCCTCTCTCTATGACCCTTCCCTGCTCAAGCTGTCTCTCTCTCTCTCTCCTAGAAATAAAATAAAAATTTAAAAAAAAGTGTTATTAAGATTTTTTGATAGGATTTAATGCTCACAAACTTTTATAATCCCACAGTGGAAAGATTAGACCCTCTCTGGAACTTTCAGTGAAGCACAAAGAAAAACATAACTTGCATAGAAGACCTGAGAAAACCATCTCAAATGCCCACAATCCATATTGATATTAGGATTTTATCAAATATTTTGCTATTTGCCCTTTTTTTGGTCTGGTTATATTAATAAGCCACATTAAAACCTAGTGAAAAAAGCCAAGAGGAGATGCTCACAAATATATTTATTTATTATAAATCCACTGTAATTGTTTTGGTTGGGCTGCTTTGTATCTAAATATTGGGTTGTGATGTCAGCAGGGATTTATTACTCTGTTTATACAAAGTGCTAGCCTGTGTTCAGACAGTAATGTCATGTACATCTGAGAAATCCAGTTATGTTTACCAAGATGAGCTAAATAGGCCTGAATCTCATTCTCCTAAATTAATTACTTAACTAAATAATATCCAAGAATTTGGCTCTTAAAATAAGAAAACATTGAAAGATATGCCAAGAGCTTCATACTTTGTTTAGGTTTCATATGCATATTACATTCATGTTATGGGTTGAATTCTGTCCCCTGCAAAATTTACATGTTGAAGTCCTCACCCGCAGTACCTCAGAATGAAACCGTATTTATAGATTGGGACTTTAAAGAGGTGATCAAGTTAAAGCAAAGTCACTAGATCCAATATTCCCGGCTCCAATATGACTAGTGTACTTATGCGAAGGAAATCTGGACTCACACACACAAAGAAGATGATGTGAAGGCCCAGGGAAAGATGGCCACCTACAAGCCAAGGAGAGAGGACTGACACAGCAGATTCCCCCACAGCTTCTGAAGAAGCACTCACAACACCTAGATCTCCTATTTTCAGACCCCAGAACTGTGAGAAAATAGATTTTTGTTCTTTAGGCCTTCCAGACTATAGTATTTTATTGTGGTAGCCTTAGCAAACAAATATAGCTGTCATACAAATTTCTTAAACTGTTGCGTCAATCAGGCATCACTTTGATGAGAGTCTTTCCCTCAGGCTGGGACAAAATTCAAATTTTTGGTAACTGTCCTGTTACCCAACTTTTTCTTTTGTTTTGCTTAATTATAACAACCTTAGTTTCTTTTTTAAAAAAGTTTATTTATTTATTTTGTGAGAGAGAGCACAAGCAGACAAGCCAGGGAGGAGCCGAGAGCAAGAGGGAGAGAGAGAATCCCAAGTAGGCTCTGTGCCATCAGTATGGAGCCTGATGTGGGACTCAATCCCACAAACCAGGAGATCATGACCTGAGCTGAAATCAAGAGTCAGACATTTACCAACTGAGTCATCCAGGTGCCCCAATATCCTCAGTTTCTTAACTGACATATCTAGCAATAAATTTTTGCTTCAGAGAATAATTAATAATAACTATTATTATTATGGCTATTATAGCATGTTATTAAGATTTTTAGAATATGAGACACTGTTCTAAGAGTTTTACGTGTGTTGGCTCTTCTAATCCTCACAAAACCTTTACAGAGAGGGCAATAAGATTATCATTGGTAACTTCTCAAACTAAGGTACGACAAACAAAATATGCTGTCCCCAATACACAGCTCGTAAATGGAAGAGCCACTTCTGGATTCCAGTTATAGCAATTTCATATCTCATACTTTTATTAACATCTGTACTCTGTTATAATGTTAGTGGTAGTAATAGGAGGAGGAGGAGGAGAAGAAAGAGGTGGAGGAGTAACAAACCTCACTGAACACGATGTGACAAGATATGCCTAAGAACTTTATGAGCAGAAGTAATTTAGTTCCCACAAAAATCTAGTGGATACATAGTACTGCTATTTCCATTTTCCAGATAGTAAATGGAGGCACATAGGGATTGAAGAATTTCCCCAAGATGAAAAGTGAGTATGTTGTCCAATAAAGATTCCACCCAAGGCAATTTGTAAACTTAACTCAATATTCTCCATTAAGCCTTCTCTAAACCCTCTGGCCCACAGTAATTTCATTCCTTAAAATCTAAAAGCAGAATATGGATTTTGGCCAAAATTATAGATGGATGGGGATGGTTAATGATATTTTGCTGGATACTAAAATTGTGTCTCTGGTTGATGCTTTGTCTCCATATTTAAATAACACGCTTTTGAAGAAAAAAACTCAAACAGTACTTGGGGATAATTCTCAATAACTATTTCTTAAATTTAATTGAACTGTCTTTAATTTCCCGTTAGGTGCTTCAGGGCTTTTGTGTTAAGTCTATCACCATTCTGTCATCAAAAGTACATTGACAGGACCCCAAAGACATCAAAACTTACTATGTTTTTTTTTTTTTGTTAGACATTATAATTTAAATTATTTAAAAACTGATTTAATATTTTTTCCAGAGGGCACTCATTTTTTTATTAAGAAACTACAGCTATAGCTCATAAGTATTCATGCCTTCTCTTTTGCAAAATGCTTATTAGCAACATCCTATCTTCTTGATCTTGTGATTCCATGGGACAGGACAAATTGGTTACAGTAGTTGGGGGATACATTCCAAGACCTCTAGTGGATGCTTGAAACTGCAGATAGTACTGAACCCTGTTATTCTATGTTCTTTCCTATATATTCATACTCACCGATAAAGCTTAATTTATAAATTAGGCACAATGAGAGATTAATAACAAATAGAATACGACAATTATAACAATATTCTCTAATAAACTTATGTGGACATGTTTTGTCTCTCTTTCAAAATANTTTTTTTTTTGTTAGACATTATAATTTAAATTATTTAAAAACTGATTTAATATTTTTTCCAGAGGGCACTCATTTTTCTGTTAAGAAACTACAGCTATAGCTCATAAGTATTCATGCCTTCTCTTTTGCAAAATGCTTATTAGCAACATCCTATCTTCTTGATCTTGTGATTCCATGGGACAGGACAAATTGGTTACAGTAGTTGGGGGATACATTCCAAGACCTCTAGTGGATGCTTGAAACTGCAGATAGTACTGAACCCTGTTATTCTATGTTCTTTCCTATATATTCATACTCACCGATAAAGCTTAATTTATAAATTAGGCACAATGAGAGATTAATAACAAATAGAATACAACAATTATAACAATATTCTCTAATAAACTTATGTGGACATGTTTTATCTCTCTTTCAAAATATCTTATTGTATTGTACTCATCCTTCTTGTGAGATGATAAAATGCCCATGTGAGAGAAGTGAGGGGAATGATGTAGGTGTTAGGCTACTATTGACCTTCTGATGATACATCAGAAAGAAGAGCATCTGCTTCCACACCCTGGGTGGCCGTGGGTTACTGAAACTGTGGAATGCAAAACCACAGAGAAAGGGGGTTCATTGTGGAGTTTTAGTTCAAGCTAATATGCAAAGGGACAAATACCTAGTGGTAAATTATTTTTTTAAAAGAGCACTCTATTAAAATAATTAATTAATTTTTTATAATATATTTTATT
>NW_027531285.1:2035884-2057268 GCF_008692635.1 Crocuta crocuta | reverse complement strand
CCCCTCTCCCCCACCCCCCATCAACCCTCAGTTTGTTCTCAGTATTTAAGAGTCTCTTATGGTTTGCCTCCCTCCCTCTCCCTATTTTTTCTCCTTCCCCTCCCCTATGTCCTCTGTTAAGTTTCTCCTGTTCCACATAGAGTGAAAACATATGGTATCTGTCTTTCTCTTCCTTGACTTATTTCGTTAAGCATAATACCCTCGAGTTCCATCCACATTGCTACAAATGGCCAGATTTCATTCTTTATCATTGCCATGTAGTATTCCATTGTATAGATAAACCACATCTTGATCCATTCATCAGTTGATGGACATTGAGGCTCTTTCCATGTTTTGGCTATTGTTGAGAGTGCTGCTATGAACAGTGGGGTACATGTGTCCCTATGCATCAACACTCCTGTTATCCCTTGGGTAAATTCCTAGTAGAGGGCACTCTATTTTAAACACTTATCTACATTCAACTTCAGCAAATTATAGTGTTATTATATTTTTTCCTTATGTGGTCTTTTTCTCCACAGCAGAATTTAGTCATATTAAAATTCTGAAATACGAAAAGACAAATTGCCCCAGCTATAATATTAATTTCCTCTTGTGTGCTTGCCAAGCCATTAAATACTGGGAAACAACTATTAATAAAAGAGCAAGATGTACCTCTGTAAATATTCATTCACTTAGCCAACATTAACATAGCATATTTTATACTTCACTCAAATTCTTCATTTGTGGTTTAAATTTG
The DNA here is from genome assembly GCF_008692635.1 of Crocuta crocuta. Taxonomy (NCBI): domain Eukaryota; kingdom Metazoa; phylum Chordata; class Mammalia; order Carnivora; family Hyaenidae; genus Crocuta; species Crocuta crocuta. The sequence goes on along the minus strand of NW_027531285.1, from coordinate 2,056,532 downwards.
AAAATTATTGTTATTCCTAGGCACCAAGCTAATTATAAAAGTACTATTAATTAATGAATGTTTATACACACACATATATAAAACACAGTCTACCAATATGCTTTTAGAGAGAATGTGTAATTGTAATTTTAGTTATGCCTGCTAGTGGATTATAGATATATTGTTTAGGTTTATATTTTACTAAAATAACACTAATCTACAGTTAGTTTTTATGAATCGAGCCTCTAAAAGTAAAGAATTATATGAAACACACAGAATATTTGATTTCTGTTGTCAGTCTCTTATCTTTCTATATTAATAATTTTATTAAAATTAGGGGTGCCTGGGTGGCTCAGGCAGTTAAGCATCCAACTTCGGCTCAGGTCATGATCTCATAGTCTGTGGGTTTGAGCCCCACATCGGGCTCTGTGCTGACAGCTCAAAGCCTGGAGCCTGCTTTGGATTCTGTCTCTCCCTCTCACTCTTCTCTCCTGCTTGTTTTCTCTCTACCAAAAATAAATAAGCATTACAAAAACAAAATTAACACAATTTGAGAATTAATAATCCACAGTAAATTTTTTTTAATATTTTTATTTATTTCTAGGAGAGAGAGAGAGAGAGAGAGAGCGTGAGCAAGGGAGGGTCAGAGAGAGAGAGGGAGTCACAGACTGAAACAGGCTCTGAGCTGGCAGTCAGCACAGAGCCCGACGCGGGGCTCGAACCCACGAACAGCGAGATCACGACCTAAGCGAAAGTCAGTCGCTTAACCGACTAAGCCGCCCAGGCGCCCCAATAATCCACAGTAAATTTCAATTAATTATTTTATACAAATCCCTTAAGGTATCTAATATTTCTACTTGTTTCTTGTCCTTATCCTTCCAGAGTAACAAAAGTACTCTGCAATGCACAGTTCCAAATGATACTAGAAAATAAAATACACTAAATTTGTTTCAAAACACCTCTGGTTCATATTAAGAAGTCTAGTTTCACTTTGCCTTCCCTGAAGACTATCACATCTGTCACACAAAACCAGGAAGAGAAGAACAAATTAAACCAATGATTCTATCACTGGATTTAAGAATAGAGTCTTATCATTCATTAATAACCCATGAAGTTAGTTTGGATTATTTTTCTAAGTAGCTGTATTTAGCAATTTGCTTTTCTATAAACTTCGTTTTGGTATTAATTTTATCTAATGTAAGAAGAAAAGTCAATAGATTTTTCAATACTTGGAGATTAAGTAGAGATAGAAACATGAGTATACTCCATGTTTGGGTGACTCAACATCCAAAAAATAATGTCGAATTAAATTCTGAAATAAAATTAGTAAATTATGGTTCTTATGGGAACTGGAAGAACATCCATATATACTTAAGGCCTCATGTCTCCTGAAAGGAGGTGGAGGTGAGGGAACACAGCATTTGTATATGTGGGGGTGGGGGAAGGTACTAAGTATACTTGTGCTTGGAAAAGGACTTGCTTGCCTCTGCTAGAAGTCAGGGAAGAATGTTACTGACCCCGGAGTTGATGGGAGAGGAGGAAGGGGCTCCAGTAAATTCTCTTAGAGTGATCAGAAGAACTATACCTAGCACCTTACAGTATTCAATCTTTGGAGAGTTTGAGGGTCCCTTTGTGCAGACAGCCCATCTCAATTTACACCTGAGAACAAAGAGGCCTTCTCATATTCAAAAGAAAGGTCCTAGATAGCTACTAGGCAATTTTACAAAACATTCTATTTGCTCTTAGTCCCTCACTGCATGTGAGACAAAAACAGCTTCATGTGAACAGATACTGAGGAATTCTGCAAGAAAGCAAACGATTAACAAAGCACAGCTTTTTGCAGGAGACGGGGAAAACAACTAGAACAGGTAGATTCTGTGGATGCAAAACCAATGTTAGAAAATGTTAATAAAAATGCATGGCAACCCTTAAACAGAAACAGCCGACTTATGATGGTTCAGCTTATGAAATTTTGATTTTATGAAGCTGCAAAAACTACATACATTCAGTAGAAACTGTTTTTTTTTTTAATGTTTTATTTATTTTTGAGAGAGAGATAGAGACAGTGTGAGCAGGGGAGGGTCAGAGAGAGAGGGAGACACAGAATCCGAAGACAGGCTTCCGGCCCTGAGTTAGCTGTCAGCACAGAGCCCCGATGCGGTGCTGGAGCCGATGAATTGTGAGATCATGACCTGAGCCGAAGTCGGACGCTCAGCCGACTGAGCCACCAGGCGCCCCAAGTAGAAACTGTTTCTTGAATTCTGAATCTAGGTTTTTTCCTGAGGTGTAGTAGGGTACTCTCTCCTGATGAAGGACAGTGGCTGGAAGCCATAGCTCCCATTAGGGACTTGATCAGAAGGTAAACAACTGATAAACTTACAACCATTCTGTACCCATTCAGCCATTCTGAATTTGACTTTCAGCACAATATTCAATAAATTACACAAGATATTCAATACTTTATTACAAATAGGCCTTGTGTTAGATGATTTTGCTCAACTGTAGGTTAATGTTAGTATTGTGAACACCAGGTTAAACTATGGTGTTCAGAAAGTTAGGTATTAAATGCATTTTCAATTTAGCATAGGTTAATCACCAGAAGTGATAAGATGTTGGAATATTTTTAAAAACGTTGAAATAATGTACATTGGATGTTAGGGGGGAAAGGAAGCATAATGCAAAAATTCTAGATCAAGTTAAAATATACATATGTGAGGGAAACAGACTTTCTTAGATGTGTATAGATTCAGAAATTATGTTATTAATTTACCCAATAAAATTATTTCATTTATTTTTTAAAAAGTTTATGTTTATTTATTTTGAGATCGAGAAAGAGAAAGAGAGGAAGAAGAGGCAGAGAGAGAGGAAGAGAGAGAATCCCACACAGGCTGTCACTATTAGCATGGAGCCCAGTGTGGGGCTCAAACTCACTCTCTGGGAGATCATGAACTGCACCAAAGTTGGGCATTTAACCAACTGAATGCCCCTAAGAAAATTATTCTAGAAGTGACCTAAAAACGAAGAATTAAAGAAGAACAGATATAAATAATGAATCTTGTAAAATTTTAAATTGAGTCCTAACGGGCAATAATGATGACAGAACTTGGGAGTTGGCAAATAAGCACTCGGTACAGAATATTTGAAAAATAAAAGATGTATAATATATAAATTTATAACAGAAGCTGGGAACTCAAACTCCAAAGTTTATGTATAAAACCTGAGCTTTTTGAGATGAATGGATCAAGAAGATATGGTTTATCTATACCATGGAATACTACATGGCAATGAGAAACAATGAAATCTGGCCATGTGTAGCAACATGGATGGACCTTGAGGGTGTTATGCTGAGCGAAATAAGTCAGGCAGAGAAGGACAAATATCATATGTTTGCACGTATAGGAGGATTAGGAGGAACTTGACGGAGGAACAAGGGGGAGAAGAAGGGTGGAAATGGTGGGGGAAAGGGAGAGAAGCAAACCATGAGAGACTCTTGAATGCTGACAAAAACTGAGGACTGATGGATGTGGGGGGAGGGGGGGATGGGCATGGAGGAGGACACTTGTGGGGATGAGCACTGAGTGTTATGTGGAAACTAATTTGACAATAAACTATTTGTAAAAAAACCAAACAAACAAAAAAACAAACAAACAAAAAACACCTGAGCTTTTTGGTGAGGCAAGGGGTATAGAGGTAAGGTGGTCGGTGCAGAGGCAGTGATGAAGTAAAAGTTTTCAAAAGCTCATGTCTTGGAATGGGAGTTAGAATAGCTATTTTTTGACTTTGAGAGAGTAATAGGTAAGTATCGATTTATCCATAACTGTTTAGTATGTTAATATAACCATGAATGAAATTGAGAGGCCTAGTAGAACATCCAAATTAAGGCTCTTGTGGTAGAAGAGATAGGAATTAAAAGAAAATTCATTAAGCAAGCATACGGAAAGGTAAAAAAAGAGGAAACAATAAAATACATATTTGAAATAAGGATAGAAGGAATATAATCCAATATATTAATTAATCCAAAAGATGTAAACAAATCAAATTTCCCTAACAAAGAATTTCATACTGCTTTCAAAATCAAAATTGATATATGTTGGTTTTAGGAAATATATAAAAATAAAGTGCAGTGTTAGGGGTTGAAATATATCCTCTCCCCCCACCCTACAAAGATTTGTTGAAGTACCTGTAAATGTGACCCTATTTGGAAATAGATCTCTGCAGATATATCCAAGATGAAGTCATTTAGGTTAAGCACTAATCCAATATGACTAGTGTCCTCACAAGAAGAGAAGAGACATAGATACAACGACACAGAGGAGGACACTAAAAGACAGAGGAGGTAGAGATTTGAGTGGTGTGGCTTTACACTATGGAATGCCAAAGACTGCCGGCATACCAGAAACTAAGAGCAAGGAATGGAACAGATTTGTCCTCTAGAACTTCCAGAGACAGACCACAGCTCTGCTGACACCTGCGTTTTAGACATCCAGCTTCCAAATATCTGTCATTTTAAACCATTCAGTTTATAGTAATTTATAACAGCTGCCCTAGGAAACTAATACACAAAGAACGACCAAAAAATAGGGGCACCTCAGTGGCTCAGTCTGTTGAGCATCCAACTCTTGATTTTGGCTCATGTTGTGATCTCAGGCTCCTGGGATTGAGCCCTGCATTGGGCCTCATGATACGCATGAATCATGCTTGTGATTCTCTCTCTTTCCCTTTATCTCCCCCAACCTCTCCTTCCCTCTGTCTCTCTGTCCCCTCCCGCTCGGTCTCTCTGACCCTTTCCCCCACTCATTTACACTCCTTTCCTCAAATAATTTTAAAAAACCCCAAAAAGTAAATGGATATATGGGGGAAATGGGAACCAAAAGAAAGCCTTAGGAGTAAAGGATAAAAGTTTCAGAAAAAGTAGAATTAAAAGCTAAAACCAGTAAGTGGGATATTATATAAATGTACAAGTTATAATTCTCCAAGAGGTTATAGAGAGTCAGTATTTTGAAAAGGCCACAGACTCAAGAGACTATACTCTGGAACCAGATGCTCTAGAACCCGGCTATAGTTCCTGGCTCAACTACTGAATGGCTCTGTGGCTTTGGGGATATTACTTAACTTTTCTATGCCTCATTTTCCACATCTATAAAATGAGATTGATGATAATAGTTCATTTAAAGGATAATTATAAGAAATGCAAAAAGTATGTAAGTGTATGTAAAATTAATATTTTGAAATGAATTAATATGTAAATTGATATATGTGTTAATGTATGATTGAAACAATAGCTGCTATAAATACCAAGAAAGTGTTATCTATTATTCTTCTTCCTGTTATTAATATAAAACACTATATAAAAACCACCCAAGCAACGTGGGATATAAAACCATACCTCAAGAAAAGAAAAACTTCATCAAGTCACTATGATGGTAGAGAATTTTAAGTAATCACTCTCAGAATTTGACATAATTTTCCACAAAAGAGCACGTCTAGAGAGGACTGGTTAATACAAACAACAAGGTAAAATACACACTCTGCTCTATATGAAAAGTAGAAAATATATCTACTTTTCATTTAGAACATCTGATTATTATGGAGCCAAGAGAAACTCTTCTAAGATCCTCAAAAAAGATTTTTATAATCCCCATTCTCTCTCCATGATCCACGAAAACTAGAAATCAAAATACAAAAATGCCAACAACAATGTAACCATTTCAATATTAAGATACCCACTTCCAAACAACTTTTGGAAAGGGCTCCTCTTCTCTGCAACAGTGAGGCATATAGCAATCAAATGTTGGAGTCTTACCTAGTTGTACTTCCCAGGAACGGCCACGAGCTAGTGGTTCCAAACCATCAGTGATACCGTCTCCTCAGGGAAGATTTAGAAGTATGTAATGGTATGTACAGTTACTACAAAGACTGAGGAGTAGAGCTAATGGCATTTAGAGCTTGGGGGTCAAGAATGCTAAAGTTCAGCTAGGCTCAGCATCTTCCTACACAAAGTAGAACTTCCCTGGCCAAAGTGCCAATAAAGCCCTCAATAAACACTGTTTTAAAAGTGACTACAGGGCAGACTCCACAGATGCTTAAGATATGTCTATTTGAAATTAAGTTAGCATGACCATGGTTAAGTGTTCTATAAAGATAGCAGGCAATTCAATGTTCAATTTTTTATAGCAAGAATAAAATTCAAGAACTTTGTTTGCTTTTGACAAGAATATGAGAGCATGTAAGACTCTGTTTAGAGATTGCTGCAGAAACTAATTTTCTTTTATTACTAAGACTCAAAAAGAGTATTCATGTTTATCCCAGAATAGATAAATAGATAAATAAGTGCATAGGGAACTGTAAATCAATTTAATTTGTTATTTAGCTTATATTAGCTAATTCTGAACAAAAAACACTTGAGTCATTACCAGAAGCATTAGTGCTTCTGGCAACTATGTTTTTGCACATTCTCATGTAAACATAAAATATTTCAACAATGTTCTTTCTTTGTATTTGTGATGGTACTAAGGTAAGAGGCAATGTTCTATAGTAGATGGGAGGTGGGGAGGGAAATGAGGAGACATGGGTTCTAGTCTTGGCTATGTGACCTTCTCTGTGTTTTACTCATCAATTTAAAATTGGGATAATCAGGGCGCCTGAGTGGCTCAATTGGTTGAATGTCCGACTTCAGCTCATGTCAGGATCTCCCAGTTCGTGGGTTTGAGCCCCACGTCGGGCTCTGTGCTGACAGCTCAGAGCCTGGAGCCTGCTTCAGATTCTGTGTCTCCCTCTCTCTCTGACCCTCCCCTGCTCACGCTGTCTCTCTCTCTCTCTCAAAAATAAATAAACGTTAAAAAAATTAAAAAAAAAATGGGATAATCGTGCTTGCCTTACTTGTCTGAAGAGGTTGGGATGCAAAACAACTACAAAGCTGCTACAATGGCCAAACAAGCTACTCTGGAACTTGCCTCTCTTCACCTGTCTGCTCGGATTTCCAGGCTACACTTTCCCTCCCTCACACTGCAGCAGCCACATTGGTTTCCTTGTTGTTCCTTGACTATTAACCTAAAGTCTTAGCACTGGCCACCCCCTGCCCACAACACTGTGTCCCTGAGAGCTTCAGGCTTACCCTCTCACCTCCCTACTTCCGTCAGGTCTCTGTTCTAATGCCACTTTTTTCCAGAGAGGTAGTCATAGACCATCCTATGAAACTTTCTCTTTTGCTTTATTTACTTTATTCTTTGATATAGCAATGATCTACTGCGTAACGTTTCATATTTTAATTTCTTTGCTTATTGCCTGTCTCTTCTCTGCTACAAAGTAACCCCAAGGAATGCAAGAAATGTTGCTATCTTTTCTTATGAATAATATTCTAGTAAGAAATTAGAGTTTTTCTGAATCCCTTTCTATAAAAATTTAGCAGTGTGTTTAGTCAGAAAGTTTGTATCTCTCTACTTTTCACTACATGTGAAATTAGATAAATATTATTTTATTTCTTGTGACATAACATATGCTTTCAGACACCATAATGATTTAGAATAGTATGGTGGCGCCTAGGTGGCTCAGTCGGTTAAAAGCTTCCAACTTCGGCTCAGGTCATGATTTCACAGTTCGTGGGTTTGAGCCCCGTCGGGCTCTGTGCTGACAGCCAGCTCAGAGCCTGGAGCCTGTTTCAGATTTTGTGTCTCCCTCTCTCTCTAACCCTCCCCTGCTCACGCTGTCTCTCTCTCTCTCTCAGAAAGAAATAAAACATTAAAAAAATTTAGAATAGTACGGCAAGTTACATTTTTTAACATCTCTATTATATCTATTATATCATTTGCTTACCTTTATTATCCCAATGCTCAAATATTCAAAGCATGCACTAATTTTGCATACTACTTCCCTCAAAAGGTAGCATATGCACTCTTGTTTGAAGTGAATTTTTTTCCTTCCCTAAAAGCAACATGTTATATTTCAGGACTGTAATATCTCACGAACCAGGCAGGCCGTGAGATATTACTTGCTCTGATAAAAGTTTTCAAACTGGTACCGGGTTTTTGTCATTCATGCTGGTGTCTGTCTCCACTACTGCAATTGTAGCCTGATGGAAAGCTGAGTCCATTTCTTATCCGTTATAGATTTCTCTAACACTTTGTGCACAGCAGAAACTCCATGATTAATAATTTATTGAATATAGGCATTCATGCAATGATGAGCAGTCTCTCCCTTCTTTAAACAGAAGTAAAATATGGAAGATTACTTACATTTGGAGCCTGATGAAGACGACCCACTGACGGTAGATCTTGATCCCCCTTTCATGGAAAAGACTCCTTTTCCCCTGCGAGTCGCTGTGACGGCCACTCTGGGGCGCTTCAGTGGAATTACTGCCCGGGGAGGTGGAGGCACACGCCCATGGTAATCAAATAACCTTCACAAAACACAAGCATGGCTGAGAGTTGGTCTATGCCTAAGTGTTCTATCAAATGTGTGAAACGCTTAAGAAAATGGCCTTGTAAGAAGTGTCAGTATATGTTTCTGTTATTATTCTTACACAGGTGTTTATCAGAAGGTTCATTTTTCACTAAAGAGATAGGACTCTGATATAGTCTGTGCATTCTGGACATTAGAATCTGAGCCTCCAATATGAACTCATCTTTGAGGTATGAAAGGTCGAGGAATGTATCTCCAATAGTACCATGAAATTTGCTGAAATTTGCTAAACTTTGTTCCTGAGTGTATTTCTTTGCTTGGTTTAACAGATTAACTCTTCTTACAGTAGAAATCGTCCTCTTGCACATCAACACTTATTAGCACACTAGCTTGAAAAGTAGGAAAAATCATGCAGAATCAGGAACAGGAAATATCAGGAAATTATTGTTCCATCATAACACAGTTCATAAGGAAAATCATTTTGAAGTAAATGTAGATTAAAGAGAACAGCTGTGAGACACAAATCAACATGGTGCCGTACCTGTCTCTAAGGACTTTTTAAGTAACAAAAAAGTTACAGTCAGAGGAGTGTAGTACCATGAAATCTGACTGTAGAAACAGGGAGACTGGGTTTCAATAAAATGCCATTAGGAAGGACAAAATTTTGTTGACTAGAGTCCTGATGGAAATATGTATCACGATCTTATTATTCTGACCACTTGCTAGACACCCACATCAAGACTAGTGAGATTTGTATAATAAGCTCTTGAAAATGTCTCTAACCAAAAAAAGTATCAATAAAAATCCTAGAAGCTTTTACTGAAAAGTGAAAGAATGATATTCACAATAATCAATGCATTTCCACAACGAAAGGAATAAAAGTATGAGAGTATTTACTCATTTATATACATATGTAATTCATAGATTCAAAAACTCCATATTATTCACCACTGCATATCCAAAAAACAGCAAATTTTTACATACTTAGCACATTTGAAAAGCATAAAAAGTCAGGGAAAAATATGAGGATGTATTCATTTACCACTGAACCAGATGTGTTACTATTTGTCCACTATAAAGACTGAGAATGATCATTGATACGACTTTATTGTGATATCACTATATGGGTTGGACTCTCGTAACTGCTTTAAAACAGTCAATAAGAAAAATCTGATATGAAAGTCAGAGATGAAATTCTGTAATACGAAGAAAAAAACTTCTACAACAGGTTATTCTATAGCATTGCATCTTATTTACATATGCAAATAAATCCCTTTTTAGAAAATAATATATGAAATATAATAAAAACTAAGATAGGCGGGTGTCCAAATATTCACTCAGAAACATTCAAAACTATGATACTATGGGAGCAAAAAAGTAGTATATAAACCACACCTGAAGCAGAACTTAGTCCTGGGAATGTCTCCCACGTTAGAGAGCTAAAGTGTTCAAAAACTATTTGGAAGCATGCTGGGGAGAAATGAAGAGATGTCTGGAAAGGAAAAGAAATGAAATGAGACAGAGTTCAAGAGAGGTGCCATCCTCTGTGAATAAGCAAAGTCCATTAGAGCCGAAGAACTGCTAGCAAAGAACGGGTCATGGATGTCAGTCAACACATTATAGTTACTTCAAAGGGTAGAGTCAGGATGAGGCTGAAAAGGGTTATGAATATCATCCATACCACTGGGGGCTGGAAAATCAAAAGGGTCAACTAAGCCTGCCCCTCATTTCAATCACAAAACAAGGACCGCATTACTTATTTATAAGTTGAATTCACAGAGCACCTTAAGCTAGTGAACCAAAACATGAAGGCACTTTTTAGGAGCTATAACACCCAAAGCTATCGAAGGGAAAGAATGTGGCAATTGACTCATCTCTTCCGGGATAGATGCTGCCGCTTCAGATGAGAGGCAGGCTCTTTTAGAAGGACCATCTCCCCAGGCCATGAAAGTGCAATTTAGCTGGTTCATTAATTAAGCTAATCTATAAATTGGGTTAAGAAAATTTCTAAAGCCCAATTAAAATATGCAGTGATGGAAGAATGCTATAGTCAAAATGTAGGGCAAGTCAAGCCACCAAAGTCACCACTACTTCAGTTACAATGTAATTCAAGAATATTTTACAGGAAAGTGAAATAAATGACCATCATTTCTATTGCTTCCCCCAGCCAAGGATTATGAAGCCTCCAGTGTAGGCCAGGCCTAATCTCATGTTGAGAAAACAGAGGTGCATTTATTCTTTGTATTTGTGACACACTTTTAGCACGTCACATACTCAGTATGTGTTTAGAAACATACTCGGTATGTGTCATGTTCTTTGCTGTCAATTCCTATAGATCATAGCCCTTGATGAGTTGCTTCAAAGGGCAGTAACTCCTTTCTCATCAAGAAAGTAGGGAAGTACCAATTCTTTCTGCCGCTCTAATGGGAAAATGTGCAATATCAGAACTTAAATTTTGAAAAGTGATATGTAATTTAACAACAACAACAAAAAACTAAAGAAGGGTACGGACACTTCTCATGACAGCATAATTTTGAATTTTACAAAATTTAATGGACTTGAGTTTCTTAACTTTTATTGGCTATACTTGGTTTATCAGAAATAAAAGGAAGACTGAATATAGTCTGAAGGCACAAAAACATAACAAGGGAAGGATGGGAAGTGGGGGAAGATTTTCTAGAATTCAAGATGGGATGTAGGGATTCTTCTAAATACAGATGGAAGTAGGTGAGAGGTAACACATGAAGGAGTTTCTCATCAGAATTAGAGCCAATCTAAGAAATTTTGTCTTTACAAAGTATTAGACTGGCAAATATTGTTGAGACAAAGAAAATAGTCCATTTTGAATTACAGACTGACAGCAAAAATTGCAAATACAAGAGAATTAAATAGACTCCAAATTTCAAAGGTCAGTTAAAAGATTAAATTTTTTCCTCTCATTTTTTTTCCTTCAATGGTTAGAATTATATACCCTCTCTTTTTCTTTAATGATTCTTCATTTTCCCTACTATGCATAGAATAGTATATTCTTTAAAATAGCATAGAATATTCTTTAAAAAGAATATAGATATTAGCTATTAAAAATTAGCTGTGTTTTGGACAAAGGCAATTTAAAGGCATAGTGACATATAAAATGAATATAATTTTGAATGCTTGTTTTAATTAAAAGTTGTTAGTATTGAGTTTTAATAATAAAGCAGAATTTTTGAAAAATACATGAAAAAAACCATAACTCCCAATAGCATGCTCTAAAACAACTACTATCATTTTCTAAATTTTTTCCACTGGTTTTCTTATTTTTCACATGGTTGAGAATATAATATATGCATGGTCATGTATTCTGGAGAATTCTCCTTGGTTTATATTAAAAGCATTTTTCAAGCCTGTTATGTGGTCTTCCTAATGTTTACTTTAATTGCTGTGGTGCATTTTCTCAAGTGGACATACCATATTCTAATAATCATTACCTGATAAACTTTGACTTAATGCCAATTTTTCATTGTCAATAAATATGATTTTAAAATTAAAAAAATTAGGCGCCTGGGTGGTTCAGTCGATTAAGCGTCCAACTTCGACTCAGGTCATGATCTCATGGTCTGTGGGTTCGAGCCCCGCGTCAGGCTTTGTGCTGACAGCTAGCTCAGAGCCTGGAGCCTGTTTCAGATTCTGTGTGACCCTCTCTCTCTGACCCTCCCCTGCTCGCTCTGTCTCTTTCTCTCTCTCAGAAGTAAATAAAACTTTAAAAAATTTTTTTAAAAATTAAAAAAATTAATGTAATATTTGCATAATATTTTGTCACTGAACACTAGATTTTAATTTTAGATGAATTATTTAGATAGATTTCAAGAATTGGTAATTTTCTGGGTTTTTACTAAATTTCCTTCATGAAAAGCATTCTTCATTTTCCTTACTTATGAAACAAAAGTTATAGTCACCATGTGGTTAATGCTAACAAAAACATGTGGTCTGGACTAAGGGCTAAAAATCTAGGCTACCCAGAGTCAAAACCTGAGAACAAGTTCAGGACCATGTCCTCACTGGGCCTCTGGAGCCTATGTGAAGATCAGTAACCAGAACATTAGAGAAGATCTTTCTCTGTGTCTTGATTCAACCTTAACCCTCCTCTTCAGCATGTTTAACTTCTGATAGATGTATAGTCTAGAAAATCAAATTAAGGTGCCTATTCATTTTTCAGAAAGGATATATCTGAAATCCATGTGAATGATTCTTATAGCCTACTAATTATATTGATTTTCTATACTGCTTGAACTACTCAAAAGTCATAAAATCTTTCCATAATTTCCACACTGACTTCAAGTAAGCCTTTGGTTACAACTGAAACTGAAGAGAATTTTCAAAGGCATGCTCCACTGGAGACCAGTACATGAATAATTTCTATTTTTTTTTGTTATTGAAATTTTCCAAGATTATCACTGAAGTTGTCTCCCTGGACCTTGAACATGCTTTTAAAGGTTGATGGGTTGCTTGTGGCTCAGTCAGTTAAGTATCCCACTTCAGCTCAGGTCATGATCTCACAGTTTGGGAGTTTGAGCCCCACATCGGGCTCTATGCTGGCTCTATGCCTACAGCCTGGAGCCTGGGGCCTGCTTCAGATTCTGTATTTTCCTTCTCTCTCTGCCCCTCTCCTGTCATGCTCTGTTTCTCTTTCTCAAAAATAAATAAACATTAAAAAAATTTAAAGACAAGGTGGCTGAAATTTTGAATGGTCTTTTTTTGCAATTATTTTTTTTACCTTAATATAATCTTTACCTTTTGCACAACTCTGCTATCTGCTATATTTTGCATACAGCTTTGAGTAATGAAAAAGTTAACACATTCAAATAGCAGTTGTGAGGTTATAAGTAAAATGATTCTCTTATTAAATGCTTATAATTCTGTAATGTGGGTATTGGTAGGTCATTTTGCTCATGAAGAAAACTTGAAAAAAAAAAAGCGATGAAGTGACTTGCCCAAGTTTAACCAGTCAGCACATGCACAACTAGGTCTGAAATTCATGTCTTCTGAGTACAAATCATACCCTTTGTCAAGTGTACCATGCTGTTATCTCCAGATGTTTTAAGTGGAATAATATTCTATTGCATGGTAATTTAAACTTCCATGATGAAACATGCATTGCCTCTTGCTAATATGTTTTTCCAATATTCAAGAATATATACTGTGTTCTATGATCAATAATCTAAACAACTGCACCTTGATGTGGAGATTTTTCATTAACTATAACTCTAATAGTTTCTCTTCTGCTAAGATACACAAGGTCAAAATTGAGTCAGAGTTGAACAATGCCTATTTCACATCATTTAATATGTATATATATATATTTAATACAGTAAAGTACTTCTGGCATTTCTTTTCTTCTATTAACAGAAGTTTACTCACACTGGAGGTTATAAACGGCTCAGTGCTTTCCTGACATTACTGAAAAAGGATTGAATTAACACTGCTAATATCTCAGAAATGGAAAACATTCCTTGGGGGGATTCAATACAAGTTTACGTGTATGTATCTCTTTTTACTTAATCTGGAAAGGCATAAATATTTATCTTTAGTTTTAATAGCATGTAACGTCCTTCATTTAGAGCCAGACTTGACCTTTTAGAAGAAAACGCCATCTAATGCTGTAAATTATTAAGCAATGCTTTGTGTAATATAAAAAAAGTTTCATATAACCACTCAAGTCTATTATTTAGTGATAATCTTCATGATCCCTGTAACCATGAACAGACACTCATCTTAGTCTTTAGAAAAGTTACTGCTGGGCCATGGTATCTAAACCATGACAATACAATGGCACTTTATGTAAAGCAGTTTTCTCAGCTGAAACTATCTAAGGGTTGAAAATCCCCAATCACATTAGAATCCCCAAACCTGGAAGAAATTGGATAACAGTAGGCTGTGGACGTTTGTCAGAGACTAAGCTATTATCTCTCAGCTGTCACCCCGCCTTTGAGCACAGTTAGGGTTGGGACTCCACCAACCACATTTCCGTGGGGGCCAGCTGGCTCCTAGCTGGGCTCAGCGCACTTCGTCACTACTCAGATGACTCCAGTTTGAGTGATTTCACAACACATGCAGGCCAGTGTTCACAGCCTTGAGGAGGTCTAGGTCTCAGACCCCAAGTTCCCCTTCTGTGTTGGAAGCCATTCTGAGCCCACTAGTCGAGAAAACTACTGGTGAGGTTAAAGCAAGTTTGCACGGTCTCTTGCCAATCAGATGACGACCCATATCCACCCCCACTCAATTATTTCTGCTTGAGCACTGACCCCTAGGGTACCTTGTTGTTCAATATCGGGAGTGACTTGTCCTCTTATTCCNATAAATAAAGATACCAAAACCGACAGGACAGAGATGCCTGCCTGGTGATCAGAAAGGATCTCGGGGCTCTCTCACTCTCTTTTGCCGACACCTTCAGGGACCCCTGGACCTGTTGGAGCCGGCGTGGCCTCCGACACTTCTGGGCTCAGATAAAGCAGTACCAGCTGTGCAGAGTTTCTGCTCTGCAATTCCCCTTTTCAACATTAAATTTTGATAACCCCCAACCTCATCCTCTGTTTTCCCAGCCTTGGAGTGGGCAGCTGCTTCCTGTAGTGGGTATGCTGTAGTGTTTTCTTTCTGCCTTTTCAGTTCCTTAATACCTAGTTATAAAGTTTTTATATATGATTATCCCTGTTACATGTAACTAAGTGATTTCTTTTTTTAAAATTTTTAATGGTTTATTTATTTCTGAGAGAGAAGAGAGAGCGTGAGCAGGGGAGGGTCAGAGAGAGAGGGAGATACAGAGTCCGAAGCAGCCTCCAGGCTGAGCTGGCTGTCAGCACAGAGCCCGACGCGGGGCTCAAACGCATGAACCATGAGATCATGACTTGAGCTGAAGTCGGATGCTTAACCGACTGAGCCACCCAGGCGCCCCAGTGATTTCTGTTTTCTGAACCCAAAACAAGGTTGCTTGGGGTGAAAGGAAATTGCAGAGGGTCCTCTCTCTGCGAGTAAGTGTGTTTAGCTGCAACTGGAATGCCTTGGGAGCAGGAAACTGGAAAACAGCATAACCCAGAGACGTCACAATGGACTGTTTTGAAACAACTGACCAACCGGTTTATTTCTCATAGGGACGATGCTACATGAATATTAGTCTAAGACATACATTCATCATTATTGTTAATGTTCACTGTTAACTTTTATTAGTAGTTAACTTTATGCAGTAAAAATATACCAAGCATAATGCTGATTATACATATGTTACTTGACTTAGTCCTCAGAACAATCTTATGATGCAGAAATTAATTTCCTGCTCACTTCATGGATGAGACAACATATTTTGTAGTATTAAGTAACTTGCCCAGGTTTGCACCACTAGTAAAAAGAGAAAAAAAAAATTAACCACAAATTCAAGCAGAGTGTAATTTATGAGAGATAACTGTGGGTAAAACTGTTAACTCTTCGTAAGCTATTTATATTGCCCAGCCTCTCCTCTCCTCCCCAAAACTCTCATGAGTTTTCCTTTCATGATAATCATTTTCACAGGGAACTCCTGACTCTATCTACCAGTGGTGAATGATTATATCCTCGTCAAGTGTGAGAAATGGAAAATAAACTAATAAGAGCACAGACTGTTTAGACAGTGTGTTAGCAACATAACCATACTCATATTTGCACACTTACAAGCCAAACAGATTTTATATAGGACAAATAAATAGTTTGGGGAATTGCTCAGAGTTAGGTTTTTGTGTAGTGGAGAGGCATCTGAAAGCTTCAAGCTCTATAACTATTCGGCTGATTAAGGCTCTTGCTCTGGGGCAAGTAAGGATAGATTTATCTATCATCTCTATCTATCCTTATCTATCTATCTATCTATCTATCTATCTATCTATCTAATGCTTCTTGTTGAGCTATAGTTTAGACAGAAACTCCATTTTAGGCAGAAATTCTTTAAATGTAGAAGGATGCCATAAAATAGAAAACACTTAAGAAATTACAATGCTAAAACAGTTTTACATTGACAGACTAAAAGACAACGTACATAATTGAAAACTTTATTCACAGCAATTAGGACAGTGTTCTATATCCTAAAAAGAGCTATATTAGAACATATCTTTAGAGTTGTTGAAAACTAAAATTTTCAAATAGCAGGCAGACTATTGAAATGTTTCAATAACAGTTCCTTAACATTCCTTAACAGTTCATGGGATTTTTTAATGCTGTCAGGTCTTCAGGTCATTTTTAGGACAAGTTATTACAAACTGTTTAATATTTAAAATAAAATACTGTATTTTATAGAAATTATAAAAATCCTTTGAGAAAATTATTATTTAAAATTCATATTTTGTCCTAAAGACATTACTGGTGAAATAATGAACTTAACTCAGGAGTTGAACATAGTGGTTATGAAGGTATGATTGTGGGTCCGATTTCCCTTTAGATAAGTCTGTAGACTTCTACGTAACTCCATAGACTGATATTGTTCTCCTTCTGTTTTGCATATTCACACAGTCAGTTGTTGAATTTAAACGAATAGTTTATGGTTGTAGTTTTGTCATGAATTTACTGTATGACCTTGAGAAAACCAAAGTCTCTCTAAACAAAGGAGATGAATTAATAACACAAATTGGGTACCCGTTATGTTTGAGCTTTAATGATAGTGCCTGAGGAGACGATAATGAGCAAAACTGGGCATCTTTCCTGCCTTCGAGGAGGAAGAGAGGCAGTCATAAATCAAATACTGTCACCACAAAGAAACGCAACAGTAAAAACCAGGAGAAGTGCTCTGAAAGAACATACTGGGTGCTGAGAGAGGCCAGCAGAGGAACCCAATTTAGTCTGAGAGTGGTGTTCATGCTGAGATCTGAGGGATGAAGTCAAGTTCGCTAGATGGCAGAGGGAGGTATGAGGGGAAGGAGCAGCACAGAGGAAGGTGTTGGGGTGGGAGGTACACGGTGTTCTTGTGGAACTGAAAAAAGAGCCGTGTGGCTAGAGCGGAAAGAACACGGCCCTCCCAAGGGATCGTGCAGTTTCTTTCCTATTTAAAATATCTGTTACAAACTCTTTTTCCAAATGCAAAACTATTTTGCATTTTTATACCTTGGGATTTTTCGTTTGTTCGACCAGAACATACAATGAAAAGCTTAAAAGGTGTTTACTTCATTTGTGTGTGCGTGTGGTCTAATGATCTATGTATAGTTGGCCCTTGCTCGGCATATCTCTGAATTTCCATGACCAATATTAAACATTTTTTTTATAGTTTTTATTTTTATTTTTGAGACAGAGAGAGACAGAGCATGAGCGGGGGAGGGGCATAGAGAGGGGGAGACACAGAATCTGAAACAGGCTCCAGGCTCTGAGCTGCCAGCACAGAACCCGATGCTGGGCTCGAACCCACGAACCGCGAGATCAGGACATGAGCCAAAGTCAGACGCTTAACCGACTGA
Organism: Crocuta crocuta; assembly: GCF_008692635.1. NCBI lineage: Eukaryota > Metazoa > Chordata > Mammalia > Carnivora > Hyaenidae > Crocuta > Crocuta crocuta. Next base: position 2,038,716 of record NW_027531285.1, on the reverse strand, counting down.
GCCACCCAGGCGCCCCACTATGACCAATATTTAGTTACATAACACCAGCCTCCCCACAGCACAAACCAAACTTCAGTTAACACAATATATTAACTGTAATTCCACAAAGTCTGAACTTTGCTGCTAGTTTTTCAGTCCACAATTCACTGTGTAAATAACAGACGTGGATCACGATCAGTGATCAGCCACATCACTTCGTTCAAAGTCCGTCTGGTTGCGGTGCAGTAACTGTGTAGTTGTATTGTCTCCTTGCTGCCAGTGGCAAACCCATGCCGCACTTTACAAAAATGGATAATCAGAAGAGGAAACCGGTCCACAGAGATGAAAGCACAGCAAAGAACAGAGGAGGGATAACACTGGAAGTGAAATAAAATTAGATGTGATGGAAGTGGAGGAGAAACAGCTGAGCGAGGATTGCTGACACTCTGCTATGGGAGAGACTCTAGATATGGAGCCAGAAGGCCTTAGTAAAGCAAACATATTGACATAAATGAGGACACGGTTGTGAAGTGGTATCAAGGGATGAGGATGCCCCAGAAGTGACTCTCGCAAAAGACCCACACCCTGAAGAACTCTCAGAGACGGTTCTCAACACAGAAACACTGCTGACATTGGTCCAGCCTGAGGATGGAATACAACAACTCACCAAGGCACAAGAAGGATGCTAGTCCCGTACTGTCAGTTGTACAAGAAAGCAAGCACTGCTCAAATTACTTTTGACAGGTCTTTTTTTTTTTACAAAGAACTGAAACACATTAATTCTCATTTTTTATGTTTTAAATTATAGTGCACTCAAAGCTATTTTACTTTATTTCCCTATTATTTATAACCAACAGTAAGAGTCTGTAATGTTTTTATATTTTTAGAGTTCATGAAAAATTCTATTTCTTCTGCTCATTATTAACATCAGTTGGTCCAACGCTACTATGCAAAGCAAGAATTGTCTGCAATTTTACCAAATCTAACAAATTTAACATTGCAATGTGTCAGATGAAAGCAGATATATTTTAGAGAACTGGAGTCATTTTATGAGTTTACCAAACTCTCAGTCTGGAAGAATTCTAAGTCAAAAACAGACCTGGAAAATAATATTGGTAAATTAAATTTTGGAGTATTATTCAAATACTCAATAACCAAATTTTAGGCTTAAGAACCTCTCAAGTCCTAAAAGTCCAAGATGTACTATGCTACAGTAAGCACAATGAAAACAGAAAGATCTGTCTATATTACATTTTTTGAGATTTAGTAAAGAATTTTCTTTATTTTAAATATCAGTCAAGAACACATAGGGATGAAATGTGCAAAACAGTTAAAAGATAATTTAAACCAAAGGGAAAAAAGAATGAAAAATTTACATACCGATTGTAGAAATCTTCTCTGTAGTAATCATAGTCAAAGACATAACCACTAAGGAGGGAAACAAAAAATTAGTTGACATTTGTTCAACCACACTCATTTTGATATTAAGCTATGAGGTTGTAACAAGAAATTTGTTACTTTTTAAATATTTAGTTTTAAATGTAATTATGTATCCCGAGGGCTTTATGAAACAATGCCCAATTGGATATAGTGCCATATCAAATTATTATGTCTGGCAATGTAAAGACTAATAATGGTTTGCATGGTTTGGAATGGAAGATGAGAGCATGTAGCAAAACCGAATTTTTTAATGTTTGTAATTAAATATGAGTGAAGGGTATTTTTTCCAGACCAGATATAATATAGTTATCCTTCCTTCCTAAGGTATGTACAATGAAGCTAAATAATGAACAAAAGGTATGGAAAGAAAAGGCTTAATGACCCATTGACTATAAGAATGCTAAATAGAAATGTGGTTTCCTTAGAAATTCAGCATTTTTCATTCTATTTTTATTTTATTTAAAAAATTTTTAATTTTTTTTTTTTTCGGGAGAGCACAAGCATGCATAGGGGAGGGGCTGAGGAAGAGGGAGAGAATCATAAGCAGACTCCATTCCCAGCTCCAAGCCTGATGGGGCCTCCATGGGGTGTCCACAATGACAACAATGAGGCGATCCATGCAGAGTTCAAGGTGAGGCTAGATGTGGGGCTCAATCTCATGACCCTGAGATGATGGCCTGAACTAAAATCAAGAGTAGAACGCTAAACTGACTAAGCCACCCAGGTGCCCCTTTATTTTCATTCTAAAAACTTGTAATTCAATACACAGGAAAAAAAAACCCACCTTGACTGAATCTTACCAACAATAACTTAATATTGTAGAGTATTTAAATAGCAATTAATAAGTAATTTCAGTGAAAAGATTAAGCTTCTTAAACGAATACATCATAAAACTGCTTCCATCTACTTCTGTAACTGCTAGAATTTACAAAGCCCTTTACATGCATTATTTCTTTTAATTTTAGTACTCAAAACAACTCCACTGGATACTGTAATGAGAAGAAGCTAAGGTGCACAGGACCCAAGTGACTTGCTCCAATTATTTTTGCTTGTAAAGTGATGGAGCTGAGAATGGAGAAAAAGTCTCCTGAATCCACATCTGAAACATTTTTCCATGGCACTGTGCAACCCTCCACAGCCTGCAAGAAATTTAAATTCATGATGAATGAAATATCTATACTATAAGGGAGTGATGATTTTTAATGTCTATTGAGTAATTTTTTATTGCATGAAACACACATAACAAAATTTACCATTCTAATTTTAAGTATATGATTCAGTGGCATTAAATAAATGTTGTTTAAAGATCACATAATCCATTTCCAGCATTTTTCATTATCCCAAAAGGGAATTTTGTAACCATTGAACAGTAGCTCTCCATCCCCCAGCCGCCGCCCCCCCCCCCAGCCCCCA